>NC_057712.1:19367588-19388211 GCF_004010195.1 Chiloscyllium plagiosum | reverse complement strand
CTTATACATTTAATGGTAAGGTCCTAGGAAGTGTTGCTGAACAAAGAGACCTTGGAGTGCAGGTTCATATCTCCTTGGAAGTGGAGTCGCAGGTAGATAGAATAGTGAAGAGGACGTTTGGTATGCTTTCCTTTATTGGTCAGAGTACTGAGTACAGGAGTTGAGAGGTCATGTTGCGGCTGTACAGGACATTGGTTAGACCACTGTTGGAATATTGCATGCAATTCTGGTCTCCTTCCTATCAGAAAGATGTTGTGAAACTTGAAAGGGTTCAGAAAAGATTTACAAGGATGTTGCCAGGGTTGGAGGATCTGAGCTATAGGGAGAGGCTGAACAGTCTGGGGCTGTTTTCCCTGGAGCGTCGGAGGCTGAGGGATGACCTCATAGAGGTTTACAAAATTATGAGGGGCATAATTTATAGGCATTATAAATAGGCAAAGTCTTTTCCCTGGGGTCGGGGAGTCCAGAACTGGAGGGCATAGATTTAGGGTGAGAGAGGAAAGATATAAAAGAGACCTCAGGGGCAACATTTTCACACAGATGGTGGTGCGGATATGGAATGAGCTGCCAGAGGAAGTGGAGGAGGCTGATACAATTGAAACATTTTAAGAGGCATTTGGATGGGTATATGAATAGGAAAGGTTTAGAGGGATATGGGCCGGGCGCTGGCAGGTGGGACTAGATTGGGTTGGGATGTCTGGTTGGCATGGATGGGTTGGACCGAAAGGTCTGTTTCCGTGCTATACATCTCTATGACTCTGTGTCTTTTTAAGATATTTCTCCTCTTATTTTAAACAAATGCTCCCTTGTCTTGAAATCCATCACCCTATGGTAAGGACACCTGCCATTCACCTTCATTATTTTATAAACCTCTATAAGGCCATCTCTCAATCTTTCCCACTCTCCAACAAAAAAGGTCCCAGCCTATCCAGACTCTCTTTCTAACTCAAACCCTCCATTCCCAGCAACATCCTGGTTAATCTCTTCTTAACCCTCTTCACCTTAATAATATCCTTCCTGTAGCAGGGTTACCAAAACTGGTCACAGTATTCCAGAAGAGGCCTCATCAATGTCCTGTACAACCCCAACATGATGTCCCAACTCCTCTACTCAAAGGTCTAAACAATCTCATTTTGCTTTCTTTTTTCAAAATCCAATGGGAGCCAAAGATTTCAGCAAACCAAATGTTTGTTCAGTTCACCCAATGGCAATGTATGTAGTAATGAGCCAATACTGAGAGTGAGACCATCTCTTATTCAGTGTCACTGCTGTAAGAAGCCAAGAATAGTGACTATTGTGCTTAAAATGAAAAACACAGCAGTTACAAGTGCCTCAGGTCAGTCAGTGCAACTTCAACACATTCATTCTTATTTAGTTTGGAATCTCCGGTAAGCTCTTAAGATACATTTGTATTCCTTCAGAAAATTATTAGAAGTTGTGAATATAAATAAATTAAGCTGCAGCCATAATTTTTGTTACACCTACTCTTCATCCATGGAAATAGTGGAAATGTTGATGAACTGGTTTAGACTGATTAAACTAAACAGGAAGAACATTTTTGTTTTGGATAAACATACACTTTTTCAGCTAAACATTGACTGGTGAATACTTTAAAGATATGCACCATAATTGAAATCCCTAAGAATTCTTCACCTCTTTCACTTGGTCATATCTTATATTAACTGCAGAGACTTGAGATTGGAAAATTCTTGGAACCTTCCTATTTGCAGGCAAAGTCCAAAAGCAAGAGTTTTCAGGGGACAAACTGTGGCCTATAGAGGTGAGAAAATAAGAGTTTAAGAATAATCCAAGAAACCTGAGATAAAAAGAAAGGAAATTTATTTTGCTTAGAACTCTCATGTGTCGAATTGCATTGGGATTTGGTTCAGTTTTCATTGGATCTGATGAAGAATACATTGGCCCTGGATGGGATGCAGCAGAAATTCAACAGAATGATCCTGAGGCTTAACAGATTAAATGAACAGGATGCCAATTAAATGAACAGGCTGCAAAGCTTGTTCTTATTCCCTTCAGGGGTGATCTAATTGAGGTTTCTGTAAGAATACAGAGGAATGGGTTCCGATGAGGTGAATGCAGAACAGGGGAGATAAATTTAAAAATTAGAAATAACCCATTTTGGCTGAGAATCAGAAATCAAGTTTTGTTTTCACAGAAAGGTCATCAGAAATCAGAAATCCGCAATTCTCTTTTCCAAAATGATATGAATGCTGGGAGACCAGATGCAAGGATATATGAAATTTTCAACACTGAGGTTTGCAGATTTTATTACGTAAGTGTATCAAGGGGAACAAAGGCATATCAAATGTGGATATGGTACATGTCAGCTCACTGTTGCCTTGCTCCAGTTCCTATGTACTTAAGTAAAGGGTGAACTAAGTTCAAAGAAGCCTGTGGAAGCCAATGTCATTTTTGGCATGATAAAACCAAATGAATTGTAATATTAATTATCTCATTCCTATATTTATTTGAAAGCACATTTTAATACATTTTACTTGTCAAATCTTATGGAGGTAACCAACTTTTTAATTGATAGTGAAAATATTAAGGGAGAGGGTGGTTGAAAATATCTGCCATGATGTTTGCCTACTTCCGCATTTTCATTTTCTTACACAGACCAGATGCTACTTGGAATCCAAGGTGTGAATTGAATTGAATTGAATTTACTGTCACATGTACTGAAGCACAGTGAAAAGCTTTGCCTTGCGAGCAATACAGGCAGATCACAGAGTTAAGTAGCATAGACAGTAAATAATGGGTAAACAGCGGCAAAAACAAAAACACAGGTACAGGCGAATGTTAAGAGTTTGTGAGTCCATTCAGTATTCTAACAACAGTAGGGTAGAAAATATCACGAAACCGGCTGGTGCGTGTTCAGGTTTCTGTACCTTCTCCCCGATGGTAGAGGTTGTAGGAAAACATTGCCAGGATGAGATGGATCTTTGAGAATGCTGGCAGCCTTTCCTTGACAAGCAGGCCTGGCAGATCGATTCTATGGATGGGAGGTTGGCCTTTGTGATTGTCTGGGCCAAGTTCACCACTCTCTGTAATCGTCTCCGCTCTTGAATGGTACAGTTGCCATACCGGGTAGTGATACATCCAGACAGAATGCTGTCAATGACACACCTATAAACGGTGGCAAGAAGAGCAGTTATTATTGAATACTGCACATTTAAATATGAATTAAGGATGCGGGGGAGGGGGGGATAAGTTAATGGTATTACCGCCAAACTGTTAATGCGGAGACCTAGATGTTCTGATGACATTCAAATCCTGTCTTGGTAGATGTTGGATTTTGAATTCAATAAGCATCTGGAATTAAGATTCTGTTGATGACAATGAATCCATTGTTGGAAAAACCCATCGGGTTCATCAATGTCCTTTAGGGAAGGAAACTGCCACCCTTACCTGGTCTGATCTATATGTGACTCCAGACCCACAGCTATGTGGTTGATTCTTAACTGCTGTCTGACCACTTAGAGGTGGGCAATAATTGCTGGCCAAGTCAACGATACCCTCATCCCGTGAATGAATAAAACAAAAAGGGGGTCTCAAACTCTTTTCAGACAAGTATGTATGAGAGTTAGGAATGCAATAAAATAATAAGAGTCCCTATATTCACCTACATTTCAACCCTCAAGCATCACTTACTCGTGCTGTAATGGATGCTGTTGTTTCTTTACTTTGAGAATAATAGGTGTATGACTTCATTCATGCAAGTACACATTGAGCATCTAACAACTGAGGTATAAAATAAAAGGAAATGATTGGTTTTCCTTTACTTTTCACAAGAATGTAACTTCCATGAAGTGCGAAGACATAATTCTTAAATATATTTTATATATGTGTGTGTACATATATATAAAATGTGTACATATTTTATATATATACACACACACACAGAGGGATGTAGAAAGTGGGAATAAAGCAGCCCATGGATTACTTATGTACATTGTCGTCATTTAAACAGTAACTGTGGAAAAGACTTAGCTTGAGCTGAATTTAAAATAAACAAATGAGAAATAAAAACCAACACACAAATCCTGGAAATGTTGGTCCAAAATAAAATTAGAATTTACAAAAAAACGAACTACATCATTCATGTGAAACCTCAGAAAAAACTGGCATTGAAATTCCATGTGGAATTAGTCAGATTCCCTTACGAACATCAAGAAAGAAAAAATTATTGTGTGGAGCAGAAACACAATGGGAGGTAAAGCAAAATCATTTATAAATGGTAAATCCTGTCATAAAATGGGGTTCAGTGCACTGGGCTGCAGGTGTGATTTATGAGACATTAAACTGATCATAAATCAAGTGGTGTGTTCCAAGCAGCATTGTTTAAACATGATATATCAGCTTACGTGAATATAGCAGCATGAAGAATGGTAAATTCCGCAATCTAACTCAAATACAGCTTATTAGATTTGAGCAGGGCTTAGCAGTTTACATATGACCCAGTATTTCTCCATTCAATATATTGCTTTAAATTTTATTACTAAAAGATATTTTGTATGAAAATGCTGGTTTTGAGTTTTATATGTACGGACGAAATATTTTGAACAGTAAATTATCGTGCACTTGTTATAGATTATTGGATTAACCAATATAATTTGCAACCTGATACATTTTAAGTAGCTGTGCTTTGTTTTCCTGTCTTCACTATGTTCTTATGGAAACCTACATGTGCACGAATCTGGATATAATGGAGTTTTACTGCAGTGAGGTGTAATATTTAGTTGTTAAGAGTATCCGATTGCACAATAAACATATTATTTATGTCAGATGTTTTACTTTGCGTTGTGCATGTGTGTGTTTTAGTGCATACATGCACATGCATGTCCATACACACACTGTAAAGTGTCTCCAGTCAATGTCAACCAAACAATGCCAATCTTAGTGGATCAAACCTGACATAGTCCAGCAATCCAATGCGGTCATTGCTAATATTCTAAATGGCCCTCCAGGTGCAATGTCATGCCAGTCAAAGGCCCACTTGCAGAATATTATCAGAAATTGTTACCTGCACTAGCTAAACTACTAATCAAATCATAATGTCAACTCTAGAATAAGTAAAAAGACCTTGGCAAAAACACAAGTTGTGGCTGGCATTTTACCATAAAAGGGCTGACATATAGAAAAGACCATGAATAATAGCGAATATTGTTCCAAAGTTATCCTTAGCAGGAAAGCATTCTTGATTTTGTCTATACTTCATAGAAGAAATCTGCTGACTGTACAAATATTTGAGTCTTGCACTTAAAATTCAGGGGAGACATTTCTAGACAGATTAAATTATTTAGGCTGCTCTGTTACTGTAACTATCAGTCTCAGAGCAATAGCTGGAGTATCAGTTTGCAATCAGCAGCTTTTGTACGCTGCTTGCCTGTAAATCTGATTTCTCCTCTCGAGGAGAGAGCTGTGCGGATGTTGGCTTTTGGACAGTCACAAGCCCCTCTGCCCGCCTCAAAATGTGAAATGTATTGAGAGCGTGGGTGAATGAGAGGGAGTGCCATTGTCTTAACATATCTGACATGACTCTGCATCACTGACTAATAGGACATTTATACAATGAGATTTGACTTCATTCTTGACTTCCAGTTGTTGGTGTTAGACCATGTTGTCTAAAGATTTGCCTTTGCCCTTCAGGCAGTTTGGTATCTGAAGAAACATCAATATGTTTGCATTGCTGTGAAAGAGAAAGCAAACCTAAGTTACAGCATTTCTGCACCCTGGAATCGATGATGCAAAGAAATTTTTGTTTTTCAGTTCTTCAATGACAGTTTCACCAAGGGTGAAGCAAGTTCAGCTAACAGCTGCTTTGATTACTTCGCTTTTTCTCCATCTTCATTTTTGGACTCACTGAGAGTGAAACTTCATTTCAGTACTACCACAAATCAGGTGGTGGTGGATTAGCTGTTTGCTGTACACCTCATCCCCACCCCAATTTCTCTTCCTTCTCCACCATCTTCTGAGCTCTAAGTTTGTGATTCTGCAATCCTTCCTCCTCCCTAGTGTGCATTGCCGATATTGAAATCAAATCTGAGGTGTACCTGCCCTGACGTTATTGAAGTTTGTTTTTGCCAGTTAAAGACATAGGGAACCCTTGGCCCTAGTTTCACTGGGCTTCAATAGACCATCCAATAAACTTTAACATTAGTACAGGACATGCATATCTGGGCTCTGACCTAGCATCCCAATGTTCCAATCGGTACATTCCAGAAGAAATGTGGATTTTCAGGTCTAGGTTTCTTGAAGATAGAAACCATTGAAAAACAGGTCTCTTATGTGAAAAAGTTCACTTTTTGATTTTGAACGGGCAAGGTCATGGATTTTGTGGAGTTCGGAATGCTGACCATTGGAGATGTACACAGCTGCTTACATAGTGGCATCTAGATTAAATCTCTTTCTCCACAGAGTGAGTATGAAATCAGTTTATTGCAGTGATCACACACAGTTCAAGGTGGGGAGGTAAAGCCAAGGGGATGTTGTGCAGCATTCTTTAGCTGCTTTAAAGAATGCAGAATATGCACACACATTTCCAAATGCACAGTCTGGAAATGTCTTAACAATAACAGCACCAAAACTCCCAAGTAGTTATTTGAACTAATTAATACATTTAATTAATTAATAATTAATTAAACAATTAATACATTTGAACTAATGTTGTGAGAAGCAGATGATAGTTGGGTTCCTTTATTTGACAATCTAAGTCACCACCTCTACAGGGAATGTGTCAGAAGCAACTGGGAGAGTTTGTGGTCACAGTAGATGCCAACATCAACACCACAAAGAAAATGGAGAAGATCACATTTTCAGCCATCATAAATCTGAACCAGTGAGGTGATCCATCATTTCTCCATTGCATGTTGCAAAGAGCTTCCTTTCAATATGTTTCACATCACCAGTGGCTGCAGGCAAAGCAATCACACCCACTTTCAGCTATATGATTACTTGACATACATGCCCGTATAACAGCCAATGTACTCACAGTTACAAATTACAAGTTCTCTTCACACTTCTTGCCTTTAGCTCTTCCCACTCAAAATGACAGAACATGTGCCAGAAGTCAGGGAGGACTCAAAACCCACCACAACAGCAGTTTCAGCAAAAAGCAGATAGTCAGGCCAACTCATGACCCTGTATCAATAGGTGTAGGGCCACTCCGCTGACATTGTTCAAATTGCTAACAAATCTCTTCACATGTTTCTACAATTTGGGAGACAGTTCAAAAGAGTACTAGGAAAGGCTTTAGAAAGTGCAAGGTAAACATGTACAATGTTAAACAAAATCCAATAGTTTGTTCTACACAAAAGCACGTGCGTTTGTATATCAGGCGTTTGATCCCCGCTTTCAGATGAGCCAGGAATTATGTTACCTGGCCTAAGAAGGCAGCTCACCATCTTTCCGAGAGCAGTTAGGAATGGGCAAGCACATGTTGCATCACCCTGTATGTCAAATGAATTTAAATAAAAAGATCCAGGGACAACCACTTGAACATTTCTGAAGACAATTGTTTTTTTTTTGGGTGTAATGTATACTGAGCTGTGTTCTTGACTCAAATCAGCACAGGGACAACTTGTGGTCAAAGCACCTCATTGAGATTTTATGTCACTAGACTATAGGTAATATCTGTCAGCTATTATCCATGTCAGCTCAGCACAGTATGGAATACAGCTTGAAAGATGGTCTTAAGGAGGTATCTTTTTCACTAGGCTTTCGGTTAAGTGATTCCTCCATTCGGACCTGGCATCTGGTTTCCTTACACAGATTTATGAAGCATTTGGGATACACCTTTTACATTGAAAGCACTAATAAACGTAAAATGAAGGAGAAGAATGCACTCAAGCCACCAATCAGTTCCTCAGCAATATCTTCTATGGCCAGCAGACTAACATGTACAGACCGTGCATTGTGATGCTTTCCTGAAGGATATTTGCAGGTTTTTCTTACTACAGTGGAGAAAACAGATACTTGCAGCTTCAGAGTATAACATGAGATCCACACCTAATCTATATTCTACCTGGGATGACAGGGAGTTTGCATAGAAATAATTTGAGGAACCAAAGTGAGTGGATGAAATACTGTTAAAAGTTACATGATGAAGAAATGATCAGCTACCCGTTTAGAGCTGTTTGCAGTGATAAGGCTGAGGTAAGATATAAAGGCTGAACCCTGTGTTGCATTGCTGATGTAGCCCAGTGCAGTGGTCTGAGTGCATTGTGCGTGTTAGATTTAGGTTTTATTGTCACATATACTCAAGTGCAGGGTACAAGAGTACAGTGAAAAATGTACAATGTCACCATATATGGCATTAAAAATCACACAACACCAGGTTATAGTCCAACAGGTTTAATTGGAAGCACACTAGCTTTCGGAGCGATGCTTCTTCATCAGGTGATAGGACCTCCTTAAGACAATCTTTCAAGCTGTATTCCATACTGTGCTGAGCTGACATGGGTAATAGCTGACAGATATTACCTATAGTCTGGTGGCATAAAATCTCAATGAGGTGCTTTGACCACAAGTTGTCACCTAATCCTATCACCTGATGAAGGAGCGTTGCTCCGAAAGCTAGTGTGCTTCCAATTAAACCTGTTGGACTATAACCTGGTGTTGTGTGATTTTTAACTTTGTACACCCCAGTCCAACACCAGCATCTCCAAATCATGACCATATATGGTGCCATCTTAGGTACAGAATCTTCATTACAGAAGTAGAAAAACAAGGAAGTTAGTTAAAAATTTCAGTCTTCTTATTATCAAAGTGGAAAATAAAGAAATTAAGTTAAAAAGTCAAACATCACAGTTCTTTCTGAAGCTGTGGGCCTGCAGACGCTCCAAGCTGGGCTTTCCCAAAGAGGGCTTGCTCTACCTTACACTGGACAGGCTTTCCCATGCTGGGGTAAGAGCTGCCTGCTGACCTCCAGTTGGCATGCCAAGCCTTGCTGTTGCTTGCCGCTGCTACCATCCGGTGCCTATGCTCAACCCCAACTGCTGACACACTGAGTTGCTGTGGCAGCCATCTCGCTCCGGACATTGATGGAGCCACCAATATGACCAGCTGCCTATGGTCGACTGCCAAAGACCCCAGCCATCGCCATTGCCATGGCTGACCTCCAAAGACCAAAGAACCAAAAGGAAGCAAAGCGAGTAAAGAAGAAGAAAGAATAGTGGTCAGAACAGATGGGGAATCCTGTCCCACTGCCATCGTGGAATTTATGCAAAACATTCATTACATTGCCATTAACATCATTTTTTGGAAGTCTTCCAGGGACATCCACTTCCTTTCAGTAAACTTTATTGTGCAATTAATTTACAGCACAGAGGAAGTCTGTATAGCTCACAATGTCTGATTTAGCTCCTTGAATTGCAAGTTCTATGTTGGCCATGGACCTCTGGTCTGATTCTGTACAAGTCCAATAAGTAAAAACCTTGGACATCATTTCCACCCCCTGTGACCTATGGATGTCGGAGAGAGCATTCACTCTTGTTCACCATCTTCTGCCATGCACTTGCCCCAATAGCAGATTCTGCTCAGCAGCACCTCCTTCAGTTGGGCTCTCTTCAGTGGATCAGGGAAGATATTAGCAGCAACAAACCTTCAACAAAAACAAAGCATTAGGACTCATTGCGAAAGCAGCAGCTATTTAATAACTATTGCATTTTGAATATTCTGCCTCCTCAGGTTGCTAAGGGAGATGATGTAAATTACCTGATTTGAATGAATCTGCTGAGTTGGGAGGGCCAGCTAATTGCCTGGGTACGGACAGTAGAGAATATTTTTGAATTCAATGTTTGGTCAGCTAGAAGCCATTCCTGTTCCTTGAAATTAATGAGGTGTGGAGAATAGCATTAATCTGCATGATCCTTCACTGTAGGACATTGACACAGTGAAAACTGCTTCTGGTTCATGGACTGTTCTTCATCGGGCCAGTCAACTGTTTGAGCATCATTTTATCGTGCAGCCTATAGAACCAAAGGATTGCAACACTCTCTTGATCTGTTGTTGTTCACTGATACAGGTGTTTGCCCTGGGGGACAAAATGACACATTCATAGTTTTGTACTGCAGAAGGCAAAGAGGCAGCTGCTTTCACTGTTCCCTGTACAGTCATCCCAATAGTTCAGATCAGGTTCAGCAAATGGCACGAGTCTGGTTGTCAGGACCTATCACAATAATACTTGGATTTTCCCAGACAGATGTGGCTCATGTTTTTTTTGAATCTGAATAATAGTAGGATGTGCTTTGTCTACTATTGATACAGAGTTGAAAAGTGTGGTGCTGGAAAAGCGCAGCAGGCCAGGCAGCATCCGAGGTGCAGGAGAATCGATGTTTCGGGCATAAGCCCTTCTTCAGGCTTATGCCCGAAACGTCGATTCTCCTGCTCCTCGGATGCTGCCTGGCCTGCTGCGCTTCTCCAGCATCACACTTTTCAACTCTGGTCTCCAGCATTTGCAGTCCTCACTTTCTCCTACTATTGATACAGTACAGCTATCCATCAGATTTGTAGAAATTAATACTATGAATAGAGGACAGAGAAGAAGTTGCCTTTGTATTTACAGCTTGCTTGATTGATTATCAAACTCACTTATATTTATTTTATCTGTTGAGAAACAGAGAATTCTGTGAAAGCACAGTTTCAGTGGGAGAGAGTTTGTCTTCATTCAGTGTTCATGTAGTTATGATCTCCAGAAAAATGTGAATAGGGTTGTGAAAAAAAATCATAAGATCAAAATTCCATTGGACTGGTTCAATGACAAATGCATTGTGGCACTTATGACATTTGTGGTACATAAGGCAAAAGTGAGGACTGCAGATGCTGGAAATCAGAATCTAGATTAGACTGGTGGTGGAAAAGCACAGCAGGTCAGGCAGCATCCGAGGAACAGGAAAATTGATGTTTCGAGCAAAAACCCTTCATCAGGACTGAAGGCAGGGAGCCTACAGGGTGGAGAGATAAATGGGAGGGAGGTAGAGGTAGGGAGAAGGTAGCAAAGAGCACAATAGGTGGATGGGGTTGGGGATGGAAGTGATAGGTCAGAGAGGAGGGTGGAGCGGATAAGTGGGAAGGAAGATTGGCAGGTAGGACAGGTCATGAGGATGGTGCTGAGCTGGAAGATTGGAATGGGGTAACGTGTGGGGAGGGGAATTTGTGGTACATAAGTCCATCATTATTAGACTTCGAGACCATAATATTTAGCTTTTGATAAATATCAAGGATGTACAGCCCATTGCCTAAACCTGTTTATCAGCCTGGCCAGGCCCAGGAGCAGACCCACAATGAGGTGCACCAATCTGCCCATTCCCTCCTTTACGGGTACCCATAGATCAGGGGTTTGAGGCTGAAGTGCAGCCAAAACCACAACAAAAGGTTTTAATCATCACTTTTTCTTCATCTGCCAGAATTGGCATCATACGATAGCAATCTCAAAGCTATCACATCATTATGACTAACTCTCACACTACTTCAGCTCTTCAACAATTGGGTCAGGAGATCATTGCTTCTGCCAAGTCAGTTTCCTTGCGTGGTTACACTTCTCAAGCAATTGAACAGGATGCATCTTATGATGGCTCTTCTCTTGTTTTGTTAGTGGTCACTCACTTTGAGTTTACTTGGAGTCTTCCAGACTCTGTCTACCTGATATTGCTTTTATAGAACACACTCACTGACTTAAGCATTAACTTAAAGCCTGCCAGTCTGTGTGGCTTGCATTGCTTTTGAGTGCAGAGCGAGAGGTTAGCAGATTGTTCTGGCGGGGAACACATGGGTGCCTGAGCCCCAAATATGTGAACTGTCTCACTGAGTGACAACTAATATACTGTATACATCTATGTACATCTTAGTAGTCTCATGGACATAAATATGAAGTGAACTTCTTTAGTGAGAGAGGGAGCTGCATCTTTAGCTTTGCGTATGTCAGAAACACTGATGATGGTGGACTACACTGGAGTGGGCTGGATCAGTAACTTAGCGATGCAGTATAAAAGCCAGCATTTTTCTTCAAAGGTTGCTTGACTGCCTGAACATCATACTCAGCTTCTCCAATGGATTGTGGGTATCTCCATGAGTTTGTGATGTTTACAAATCCAGAACTGGCTGCAAATTGGCTGTGCACTCATTAGCAAACTGTGGTCTGTTGTCTAATATGACCTCATCAGGGATACCATATGTTGACAACTGGGCATGTAGTGAGGTTTTGCAGCTTCTGCACCTCCAACCACTGTGCAAAACAGTCGATGGTAATAAAGTAAGACTTCCCATCAAAAATGAATGTGTCTGTGCCCACACATTCTGATGGTCTGAGGAAAGTTGTGAGTACTAGCAGCTCTCATTGCTTTGCACTTTGAATAGCCCAGGTTTCAGAGTCAGTTGTCAGTTCTGCAATCTCTTTTGAGAATCCCCCAAGTCATCACACAAATGAGTGAGCTTCAGCTTTAATCTAATGTCTCTGATGCATTTTGTCTGGGAGATCTTCCCAAAGTAGAGCTGGAAGAACCAGCCTTTTGTCAAATGCCAGTAAGTCATCCACAATAGTAAAAATGTGTTGGTGCTTAAAAGATATTTTCATGGCCAACCCAATGAGCCTTTGGACTGGCCAACCTTCAACACAATACAGACAAATGTTGACATATTTTCAGTCTCTCTTCTGCTCCTGTCATGTTTGTTTGAGCCTGTTGTGGCTTTTTGGCCACTGTACCAACTTGGATGGAGTGTATGGCTGAATTCCATGAACACACAGTTCCTGGAAAAGCTTGTCAGTGTTGCTCTAGAGAGCACATCTGATGCCATCTGTAGTTTCCCATGCAAAAATTACATTTCATGGATAAACCTCATAAGGCAGAGTCAGAATATCTGTCTGCACGGAGGCATTCTTAAGCTATCTCTTTCTCATCTAGCAGAGAGACCTGTGGGTTGTGTTCTGTCTCTAAGTACCTTCAGGCCAAAGACAATCTCTTGCAAGTCTGTGTGACCAGGAGACCCTCCTTCTCTTTACTGGCAATCTACGTCTCGATTCCTATCAATGCCTGTGATGCATTGTACACAAGCTTTTAACAGCCCATCTGATTGCTTCTGACATGGTGGCTCACTGATTAGCACTGCTGTCTCATAGTGCTAGGGACCCAAGTTCGACCCCACTTTTGGATGACTGTCTGTGTGGAGTTTGCACATTTTCCCCATGCCTGTGTGTGTTTTCTCCCATAGTCCAAAGATGTGCAAGTTAGGTAGATTGGCAAAGCTAAATTGTCCATAGTGTCCAGGGATGTGCAGGCTAGGTGGATTAACCATGGGAAAATGCAGGGTTACTGGGATAGTGTGGGTCAGGATGGGTGGCTCTTCAGAGACTTGGTGTTGAGTTGATGGGCTGAATGGCCTCTTCCCACACTGTAGGGATTCTATGATTTTTAAAAACACTTCTCCCAAGCCTGTGGGTGATGCATCAGCAGCTCTGATGATGGAAAAGGACAAATTATTGGACTGAAACATCTGTTGTTATCTTTTGCAAATTATTCACCTGTTGTGTGTACCAATACCATCCCTGTATCTTTGTGAGCTATTTTCAAAAACCATCCGTTGTGGTTGCCAAATGACTCAAATCTTTTATTTACCTAAATGATGGAGTTTAATTTAGATAAATGTTCAAAGTTTGTGAGAAGATTTGTAGCTCGGGTGCTCATCGTTGTGGTTCTGTTCGCCGAGCTGGGAATTTGTGTTGCAGACGTTTCGTCCCCTGTCTAGGTGACATCCTCAGAGCTTGGGAGCCTCCAGTGAAGCACTTCTGTGATGTTTCCTCCGGCATTTATAGTGGTTTGAATCTGCCACTACCGGTTGTCAGTTCCAGCTGTCCACTGCAGTGGCCGGTATATTGGGTCCAGGTCGATGTGCTTATTGATTGAATCTGTGGATGAGATTCAATCCACAGATTCAATCAATAAGCACATTGATCTGGACCCAATATACCGACCATTGCAACGGACAGCTGGAACTGACAACCGGTAGTGGCAGATTCAAACCACTATAAATGCTGGAGGAAACATCACAGAAGCGCTTCACAGGAGGCTCCCAAGCACTGAGGATGTCACCTAGACAGGGGACGAAACATCTGCAACACAAATTCCCAGCTTAGATAAATGTGATGTGCTATATTTTGGTAAGGCAAACCAGAGCAGGATTTATACTCTTAAAGGTTAGCCCTGGGGACTGTTGCCGAACAAAGTGACCTTGGGGTGCAGGTGCATACTTCCTTGAAAAGACAGTCGTGTGTAGACAGGGCGGTGAAGCAGCTGTTTGGCTTGCTTGCTTTTATTGGCCAGAGCATTGAGTAGGGGAGTTGGGTGGTCATGTTGCAGCTGTAGAGGACATTGGTTAGGCCACTTTTGGAATACTGCATTTAATTCTGGTCTCCCTGCTATACGAAAGATGTTATTGAACTTGAAAAAGTTATTGGAGCTACAGTGAGAGGCTGAATAGGGTGGGGCTGTATTCCCTGGATCATCAGAGGGTGAGGGTTGACCTTATAGAGATTTATAAAATCATGATGGGCATGGAAAGGATATATAGACAAGATTCTTTGTTTCAGAATAGGAGAGTCTAAAACTAGAGGACATAGGTTTAAGGTGAAAGGGTAAAGATTTGAAAGGGACCTAAGGGCAACTTTTCCACAAAGAGGGTGGTGCGTGTATGCCACAGGAAGTTGTGGAGGTGGGTACAATTATAACATTTGAAAAGCATCTGAATATCAAAGATTTAGAGGGAAATGGGACAAATGTTACCAAATGGGATGAGATAAATTTCGGATATCCGGTCAGCACAGATGAGTTGGACCAAAGTGTCTGTTTGCCTGCTGTGTAATTCTATGAAACGGTTTACAATCTGTAAAAGGTCTTTACAGCTCCTGAACTGATTTCAGAGTGGGAAATTCTTTAGTGGCTTTTGTTTTCTGTGGTCTGCCATTATTCCAGCACTGTTGACAATATGTTCCAAAAAGTGATTTTGATGTCTTGGAAGGTGTCACTTCTTGTTGAGGGTGAGCCCTTTGACTTGTAGGTGGTTTAAAACTGTGTGGCATTCTCTGATTGTACTCCTCAATCATTTTGCTGTTTATCAATATCTCATCCAAGTGGTATACGATAACTTATACATGTTATCGAATATTGGACATAGTTTGTTGAAAAATCTTTTGGGTTGAGGACATTTCACATGATAGTTTGTTGAGGCAAAACCTCCTAAATGGAGTTAGAATTGTGATAAGTAGTCTTCATCGCTCATCCAATGGCACATGCCTGAACTCTCAGTTGCACAGAGTTATTTTTAGATAATTTGGATAAACTCCCTGACAAATGTAGACACATTGTGGATTTCATTCACTACCATTATGCATGAGGTCAATATAAATTCAGATGGATCCATTCGGTCTGGATTCAGTAACCATATCTGAGCACCACTGGTTAGTTTAGTTACTAGAAAGACGATGCCCATTCTGGTAATCTCTTCAAGTTATTTCTCATCTTGTTTCAGAAAAGAATGCAGAACCTGCCTGGATGTGTATTCATAGAATCCCTACATTGTGGAACCAGGCCATTCTGTGTCCACACTGACCTTCCAAAGAGCATCCAACCCAGGCATACCCCACTACCCTTTCCTTGTATTTCCCAGGACTAACCCACCTAGCCTGCACACTTTGGACAATTTAGATTGGTCAATCCATCTATCCTGCACATTTTTAAACTGTGGTAGGAAAGCGGATTACTTGGAGGGCACCCATGCAGACACAGGGAGAATATGCAAACTGCAGACAGACAGTCGCCCGAGGGTGGAATTGAACTCAGGTCCATGGCGCTATGAGGCAGCAGTACTACCACTGAACCACCGTAAGTGTTGAACTTCTCTCAAATAATTAAATTGTTCCTGTTCAAAGGATCTCTTGTTCTTTTGTTTTTAAACCTTTTTAATCTAACCCCATGGATTGCAGAGTTGCTTAGTGCATACCTTTCATTTTAAGTGCCACATCTCCTGGACTATGCAGTTACACTACGGTAAACTGTTAAATGGGTGTTTCTTCAACAATGGTACACTTCCAACAACATAGTGACAATTGACCCTGTACCAAGTTAAACATTAGTAAGGTGCCACTGATAAAAATATCTTAGAGTCATAGAGATGTACAGCATGGAAACAGACCCTTTGGTTCAACCTGTCCACCCCGACCAGATATCCCAACCCAATCGAGTCCCACCTGCCAGCATCTGGCCCATATCCCTCCAAACCCTTCCTATTCATATACCCATCCAGATGCCTCTTAAAATGTTGCAATTGTACCAGCCTCCACCACATCCTCTGGCAGCTCATTCCTTACACGTACCACCCTCTGCGTGAAAAAGTTGCCCTTTAGGTCTCTTTTATATCTTTCCCCTCTCACCCTAAATCTATGCCCTTTAGTTTTGGACTCCCCGACCCCAGGGAAAAGACTTTGCCTATTTACCCTATCCATGCCCCTCATAATTTTGTAAACCTCTATAAGGTCTCCCCTCAGCCTCCGATGCTCCAGGGAAAACAGTCCCAGCCTGTTCAGCCTCTCCCTGTAGCTCAGATTCTCCAAACCTGGCAACATCCTCTTCTTGCCAAAAGCTGCATCTTAATTCATGAGGTGGTGCAATTAGAACAACCTCTCTCTCAATGTTGGCAAAACTAAAGAACTAATTACTGACTTCAGAGAGAAAGGAGGAAAACATGTCCCCATCTACATAAAAAAAGCTGAGAGGGTGGAGAGCGTCAAGTTCCTCAGAATGATGATAACCTACTTTGCGCAGGATCATAAGAAACTATAGAAGGTTGTATGCACAGCCCAGGCCATCACAGAAGCCAAACTTCCATCAATGGACTCCATTTACATGGTTTGTTGCCATTGAAATGCTGTCAACATCATCAAAGATCCATCCCACCCCAGTGATGCTCTCCTACAACCTCTTCCATCAGGCAGAAGATACAGAAGCTTGAACACGTGCTCAGCTGGTTCAGAAACAGCTTCTTCCCGGCCATTATTAGACTATTGAATGGACTCCCTTGCCTCCAATGATGCTGATCTTGCTAATGTTGATCTCTCTTGTACACCCTGCGCAATGTTACCTGCATGCCTCTGTCTAAATCTTTTGTTTTGTACATCCTTGCTTACTATGATACTGCTCTTAAACAAAACGTTTCACTGTATTTCGGTACACATGACAATCAATCCAATAATCAGTCAATCAACCTATTTCCTCCGGGAACATCTGAGGCTTTTCTTCTATTGTAGGCTGTTCTACTGAATGAACTGTATGTATTGCTATTTAACTTCTTGCTGCTCTGTGATTGTGTCCTACTTTGGCACATTTTCTGAAGGTTACCTATTGTTTTACAGATAAAATAATTTTCCATAGCAGTGATTGTAAAGTTTCCTTACTCCACAGCATTGACAGTCACTGTCAGTATCTGGTACCTGCCCTGCTGACTGAATTAAAGATTTTATACCTTAAGAACTGAGTGGATTCTTCTGATCTCCTGTGACTGATTTTTTCTTGTAAGACCATGAGGCATGGGAGCAATAGACAGCTACTCAACCTATCAATCACCGCCAATCAATGAGATCATGTGCCAATCAATGAGATCATGTCTGGTCTGATAATCCACAGCTCCATTTTCCTGCTTTTTCTCCATAACCCTTGATTCCTGATTGATTAAAAAAGTGTCTCTCTTAGCCTTGAATGTATTTGATGACCCGGCCTCAATAGCCCCCTGTAGTAAAGAATTGCACATATTCACAACTTCTGAGCGAAGAAATTCCTCTTCATCTGTGTCTTGAATGTTCTTTGGATTGAAGTAAGTTGCTCCCTGACCTCTTCTCTCTCACCATTTGAATGACCTTTTCCTAGGGTCAAATCTTCTTTTGTCTATAATGAGTCTAACAAAGACACATTTGCAATTCTGTCCATGATGAATTTTGACCTTAAATCTCACATTTTTCTAATAATCTGCACAGATTGTAAATGAACTTATCAGCGGCTTCTCCTAGATGCTGAACTCTTCCATTAAATCATTCTCTTACAAGAAATTTATTTGTTCTGAGGTTACAGAGGGCTTAAAGAAATTCATAAAAAGCGTTTTTAGATTTTGTTTACACCTTAGTGAATAATAATGTCATCAACTATGTTCCCAAGTGTCTTCCAAGTGTAAACATTTATTTTTCTCTCTTCAAAGGCTTTTATTTCTGCAATATTATAGTGCTACCATTGTGTATTTCTATACTGGCAGTTTTTGTAGTTTGTTTTGACACAAAAGCAGAGGATTCTCTTATTTACTACTAAAATGGTTGTTCCCTGTCTTCTCTAGCCTCCCTGCATGCCTCGAATAAACACTTTGCCTTTCTTTCACAGCTTTGGCGAATGAACATTGAGCTTCAAGACTCTATAAGTTGAATCTGGTACATTTACCATTTTTCCCAGATGATTCCCATTGTCTCCAGTGCTCAATTAGAATCTTTATTCTTTTCATGTTCTTATGTTGAATGAACACCTCTGTGCATGATTCTAAATAAATACTTCATGTCTTTATCATAATTTTAAATAATGGATCACTCACCTTTTCTGTGGCCACAATAATCTTTTAGCTTTCTTCTTCTACTGGAGTTTATTCTGTTTAAGCCTCTGAAAAGCTTCTTAATTCTGATTCTGTGACTTTCCAGTGTCTGGTCACTTCGTTTGAAACTGCTTATGTGGACCATGATTTCCGTTATTGTAGCCAGACCTCATATGCCTACTCTCTAAGGTGGTGCGGCTCCATCTGAGCTGTAAGTATTTCTCTCACTTCTAACTTTCCCAGCTGGTGAACTGCACCATTTTGTTTTAGCGTTTGCCCCTTGGTCACCATGATTTTCAACTTTACCCACAAACCCTCTGATGTCCATTTGTTCTCTGGCTGGACCTCAGTTCAGGATCGCTGCTGCAGATCATTGGCACACAAGGCCATCTGGATTTGCCAAATGTGAACTGTGCTCTGGCTCCATGCAGTTCCTAGCTCACTCTTCTGACATCCAAATTGCGTTTTAACAATGGATCGTAAATTCTGCCCTGTTCAATCCTAGTGCAAGATTCTCTTCTGCAGTCTTCTCAAATGTTCAGCTCTTCCAGATCCTGACTGCACGTGTAGCCTTCTTCAAGTTGTTTCTGGAGAAATGTTCAGATGTCCACCAATGCCTACATGTAGGAGGTGGCTAAATAGAATCCACACCACTTGCCACCATGGTGTATCATGTTTTTTTTATAGCTTTCTTTCGCAATTTAAACTTTCTATTCCGTGCAATAGCCCTCCAATGCATCATTCTTCTATGCATCACAGCATAAAAGCAACAATCAGAACTTAAAAACAACAAGAATGATGCAGTATGATTCCTGTTTCATGTTCAGTAACTCACCTGATCAGGTGTTTTCTGCTTCTGGCTCAGTTATTGGTGACCTTGTCTCTGAGTGGCTAGGTTCAATCACACTCTTGAGCATAACCCCAAATCTTTGCTCCTGATAGTTTTGTCTTCCACTTGAGATTTTAAACGGAAGTCCCATTTTGTCCATGCAGGTGGACATGAAAGAGTTTGTTCCGCAATGTCAAAGAAGAGCAGGAGAGTTTAACTCCGGTGTGGCTGGTCAATACTTATCCCTAAATTAGCTTCACAAACGTTGGTCATTATCACATTGCTATTTGTGGGATTTTGCAGTGTAGCTGCTGCCCTCCTTGCTTTACAGCTGTGAGTACAGATCAAGAAAATGGGCTGCACAGCAATTAGAGACACCAGGTGATTGTGAAGGGTGCTATATAAATGCAAGCCTGTCTTTTAGTGTTTGTGCAGGGGACATGAAATTATTTTTGTCTTTACCTGACTGCATCAGGAATCAGTTGTTTCTGAAGATGCTCAGTTTAGTTGATAATTTCACTTAAGTATTTGCAATCTCAACGGCAAGTCAAATTGCAAATTGATTTAAAGAAAATATGTATGTGAAACATAAAAACCACGTATGTACCACATTAATGCCAGGCAATAGAGAAAGTAGCCTGAAGCAAGCAGCATTGTGCAATATCACGAATCGAATTCAGTCTCGCTCAAGATTGAGTGCAAGTCTGTGATATTCGGGCTTCAACGTGAAATTAATTGACTCCATTGTGTGAAATACCACATAATCTTATCGGCAAGGCGAGCCACATGCAACCCGCTCTGCAGATGTTGTGGAACAAATTTTCCGCTGGAAAAGAAGAAAAAAATGTTGATTAACAGAAGGATGTGACTCACACCGTGCCTCAAATACCTACAAGTGGAAAAGGAATGTCACAATACAAACTGGATATCATTGATATCTGCTCCCAGGAGGACCAGTTCCACCACAGAACACACCAGATGGCCTCCTTCTTTAGAGACCGCAATTTCCCTTCCCATGTGGTTAAAAATGCCCTCCAACGCATCTCGTCCACATCCCGCACCTCCGCCCTCAGACCCCACCCCTCCAACCGTAACAAGGACAGAACGCCCCTGGTGCTCACCTTCCCCCACCTTATCTCAGTCCCAACCCTCGGACTCAGCACC
>NC_057712.1:19285568-19367073 GCF_004010195.1 Chiloscyllium plagiosum | reverse complement strand
TCCCCCACTCACCTATTGTACTCTATGCTACTTTCTCCACACCCCCACCTTCCTCTAGCTTATCTCTCCACCCTTCAGGCTCGCTGCCTTTATTCCTGATGAAGGGCTTTTGCCCAAAACGTCGATTTTACTGCTCCTCGGATGCTGCCTGAACTGCTGTGCTCTTCCAGCACCACTAATCCAGAACCATGAAGATGGCATTTTTCTTTCGCATACTGCAGTCCCTTTCCCTCCTTAGATTCTCTTACCTCTGAGGTATATTTCTATTATTAGCTCCCAATTGTTTTCGGCGAAAGGATATTGTGTGAGCTGAGATGGTGAAGTAGAGATTTCCTCTGGCTTCAGTATTCATTATGTTTCTTTTCAGAGCATCTTGGCAAAACAGGTGAGGGTGAGAGGGATTTGGGGATGGTGTGGGGGGAGGACATTGAATTCCGTTATGCTTCATCTCTGCCCTATAATCTCCTCTTGTTGTTTTTGATGGACACCATCCCCAGCCGAGCATGGTTAGATACTTGCTAATAAGGAGGTAATTATGCAATGATTTGCACTCGCCACCACTTATATAGTCTTTGTCTACGTCCTGGAGCTCGGCTATTTTGGACAAACATTGCAGGCCAATTATCAACACCGTAGAAGTCAGTTAAAAAAGGCACCTCTCATAACATATTAAGCTATTTCAGGCAGTTCAGTACTCTTGAACATTTTAAAGCGTTTTTTTCTGTATAAATATATATGTGACTGCACCCAATCAACATCTTGCTTTGCAACAGAAACAGGCAGGTGTTAGAACCACAAAAACATAAATAGAACAAAGATATTGTAGCCAAGGTTGACCTGATCCCACGTTAAACATATCACTGATTGCAGCTGCCCAGAGTGTGAACAGCTGATGCTTCTGGCAGCCTCCTCAGTGGTTTGTGCTCCTATCAATTATGTGAGGCATTTGCAAAGTGCAGCCCTGCCATCTTCAGTCATGTCCATCATCTATCCCCTGGGGTATGGCTGTCACCAGCAAGGCAAGCTTTTGTTGACCATTCTGAAATTCCCAAGTGGCTTTTTGCGCCATTTCAAGAGAAAATTGCTGGAGACACATGTAGACCAGACCAGGTAAGAATCGCAGATTTCCTTCCCTAAAGAGCATTTGCTAACCATTTACTTTTTTAGAACAATAAACGGTAGTTTCATGGTCACCATCACAGTAACTAAATTTTAATTCCAGAATTTTTTTAATCAACCTGTGCAAAACATATTGTGAAACACATCTGGAGCTAGTGGGACTTGAACCTGGGGTCTGCTGCTCTGAGGTAGGAACACTGCTACTTTCTAATCAGTATGTTCAGAGGTGTTATTCCACAAGCCTAGAGATGCGGAACTTGAACTCAGGCTCACAGCTCAAAGGAAGGCATATTAATTGCTGCAGGTATTTTCTAAATAACTTGTTCAATGATGTTATTATATTCATTGTAACAGCATCTACTAACTTTTTCCCCATAAAGTTGTTTCTGAACATATGCATCCTTAAGTGAGAGATTCCACATTCATTTCTGTGGACATCATTACCTCTGTGATTTCAGGTTTTCCTGACTTCCAGGTAACAGTTCTGAAAAAGAGTCACATCAGATTCATAATTATAACTGTATTTCTCTCTCCCGAGATGCTGCAAGACCTGTTGAGTTTCTCTCACATTTTGTCTGTTTATTTCTGAATGCAGAGTATTTTACTTTAACCAAGTACTCCTTTGGTGACAAGTTTAATATTATTCTGTCATATTCAGCTTTCTCCTCTTTTCCTCTTGCAGTTCCCCCTCTTTATCCCCAACCGTCCATGCAGCCAACATTTCCTCCAACCTCTTTCAATCTTCCCCTCTCACCCGAATTCCTTTTGTAGCGTTCTCCTTCCCAAAAACCCCTTGCAGCTGCTCATTTCCCTCACCACATTTTGCAGCCTTTCTCTTCCTTCTGCCTGGTAGATGGCCTTGATCTAGAACATTTGGATCCCCACTTTCGGCTCCTCAAGACAAGGCCTAGTCTTGGTACCTTCAGCTTCATGGTACCCTGCCCTCAGCAGCCCCTGCACAGTTCCTGGCAGCTCATGGAATCATAGAATCATAGAGTCCATACAGGTGCAGAAAGAGACCACTTGGCTCATCAAGTCCACATCAACCTTCCAAAGAGCATCCTACCCAGACCTAGACCCTCTCTCTATTATCATGGCTAATCCAACTAGCCTGCACATCCCTGGACACTGCAGGGTGGTTTCCCACGGCTAATCCACCTAAACTGCACATCTTTGGACTTTTCTTTCTCTTTCCTATTTGTCTTGATCACAGCTGCTCCAATCACAGGCCATTTCTTTCCCATGTTTATCTCTGACCATCTCATTAGAAAACCTATCTACACCAAATGCGAGAACAAAAATTTGCCTGTGATTGGAGGAACAATTCCTTAGTGATTCTGTCTGTTTGGCTTACAGGGGTGACCTTTTAGTGACTGATGATCCCTGTGATTAAATTAGGGCAAGCTCACGTGTGTGTGTGTGTGTACGTATGTATTAGGGAGATGTCTCCTAAAAGAATGAGGGACCCCAGCCCCCATTCTGCTGCTGGCTGTCCATCTCCACATTATCAAGCAGTCTGACTGTAACAGCATCTTTAATTTATCTGACTGATAATTAACCACCTGTTAATTATCCGCCTGTGGGCTTGTAGCCACTCGTCCTCCCTGAATGAAAGCTGCTCCACGGTATGGTCATTGTGGGAGACTGTCTCACTCTCCCATGGGAAATTGTAGGTTCATCTGCACATTATTTCTTATGGGACTGAATAATTTCTTTCCAAGGGACTGTTTGGACCATAAACTGTTTCATCTTTACTGTTGGACTGAAGTGTATCCTTCAGCCTTACCCAAGTGCAGAGAAATTATGCAAAGTCAGATTGGAGAGTGACGTGGAGGAACAGTATTGGAAGAGCAGCCTGCTGAAGTAACAGTGCATGAGGATGATGGTCTGGCATTGGAGGCCTCACACAAAACTATATAAGGCAAGGTTGTCTCATGTCAAATATTTCCAGGACTGGGAAGGCCGTGCTGTATCTTCAACTCCCTCAGTTACCTATGTTCAATCCCCTCTTTCAACAGGTGAAGAACAATCTTCCTAGCTTCCTCCTTGTACATCCTGAAGATGGGATAAACAGTGAGCTATCTCACATCCAAGCGTCTCCTGCCACGTAGCTTTATTTTCTCAGGATCTTGGAAAATTGAAGGCAGATTTAGCTCCAGCTGCTGTGAGACACAGCCCATAATAAATGTGCTGACGTGAGAGCCATGAGCAGTTACATGTCAGGTGAGGCTTTAATTTAGTCATATTTATGCCAGGGACTGGGTGAAGGATCACTTCCCGGGGTACAGAACACCCCCTCCGACCTCCAGCAGTGCACTGATGACATGTTATTATTTCTACACAGTGTGGGGAGGATGTAATTGGGCCTGGAAAACATGATTAACACAAGACTGTGTGATCTACTCCTGTCTCCTCACCTGAAGGACATTTACTCTGTGCTAAGTGATAGCGGATGTGTGAACTGTTTGATGCCATTTACTCTGAGACTCAGACTCTGAGCTATGCTCCTCTATTTGCCTATCTCAGACACTGACACTCTCCTGTCCACAGTAACACTCCCTGACTGCATTGGCCTGTCGCAGAGTTCTCTGGCATTAACAAATTCAGCTCGTTCTTCCTCCTGCCTCCAAACTGAAGCTGAGGTATTGCCCCTTTGTGATGCGCTACCAACTTGATGAACTCATCCGAAATAGTTCCAGCATATGGCAATTACGTAAATCGTGAGAACGCTTCTGATGCCAGAAATTATGGTGGGTGGGGGTGAGCGGACTCAGGAACTTACTATATTTCTGGGAAATGGCTCAGCCCCTCCAAGTGTAAGCAAGTCTATTGTCAGGCTGTTTAACGAAACAGACTGACCTGAGCCTGTCCTTGCCCAATGCTCACACAGAGAAGCCTTACTTCTATCACAAGTCACTGATTCACCATCAAGACCAAAAGTATAGCTTACATTTTGTTTTGCTTCTCGGGTTTAGGGACACAGATGTTAAATGTTGTGTTCACCATACAATAATCTTGAATAAACCTGACAATTTCTTGCTCAGTGGCCTATGGGACTGTTTGAGAGAGATTGCAGCTTACTGCAGTTCAAAAACATGTTGAAAATATTAAATTCTGCCACTGTTCTCCCAACGTTCTCCACCCAACTGCAACCATCTAATGTCCAATTGTGCCAAAGCAAACCAATGGGAAAGCAGAGCCTGATTTTCAGACCTAAGTGTTATTACAATAATCAGTAAACATGCTTCTGATGAGGGAAATTTCCCTTTGCGGTGCACAATAATCCAAGCAGCTGTTTGAGTAATTGTTCTTCACCTACGGTCAACATTTAATAGAGGCACAATCACAAACTTGCTACTCTATTTGTTTGCGGGACTAAGTGCCACAGATGCCAGCATGCTATGGTTTCATACGAATCTAAATCCTAATCCTGACAGACTGATTTCACCTTTGGCACAATAAATACAGTCTTTCGTTCACAGTTCAAATCTCAAATTTTGTCCTGGTCCCAGATGAGATGCCCAAATTTAGGGGTGGTGCTGGTGGCTAGTAGTTAGCACTGCTGCCTCACAGCACCAGGGTCCTAGGTTCAATTCCAGCCTAAGGCGACTATCTGTGTGGAGTTTGCACATTTTTTTTAGATTAGATTAGATTCCCTACAGTGTGGAAACAGGCCCTTTGGCCCAACAAGTCCACTCCGACCCTCTGAAGAGAAACCCACCCAGACCCATTCCCCCCTGAGTAATGCACCTAACACTACGGGCAATTTAGCATGGCCAATTCACCTAACCTGCACATTTTTGGACTGTGGGAGGAAACTGGAACACTCGGTGGAAACCCATGCAGACACGGGGAGAATGTGCAAACTCCACACAGACAGTTGCCCAAGGCGGGAATTGAACCCAGGTCCTTGGCGCTGTGAAGCAGCAGTGCTAACCACTGAGCCACCATGCCGCCCTGCGTGGGTTTCCTCTGGGTGCTCCGGTTTCCTCCCACAGTCCAAAGATGTGCAGGTTAGGTGAATCAGCCATGCTAAATTGCCCATTGTGTTAGGTGCATTAGTCAGAGGAAACGGGTCTGGGTGGGTTACTCTTCGGAGAGTCGGTGTGGACTTGTTGGGCCGAAGGGCCTGTTTCCACACTGTAGGTAATCAAATCTAATCTAAAATTTGTTTCAATCTGGTTAGGAACCAATTACCTTTGTTTTGGTAAAGTGGACACAATTTGGAATCGGGGGAAAAGTGAGGATTGCAGATGCTGGAAATCAGAGTCGAGAGTGTGGTGCTGGAAAAACAAAACAGGTCAGACAGTATCCAAGGAGCAGGAGAATTGACATTTGAGGCATAAGCCCTTCATCAGGAATGAAGCTTGTGGGCCAGGAAGGCTGAGAGATAAATGGGAGGGGAATGGGGTTGGGGAGAAGGTAACTGAGAAAACGATAGGTAGGTAAAGGTGAGGGAGAAGGTAATAGGTCAGGGGGGTGGAGTAGATAGATAGGAAAGGTGATGGATAGGTCAGGAAGGTGGTGCCGAGATGGAGGCTTAGGATTGGGATAATGTGGGAGGAGGGGAAATGAGAATGCTATTGAAATCCACTTTGATCCTATGTGGTTGCAGGGTCCCAAGGTGGAATACGAGGCGTTCAACCTCCAGACATCAGGTGGGTAATGGTTTGGCAGTGGAGGAGGCCCAGGACCTGCATGTCCTTGACAGAGTGGGAGTGGGAGTGGGAGTTGAAGTGTTCAGCCATGGGGCAGTGGGGTTGGTGAGTGCAGGTGTCCCAGGGATGTTCTCTGAAATGATCCGCAAGAAGACATCCTGTCTCCCCGATGTAGAGGAGATCACACCAGGTGCAACGGATGCAGTAGATGACATTGGTAGAGGTACAAGTAATTTCTATCAGATGTGGAAATTTGGAGACAGACCAGCTATGCTTTTCCAGCACTACACACTTAAAATTTGGAATCTGTACTGATTAAGAAAAATAAAACCACCAGATTCCATGACTTTAAAGGAGCAGAAGAGACTTTTCTGTACAAGAGCCGACAAAACAAACAATCAGTGATGCCTATCTTATACTCTAACATCCAGATTTAACATGAGGTAAAAATGAAATAATAGGTAAGCTCTGGTTCAATACACCAGAAACCGAACAATAAATGGTACATAACCAAGACAGATATCCTGAATTTCTCACAAAAATCCCCAGACTACAGTCTTCACTGCGAGTCACCAAAATACTTTAAAGTTCTATCTCCATAATGAGAATTTTAGCTCTTCTCTTTCAAAGAAATATTAATCTGATCCCCAGCTGCCAGCAGCTCTACTCTATCTGAGTTCCATGGGTAAATTGTAAACATGACGGAAGGTTTCTGTGAAATCAGCTTCTTGGACCACCTTTCTTTGTTGAGTTGAGTTCCAACGAAGACTGCATTTAGAATCATAGAATCCCTACAGTGCGGAAACAGGCCATTCGCTCCATCAAGTCCACACTGACTCTCTGAAGAGTAACCCACCCACACCCATTACCCTATTACTCCACATTCACCATTGACTAATGCACCTAACCTACACATCCCTGAACACTACGGGCAATTTAGCATGGCCAATTCACCTGACCTGAACATCTTTGGACTGTGGGAGGAAACTGGAGCACCCGGAGGAAACCCATGCAGACATGGGTAGAATGTGCAAACTCCACACAGACAGTCACCTGAGGGTGGAATCAAACACAGGTCCCTAGCGCTGTGCGGCAGTAGTGCTAACCACTGAGCCACCGTGCCACCCAAATTTCTTCTTCATTGATGAGGATACATTGTAGGCATAAGCATATTAACAGTTTTGTTGCCACACTGTTTCCAATACTGTTCCTGAACTTCCATAATCCTTAACTCATGGTAGCATGGACGTGCCAATGGTGTGAGAGGCTTCCCTGAACTCCAGCCCTATCAGCTGCACTGCAGCATCCTGGAGTCAAATCCTAGAGCAAAGAGATTATTTCAGCTGCATAGTCCCTACTCTACCCTTCGTTTGCTCCCTATGAAGTGTCAAAATTTGCTGCTCAATGAACTGACCTGTCATCCTCCCAAATCTGTTAGTTCTGGGTACATGCCGTATCCTGAATAATCCAATCTCCAGTCAACGCAATCATGTATCAGTCCCACGGGTGCCAATTTTCAATAACACACAGACAAAAGGAAAACAAAAAAAGACTGGTTTCAATCATCCAAAAGTTCCATTTCTCCAAATATATCCTTTGCTCATTTTCTAGATACACCAGTCAAGCAAAAATGTGATCAGAAATGAGTTATTCTACAAAATACTTTTAAGTCTTCTGATTGCTATTCTTATCAAAATCAGAAAATATTCACTGCGAGATTCAAGCATCAGCTCAACAGCGACTGAAAATGGTGTCCAAAGAGGGTCAAATCGGTCCTTCCAACATCAAGACGTGACTAATGTGGGGGGTCCAAGACTAAAAAGCCTCTGTCACAAAGAGAATCAGAGTTCGAATATTGGCACAAGAACTGGGGTTGCAGAGGAGATTCTGACGGAGTATAAGTGACGGCGGGTGTTTCAAAATGAAGATGACAGGACCATTCCTTTCAATAAATGAAAACAGAGAATGCTGGAGAAACTCAACAGGTCTGGCAGAGGGAGGATTAATGTTTCAGGTCATGACCTTTCAGCACTCCTTTAAGCAGGAGACACTGAGCACAATGGTTTTCTGAAGAGGTCTGGATGAGGTTTTTTTATCCTGTATTTGCTGATGTAATGGGTCAAACAATAGTTTCAGATGGATCTCCTAGACAATTAGGATGCTCTCATCTATTAGGTAAAAACAAGAACTGCAGATGCTGGAAACCAGATTCTAGATCAGAGTGGTGCTGGAAAAGCACAGCAGGTCAGACAGCATCCAAGGAGCAGGAAAGTTGGGCAAAAGCCCTTCATCAGGAATCTATTTTTCAAATTGTGTTCTGAAATTGTCTAATAAATTGGATCCTCCAGCACCTTTTCTCAACTGTAGAATACAAACTGCATGCACCAATTTCTAAGGCATATTCTAAAAAGGTGAGCTTATAACCTTGCTTGAAACACTAGTCAGACAAAACCTGTTCATGCATAAAGTTACCAGCGGAATTCCTATCTCATAAGTCAGAGGGATGTCTTTCATGTTGTCTGTTCTGTACCAAGTACAGATCTGTAAACAGCAATTTTATCATGGCAAGTTGAAAATCTATCCTGATGTGTTTGATAGAAAGTTTTTTTAAAATTAAATATTATTGGGGAGCTAGGCAAATATTAAACATGATGACAATGACTGTTAGGAACTATTATAGTCCTCGTGTGAAGAACTAGTATTAAGTGGCTTTTTTTAAAAGATTAGATTCCCTACAGTGTGGAAACAGGCCCTTCAGCCCAACAAGTCCACACTGACCCTCCGAAGAGTAACCCACCCAGTCCCATTTCTCTCTGACTAACGTGCCTAACACTATGGGCAATTTAGCTAATTCACCTAACCCGCACATCTTTGGACTGTGGGAGGAAACCCACGCAGACACGGGGAGAATGTGCAAACTCCACACAGACAGTCACTCAAGGCTGGAATCGAACCTGAGATCCTGGTGCTGTGAGGCAGCAGTGCTAACCACTGAGCCACCGTGCCACCCCTAATTTTGAAGAGACTTTGAAACTAGAAAATATTGGAACCGTATAGCCCAAAAAGGAAAGGTTGGACTTTCAAGGAAAGCTTTCAACCAAAACATCAAAACTTGTTTTTCTCTCTTGAGATGTTCCTGTCCTTGCTGTGAATTTCGAACATGTCCTGCTGTTTTCTCGTTCAGATTTGAACGATCCTGCTTTTCTTTATGTCTACTATTTGAACCTTACTCGATCCTGAGGGCTCTCTTGCCATAGTGGAACAATGGCATATTTCAGATCATTGGGTTTCTTTTGTGAGTGCTTCGTCCACATTTGGTGGCACTGATTAAATGGAGAAAAAAAACACCATCTGCCCTTTCTTCCAAATAAAATTGCTCAGGCAGATGCTGACATCCTTGTGGATGATTGATTCACTTTTGACGAGTAAGGGAGCTCTCCAAGGAATTTGGCTGCGCTACTTTGAGGGTAAACTCAGCTCCAAGTGTTTTGATTTGGATGCAGCAGGTGAGTGGAGGACACATTAATAACAAGCAGCTATTCAATTCCCAAGAGCATGCAGCACTTGCACTGTTAGAAGCTGTCTTTTATTGTCAAAATTGTTATTGTGGCTGCACCTTCATCTCAGTATGAAAACCAACAGCTTGCAATTAAAGCAGACTATAATGTGTAAAATGCAACTCCTGAAATGGCATAAACATAAACCCTTGTAATGCTGAGAACTGACATTAATCTGAAAGCAACCTTTCGATTTTCATTACAACACTAAGCATGAGATGTGGTAACTGGTGTTTGCAAAATATTTCAGTAGCGTTTCTTCTCACCCTTTTCAGCAGTCTGTTAACGTTATGCCATTTTTATGGACAGTCTTTTGCATTTCTATGTCATTTGGGTATCGTTCAAACCTATACATGACTTCATGCTACTCAGAGCACATTGTGCCTGAATGGATACGTATGTCTCCACTGGTGAATTGGGAGAATGTGCATCTGCTGCTAAAACTGGGAGCTGCAGTAGTTTGCCTTTAGAGCACTATACAAGTAATAGTCTATTTGCCAATTAAGCACATGACTAGCCAGGACATACAACCTATTTTTTAATGCCTTCCTATATCATTAAATTTCCCTATGGGGAATCATAGTCCTGAAAGGCAAAAAATCGGACTTGGTTCACCTTGTGATTTGTCCAAGTAATGCTCAATGATAACCTTCGTCAGCATCCTCCTGTAGAGCTTTCACATTAGGGGCACTGTCACTTAATAACCAGTAGCTGAGCAGCATACATTACAGACGACAGCAGAGGTCCATTTAGTAAAATCATTTGGTGCACTCTTTCGAATTCAGAATGCCCTGTGTTATTATTTTTGCCTTGCTGCGAGCCACATTTTCCTGCAGATTCTGACATCAGTGTTAATACAATTGGCAATGCAATTTTCTTCAGTGCTAATTGCTGAATCATGGGTTGTGTACATCGAACCTCCTGACCTTAATGATGGCAGCACGGCACAAATTGAAAGACAGATGTCTTTTAATTGAATGGCAAGTGATTAGTTTAAATGCATCCGGTATCCAAGGCTTTGACAGACAAAGTAACATGGTATCTACTGTATAGCCTGCGGTATCTGGTAAGGAGGTTTAAGTGTCGGCACAAAAACAAGAAAAGGTTTTTTTAACCTATCATTCTATTCCATTCACAAATGACATACTATCTACACCATCAGGGATTTCAACTAACTTGTTCAATGTCCTATGGAAGGTGTTGTAAAAATTTGATCCAAAAGTTGTCAAGTAAAATTCCCAGTACCTTTCTTGCCATACATCCTATATCATAAACAGAGACCTTTCTGGTAAATGATATCTTTCTGTCCTTGTACCTCAGAAACTATTATGTTCCCCACAATATTTAACATTATATCTGCTAATTTGAATTGATTAAAAAAAATACATCTTGCAGCACCACTTATTCTTCTAAACCCTCAGTCATAAATCCAAACCAGATATCAAATCTTCTCAGCATTTAAAAGTCCAATGGAACCACGGGTTTTCATGCCTGAGAGACACTAGCCGATGGCAGAGAGAAATACAGCATCACCTGTGGACTGGCAAATGATTATCGCCATAGCTACAGCCGCTTGGTAACATTTGCCAATACCAAAAAGAACAATCCACAATGATAAACACTTCATATGCAGCATCTATAGTAGACCCTACCTCTTGTAGACTGCTGTCTTCAGTTATTAGCAAAGGTACAACTTATGAAGTTACTAGATCCTCAACTGGTTTGTTATCTGTCCCTCACCTTAAATAGATGGAAGGAGGCCAAAATATTATGAGTCAGCTAATTTTCTGGAATGCATTCCCTCTATTCACAAAAATACTTCCGAACCTCAAGATTTTATTCAACCTGATAATTTGATACCTCCATTCCAATCCTGCTCTCAATTAAAATTGAAGTTAAATGATTCTCTTCTTGTCACACTATTACTTCTAAGGTTTGTCTTTGGATTTCTTTTTCATAATAAAGACTAAAATAATCAGCTCGTGACTTATATTTCCAACTCCTGACTTTATGGATGTTCCACATTCTCCACAAAGTATTGACATCATTTGAAGATAGGATCACAATAGTTAGCACACGACTGCACTATGGTTCAGATGCGTAGTCAAGTGATCTTGGAAAGCATTTAGTACATGAGCAGATAATAAATATTAGTTGGTTCAAACTTTGTAGAAAGCCTCAGTAAAAGATTACAGGACAGATCAAAGGAAATGCCTCAATGAAATTTATTATGTTAATTGATTTCTAGTTGCAGGAAGCCTTTCACCATGTCCATTATATTAATATATTATGCCGTAAATAATATTGTGTTGAAAATTTCAGAGATGGAAATCATTGTGGTACTAAAAATGGGATGACTACATTTGAACTGTTAGGACACATTTAAAAAACTGTTGACTGAAATAATAAATTGAGGATACATGTCTTTTTCAAAAGGGTATTTTTAATCTTGGTACGTAACATGACTGTTACAAAAGAAGCATGCTGAAGTCAAAACCATAAAAGCCTTTAACAACCTTAGAATAGTTCCCATTCACTAGCACTGTTTTATAAGATGACAAAAATAACACAACAGCAGAAATTAACTGAGTTATTTCCCATTTGCAGCAGAACACATTAGGAGTCCCATTTTACAGTAGATCATGTTGACCCCAATCTTCTTCAGTTCAGTTTCATTGAATTTCCAGGAAAAAAGAATCAAGTGTAAATTGGAGCCTAAAATTCCTATCTGGTGTTCCACTGAATGTACCCCACCACTAATTTGTACTTAATGAAACACAACTGGATGTAACAAATTCAATGTGTTCTCTTTGTCGATTTTTAGTTGAAGAACATCCATGATGCCAATCCATTGTTAATCAAATCCTTACATTTCATATTTTATGAAAATTAGGAGATTTTCAAACATGTAATTCTCCTGTCCCTCATTACTTTCTGCAGTGAACCTAAGTTTTCCAGAACCGCTTATAGCTGTAACGATGTAATGAAAGGGAATTGCAAAATATACAAAGACAATCAGTTTAATTTGGAGTACAGAGAACACATCTGGCTGACATCACCACAGTGTATTTATTAAGACTTGACACATTAGTTAATCTGAGAAGCCATTTGGTCTGTGTAGATTTTAGTTCTATTTAGAGCAGCATTCTCTGTGTATATATTTAATGTACCAAAAATCTATCTCAACCAAAAACTAATACAGAATAGCATGTGGAATGGCTTTACTTAAAGATTCAGCTCCCATACCAAATTTCAACTGGAGTAGGTTTTCCTTTGACTAAGAGAAAGTGAGGACTGCAGATGCTGGAGATCAGAGCTGAAAATGTGTTGCTGGAAAAGCGCAGCAGGTCATTTTTACTTTTCCTTTTGCTAAGCCTAGTTGCCTACATTTAACACTATAGGGTACAATACTATCTACTCTCCTCCAGTTATTGATATGTAAGCCTGCATGAAACAATTCTTTGTACTAACAGCCATCTAGTTTTACAGCCTGTGTGCACAGTGTACGCTTCAGTGGGAGATTAATAATTCCCATTCTCACCTTTGCGAATGCTAATCCTCTAATTGTTTATCTAAATGAGTCAGTTTAGCACCCCATTATTCATTAACTAATAGAATCTAGCCAAAGCTGCATGTTTAATGTTAAAATCATTAAGTTGCAATTAACTGGCCCAGTATTGAAAACAATCTGAAGGCAGAGTAGCTACATTTGTACACGAGAAGATGCTTTATCTAGACTCCTCCTGAGAGTGTGTGACCATGGTAAATAGTGGAAATTCACTGATATGTTGTGGAAAAGTACTCTGCTGGAGTGCCAGAGCCCAGAAGAATTAAGTACAGCAGCCTATGAAGTAGACAGCTGGATTTTTCAGATAGTGTATAAAATATGATCATTTAATATCACTGGATAATCTAAAGGTTCTCAGCCTGAACTTAAAATTTATTTCATTATTTTCAACAATTTGATACATTTTTCTTGTGGTCAGTGGGTGGTTGTGAAATGCTCATTTAGAAATTGCTACAGGATACAAGGGCTCATTTTTCTTCTCCACTGCACTCAGCAGCATGGACTCGAAATGCCCTGCTTTTGCGGTTTTAGGGTGATTAATGCACTACTGCAAAGTTATTGCCAATGATTTGAAGGATACTCTATTTTATAACATGATGTGGAGGTGCCGGTGTTGAACTGCAGTGGATAAAGTCAGGAGTCGCATGACAGCAGGTTATAGTCCAACAGGTTTATTTGAAATCACAAGCTTTCAGAGCATTGATTAGATTCCCTACAGTGTGGAAACAGGCCCTTCGGCCCAACCAGTCCACACAGACCCTCCGAAGAGTAATCCACCCAGACCCATTTCCCTCTGGCTAATGCACCTAACACTATGGACAATTTAGAATGGCCAACTCACCTAGCCTGCACATCTTTGGTGCTGTGGGAGGAAACCCATGCAGACACGAGGAGAATGTGCAAACTCCACACAGACAGTTGCCCGAGGCTGGAATCGAACCTAGGATCCTGGTGCTGTGAGGTAGCAGTGCTAACCATTGAGCCACCGTGCCGCCCCTCAGATGAACAATACAATGATATCAAATGTGGCATTTACCAGAAGTATGCATTGTGAAGTGTTTTTATAAGCAAAATTTATTTAAAGCCATCTATAGCTCTGAGTTAGAAGGCTGTTAAATAATCTCGCCACAACCCCATCAGTGTAGGAGCAGTGGAGTGCTGCATTATTAGTGCTGCCCTTTGGATTAGATAAACAGATGTCAGTGTCTTTTGACAACAAAAAACAGAAATTGCTGGAAAAGCTCAGCAGGTCTGACAGCATTTGTCGAGAGAAATCAGAGTTGATATTTCAGGTCCAGTGACCCTTCCTCAGAACCTGAGGAAGTTCTGAGTTCCAAAGAAGGGAAGAACTCAAGAAAATTGCAATCATCAGAGAAGTTGTACTTAGCAAATTATTGAGGTGTGGGTTACAAGTCCCTGGGTCTTTAAAAGAAGTGCTATTGAGATAGATGATGCATTGGCGTACATTTTCCAAGATGCCTTAGATTCAGGGAAAAAGGCATGAAGTTGCAAAATTACGAATGGTAATTCCTTTATTCAAAAATGGAGGAGTATAGCGAGTAGAGAAGCCATAGTGGCTCAGCACTGCTGCTTCACACAACCAGGGACCCAGGGTTTGATTCCTGCCTCGGACAACTGTCTGTGTGGAATTTGCATGTTCTCCCCGTGTCTGCGTGAGTTTCCTCCGGGTGCTCCGGTTTCCTCCCACAGTCCAAACATGTGCAGGTCAGGTGAATTGGCCGTGCTAAATTGCCCATAGTGTTAGGTGCATCAGTCAGGGGTAAATATAGGGTAGGGGAATGGGTCTGGGTGGGTTACACTTCGGAGGGTCGGTGTGGATTTGTTGGATTGAAGGGCCTGTTTGCATACTGTAGGGAATCTAATCTACTGAAGCCAGTAAGCTTAATATCTGTCATCGCAAAACTATTAAAAACTATTATTAAAGAAGTTATCGTGGGACATTCAAGGTAATAAGACAGAGTCAACATGGCTCTTTGAAAAGGAAATTGTGTTTCACTAATTGATTGAGTTTTGTTTGTTGACACTGCTTTGATAATGTCTAAATTGCACAGTTGAATTAGTGAGGCATGAAGTAGTAATGGAAGGGACGCATAACTAGATTCTGCACCTACTACAGTTGCATTAGAAAGTTATGGGGGTGGTGGTAAGGATATAATTGAGATTATTGAAGAGTATCCGAGAAGCAATGGTACTGCTTGAAAAGGGAGAGATGAACAGCAAGAATGGTAATGGAATTATATCAACATCCTGAAACTATTGAAATCGCTCAGGACAATGCACTCACAGATCAATCAGAGAGGCCTCATGCCCTTGAATGGAAGAAAATGGTGAGCAGTTTCTCCACCAGAGTCTGATTCCTTCCTGCTTCCTGTCATAAACCTGGGAGAGAAATAGTAGCAAGCTCTTAGCAAAGTCAGAGCTGGTGTTCCTGAGCAAGTCACCGAGTGAATGGCTTTTCTGGGGAGGGGGGGAAAGTGGGTGTTTGGGGAGGAAATGGAGGTATAGGGGGGTGTAGGTCAGAGCTTGGGCTGGGGAGCTGAGAGTTGTCAGTATGGGCCGGCATCTGGAAACAGGTTGGAGTTTGGGTGAGGCTGCCAAGAGGTGCCATTGTCTGGAATGGGAGGCCTTTTGCCAGAGTGGCACTTTGTATGGCTGGAAGAAGCTTTGCTTGGCTCTAGGAGTTCCAGCTTCTGATACCAGGGTGAGGTGACAGTCAGAGGAAGGCAAGGTGGCAGGGGAGGAGGAGGTGTTTGCTGAGGGATTTCAGAAGGTTAAAGATACTGTCAGAGTGATTTGGGGGAAAGAGGAGACAAGAGTTACTGTGGGGGATTATGGGGAGGCTACAAGAACTGAGAGTTGAGGCAAGGAACTTCAAGAATGGTAACGAGGGAGATGCAGGTTTAAAGATGGAAAGGAGAGGCTGGAAAGGAGAAAGATCACTTTTAAACCTATCAACAACAGAATATTCAACTACCTTGGATCAAAGAAAACTTCAAATCATTGAGGGAATTAATTTATTTGAAATAAAAACATAGAAACATAGAAGATAGGAGCAGGAGAGGACCATTCAGCCTTTCGAGCCTGTTCCACCATTCATCATGATCACGGTTGATCGTCCAACTCAATAGCCTAATCCTGCTTTCTTCCCATAACCCCTCATCCCATTCCTGTGAGATATCTAGTTCAGGAGCTACTATACGTGGAAAAAGTTGATCACCTGATCCCAGCTGCTTACACCTGACCTATGCGTTCTCCTTTTTCTTGACTAGAGCAGCAATATGTCTAGTCATTCCGATTTCCTTACTCTTCCTATGCTTTGTGAATATGCAATGGAAACGCATTGGCTCAGTAGTCTGCAGAAGTTCTGTTTAAGGTGATGCTTTTCATGTACAGGGGTGTGTGTGGGTTATTTTGAAAAAATAAAGCTGACTAGTTGTTACCTTGTACTAATTTAAGTATTGCAATCTCAAGGAAATGAATGCTTTCCTTGTTTGTTGTTGCTATAATTTGAATGGAGGGTTGATAATTATTGAGGAAGTTGATGAATTTTTGTAATCCTGTATGTGTATGAGTAGGTACAGAATGTATTGTTAGATATGACTGCATCAGCTATTGGAGGAGTCAGTGACAATGAAAAAATAGCCCTCAAGAAAGTCTCGAGAGAAACCCTTAAAAAGGAAAAATTATTTTGAATCTTTGATTATTTTGTTATTCACTTATGGAATGTGGATATCACTGACTGGGCCAGCATTTATTGCCAGTCCCTAGTTGCCCTTGAGAAGGTGGTGGTGAGCTCCTTCCTGAACCACTGCAGTCCATATGCTATAGGTAGACCCACAATACCCTTAGGGAGTGAATTCCAGGATTTTGACCAAGCAACCATGAAACAATGGTGATATATTTCCAAGGAGAAAGTGAGGGCTGCAGATGCTGGAGATCAGAGCTGAAAATGTGTTGCTGGAAAAGCGCAGCAGGTCAGGCAGCATCCAAGGAAGAGGAGAATCGACGTTTCGGGCATAATTCATGAAGAAGGGCTTATGCCTGAAACGTCGATTCTCCTGTTCCTTGGATGCTGCCTGACCTGCTGCACTTTTCCAGCAACACGTTTTCAGCGCTGATATATTTCCAAGTCAGGATGGTGATTGGCTTTGAGGGAAACTTGTTAGTGGTGGTGTTCCTTTGTATCTGCAGCCCTTGTCCTTCTAAGTGATAGTGGCTGTGAGTTTGGAAGGTACTATCTAAGGATCTTTGGTGAATCTTGGCAGTTCACCTTGTAGATAGTACACACTGCTGATACTGAGTATCAGTGGTGAGGGAGTGGATGCTTGTGGATGTAATGTCAATCAAATGGGCTTCATTGTCCTGAATGACTCAAAGCCTCTTGAATGTTCTTGGAGCTGAACCCACCCAGGGAAGTGAGGAATATCCTATCACACCTGAGCTGTGCCTTGTAGTTTGTGGATAGGCTTTTGGGAGTCAGGAGGTGAGTTACTTGCCCCAGTATTTCTAGCCTCTGAGCTGTCCTTGTAGCCACTGTGTTTATCTGGTGAGTCCAATTGAGTTTCTGGTCAATGGTAATCCCCAGGATGTTGATAATTTGAGATTCTGTGATGATAACACCATTGAATATCAAGGATTGTCTCTTTTGGAAATGGTCATTGCCTGGCATTTGTGTGGTACAAATGTTACTTGCCACTTGTCAGCCCAAGTTTGGATATTGTCCAGCTCTCGATGCATTTGAACATGAACTGCTTCAGTATCGGAGGAGTTGCAAATGGTGCTAAACATTGTGCAAGCAACAGTGAGTATCCCCACTTCTGACCTTATAATGGAGGGAAGGCCATTGATGAAGCAGCTGAAGATGACACTATTCTGAGGAACTCCTGCAGAGTTGTCCTGGAGCTGAGATGACTGACCTCCACCAACCACAATAATCTTCCCATGTGCCAGGTATGACTCTGGCCAGTGAAGAGTTTGCCCTCTTATTCTCATTAACCCCGGTTTTGCTCGGGCTACTTGAAGCCACAGGCGATCGAATGCAATATTGATGTTTGGGCTAAGACTGTAATGAGGTCAGCAGCTGAGTGGTCCTGGTAGAATTCAGCTGGGTGTCACTGAACAGGTTATTGTTCTGCTGAGCAAGTTGACAGTAGTATTGATAACACTTTCCATCATTTTACTGTTGATTGAGAGTAGACTGATGGAGCGATAATTAGCCACATTGGATTTAATCTGCTTTTTATGTACAAGAGAAATCCACGTGCAATTTTCAATATTGTCAGGTAAATGCCCGTGTTGTAATTGTACTGGAAGAGCTTGGCTAGGGGAGTGGCAAGTTCTGGAGCACACGTCTTCAGTGCTATTGCCAGAATGTTGTCAGGGCCCATAGCCTTTTCAGTATCCAATGTCCCAAACCATTTCCTGATATCCCATGGACTGAACTGAATTGATTGAACACCAACATCCGTGATGTTGGGGACCAATGAAGGACACTGAAATGGATCATCCACTCGATACTTCTGGCTGAAGATTGCTGTGAAAGCTTCACCCTTATCTTTTGCACCGATATGCTGGGCTCCCCCATCATTAAAGATGGAGAGATTTGTGGAGGCTCCTTCTCCATTGAATCTTTAATTGTCCACCACATTTATGACTGGCGGTGGCAGGACTGCAGAGCTTAGATCTGGTCCATTCGCTGTGTGATTGTTTAGCACTGTCTATCAATTGCTGCTTATGTTGTACAATACACAAGTAGTCCTGATCAATACCAGGTTGACATCAAATTTTCAGGTATGCTTGGTGCTGCTCCTGGCATGTCCTCCTGGACCAGGGTCGATCCCTAGGTTGATGGTCATGGTTGAGTGGGGTATATGCAGGGCTATGAGATTGCAGATTGTGCTGAAGTACAATTCTGCTGCTGATGGCCCACAGCACCTCACGGATACCCAGTTTGAGTTGGTTTGGTTGAAGTCTTTCCCATTTCACATAGTGATAGTGTCACACAACACAATGGAGGGTATCCTTAAAGTGAAGGCATTTGCAGCAGTAGATTGGTGAGGATGAGGTTAATTATGTTTTTTCCATCTTGTTGGTTCCTTTATCGCCAGCTGCAGGCCCAATCTGCAGCTATGTCCTTTTGCACCCCACCAGCTTAATCAGCAGTGCACTCCAAATGAAATAAGAAAGGAAGCTACTGGTGGTATGACTCCACCAAATGGCATTAGGTGACTGCGCTTGGGATTATGATCTGAACCTTCAAAGGATAAGGGCTTTTGTGACAAAACAATGTGTTTATAGAGAAATCAGTAGGGAGCATCTGTGGCCCATTTCTCCAGCAATTCCTGTTTTTGTTGGGAGCAATTTACTACTATTTCTTGAAACGTTTACCCAATTTTTTTTTACCTTTTCAGACAGGTGCCTTGCGTATGCTCCTAGAGAGCCTCCAGCTTGGTATATAAGTCAAGGGACCACCCTTATCTCCCTGAGTAACTTTAATAGGGAGAAGTGAATAGAACAATTTGCTAATGAGTCTAAGTGGTTAAGGATGAAACGTGTTTGTATGAATAATAAATATTGGCACAGACTGGCATGTTGCCCATTTCTGAAAGACAACAGATAGAGGACAATGGAGTCACTCAGAGCTCTTTAACAAGTATGGCAGCACGGTGGCTCAGTGGTTAGCACTGCTGCCTCACAGTACTAGGGTTCCAGGTTCGATTCCAGTCTTGGGTGACTGTCTGAGTGGAGTTGGCACATTCTCCCTGTGTTTGGATGGGTTTCCTCCCACAATCCAAAGATGTGCAGGTCAGGTGAATTGGCCATGTGACATTGCCCATAGTGTTAGGTGCATTTGTTAGAGGGAAATAGGTCTGGGTGGGTTACTCTTCAGAGGGTTGGTGTGGACTTGTTGGGCTGAAGGGCCCGTTTCCATACTGTAGGGGATCAAAAAATGTACAACTTTATTAATAATTACTTGTGTAAACACCACTATAATGTAATACTGAGATATTTCAACAGCTTCCCTCTGGATTCCCTGAATCCACAACAAACTTGAACATTATTATCAGGAGAAGTTTTAGCTGGCCAGTCTGGAACCTGTCTCAGTGTCATCACCATGCCTCTTGGAGTGGAGTTCTCTCACTTTATCGTGATGTCTCTGGAGTTGTCACTGATCCCTGCGTCTCCTCAGGCTACTTATATAGTGGTTTCTGTCCAGTGTTTATCTTCATCTACCCTGCATACTTGGAATTATTTGTTCTTTTAGCCAGTCTTGGTCCATTCCAGCTACAGCTTTTAGATAGTCATTGGTTTATATCTGGGAGAAAGTGAGGACTGCAGATGCTGGAGATCAGAGTCAAAAAGTGTGGTGCTGGAAAGGCACAGCCGGTCAGGCAGCATCTGGGGAGGAGGAGAGTCAACATTTCGATTGTAAGCTGTTCTTCAGAAATGGTGAAGAGCTTATGCTCGGAACGCTGACTCTGCTGCTCCTCAGATGCTGCCTGACTGGCTGTGCTTCATCAATGCTGAAAATGTGTTGCTGGTAAAGCACAGCAGGTCAGGCAGCATCCAAGGAACAGGAGAATTGATGTTTCGGGCATAAGCCCTTCATCAGGACTTTCTCCTGTGCTTCATCAGTTTCTACCTGAATGGCTGAATTTGGTTCAGACCACTGTGAGGTTTCATATGAGTTCTATATCTTCCGCCTTACCCATCAGGCTGGGCCAAATGATGGTCGATTCAGTGTCCTTTTGAATGTGGCTGAATCTGCAGTGCAAATTCCAGAAGATGGTGACTATGGGTATGGGTATTGTGGGGAGTGAGGGTGCTGTGAGAGCAGATAGTGGAAAGCAACCCAATATTTTTTTGACGTTTCGGGCATAAGCCCTTCATCAGGACTTTCTCCTGTGCTTCATCAGTTTCTACCTGAATGGCTGAATTTGGTTCAGACCACTGTGAGGTTTCATATGAGTTCTATATCTTCCGCCTTACCCATCAGGCTGGGCCAAATGATGGTCGATTCAGTGTCCTTTTGAATGTGGCTGAATCTGCAGTGCAAATTCCAGAAGATGGTGACTATGGGTATGGGTATTGTGGGGAGTGAGGGTGCTGTGAGAGCAGATAGTGGAAAGCAACCCAATATTTTTGCATGGATCTGATCCTTTCTGAGGATTTTCAAGTCTGTAGATTCAAGCAGAGAGAGCTCCTGTCAAATTTTACTTATCTGCCTTTGGGCACAGGGAGATATTTTGTAAATATTTCTCGAATATAATTAAACACAGAGAATGGAATCAGAAAAGGGCAAGTTGAATGCATTCTATGTAACGTGTGGACTTGATGAACCAAGTAACCTTCTTTCATTCCATGTTTTTCTATTAACAATACAATTTATCATGGTGTCACACTCACATTATTAAAACCATGGAAATTCATTAAGGCTCCATAGATAGCACCTTCCAAACCTATGATCACTGTCAACTGGAAGGTCACAGGCACTGGATACATGGGGACATCATCATCTGCAAGTTCACCTCCATGCTGCTTCCGATCCTGACTGCCATCCTTCAGTATTGCTCGAGCAAAACCTGGAACTCACTCCATAATGATATTGTTGGTGTGCCTCCACCAAATGGAATCTAGTGGTTCAAGGAGACAGCTCACCACCACCTTTTAAGGATGGGTCATTAATGCTGGCCCAATCAGTGCCACTTATATTTTAGAATCCCTACAGAATGGAAGCAGGCCATCCGGTACAATGAGTCTACACCGACCCTCCTAAGAGTATCCCACCCAGACCCACCCCCTACCATATCCCTGTAACCCTGCATTTCCCAGAGCTAACCCCCTCCCCCCTAGCCTGCACATCCCTGGACATTATGGACAATTTAACATTGTCAATCCACTAACCTGCACATCTTTGGACTGTAGGAGGAAGCACCCGAAGAAAACCCGCGGAGACATGGGGAGAATGTGCAAACTCCACACAGACAGTTGCCCGAGGCTCGAATCAAACCCGGGTCCCTGGAGCTGTGAGGCAGCAGTGCTAACCACTGAGCTATTGTGTCCCTTACCTTTGGAAAAACTACATGGAGACTGGCACTATGGTTGAAACAAAATTGAGTATTTTTCTGTCAATATACATTCGACTATACATGGCCCTGGATGCTGGTCTCCAAGTCTGGCGAAGTCATTAAACACAGAAATCTTCCCTGTGGACTGATGGCTGTCATTGTTGGTGCTCCAGTTTCCTTCCACAGTCCAAAGATGTGCAGGTTAGGTGGATTCACCATGTACATCCAGGTTTATGGGGATAGGGAGAGGGGGCCTGGGTCTGGGTGGGATGCTCTTTGCAGGGTCGGTGCTGACACGATGGGCCAAATGGCCTCTATCTGCACTACAATATTCTGTGATTTACCCCTTTACATATTGTCGCACTGTTACTCTTTTCCAGTTTGTTAAGATCTATTATTCTGAATGTTCAGGCTCTATTGTTAAAGATATCAGTTGAATCTTTGAAAAGTGCAATTAATTTAATGTAAATTCAAATTGCTGCAAGAAGAACAGAAGCAAAGTGATTGGAGTCTCTGGTATTTGAGGGTCATTTACAGTTACAATTGCAGCATCAGCTCGGTGCAGGTACTGCATCAACCTGGAGTTCAGGTTTGACTTGACATTAAATCAAACTTATGTGTGAGTCCCCAGAGGATGAAATTTCACTGCATTCCACTTAGAAACACTTTGGACTTTTACCTCTGACATATACTTCACAAGCTTACCGCTTACTTTATACCAATACTGTATTTATGATGTGAATTGTGAAATTGATAAATGGAAAATATGGAACAATCTCTGGATTTTAAATCACTGTTGCATTATCCATTCAAACTCTGGTTGCATTGAGACCTATCTATCATTCAGAGAGCAGCCTATTTGAACATGTGGGGAAAAATGTTTTGCGTAAGTTGCAACACAAAAATGGATTTGTTTATCTGCTCCACACTTCATCACTGTCACTCATTAAAAGACTTAAAATGGCAGGGACAAGTATTCTGTTTGCTTCCCTCACTTGCCTGAAGCTTAAGATTAAGCTGTTAAAGTTTTATGCATGTCAACGTGCCTTTAGTATTTACATACACAGACAACTTGTATTTAAACAGCACCTTTAAGATGATAAAAAAAAACCCAAGGCACTTGAAAGGAGAATAAAACAAAATTTCACAGCAATTCCCTCCCTAAGGGCTTTGTGAGTCTACCTACAGCACATGGAGTGCAGTGGTTCAAGAAGACAACTCACCACCACCTTCTCAAGGGCAACTAGGGATTGAACCAGTGATGCTTATGTCCCACGAATAAATTAGAAAAATTAATCTACTTCAGGCGACGTTAGGGCAGATGGGCAAAGCTCAGTCAAGAACGTAGATTTTAAGGAACAACTCGAAAGAGGGAAAATAGGCAGAGAGGTTTAGAGAGGACATTCCAAAGCATGTATAGGAGTTGGGAGGTCATGTTGAGGTAATACAGGACGCTCGTGAGGTGTGTACTGTAGTACTGTGTGCAGTTCCGGTCACGCTGCTTTAGGAAGGATATGATTAAGCTGGCGAGGGTTCAGAAAAGATTTACCAGGATGTTGCCAGGAATAGAGTGTTTAAATTGTAAGGCAAGGCTTGATAAACTGGAACTTTCTCTGGAAAGTCGGAGGTTGAGAGGTGACCTTATAAAGATTTATAAAATCATGAGGGCCATATATAATGTGCCTTTTCCCTCGGATGGGGATTTCAAGTCGAGGGGCATATTTTAAGATTTAAAAAGACATGAGGTGCAACCTTTGTAAACAGAGAGTGGTTCCAAGGGCGATGGTGGATGCAGATACAGTTACAATGTTTCACAGATATGGGCGGCACAGTGGTTAGCACTGCTGCCTCACAGCGCCAGAGACCCGGGTTCAGTTCCTGCCTCAGGCAACTGCCTATGTGGAGTTTGCACATTCTCCCTGTGTCTGCGTGGGTTTCCTGCGGGTGCTCCGGTTTCCTCCCACAGTCCAAAAATGTGCAGGTTAGGTGAATTGGCCATGCTAAATTGCCCATAGTGTTAAGTGTAGGGGTAAATGTAGTGGAATGGGTCTGGGTGGGTTGCTCTTCGGAGAATCGGTGTGGACTTGTTGGGCCAACGGGCCTGTTTCCACACTGTCAGTAATCTAATCTAATCAGATATTTGGATACATGCATGAATAAGAAATGCTTGGAAGGATATGGGCCAAGCACAGGCAGATGGGACTAGTTTAGTTTGGGATTATGGTCAGCATGGACTAGTTGGATTGAAGGGTCTGTTTCTATGCTGTATGGCTGTTTGGTTCTATTGCTCTATGTTGGGGGGGGGGCAGAAGGCATGGCTGCCAATAGGGAGTGACTAAGACATGTGTTGCCAGAAGCCCAAATCAGATGAGCACAGATAAGGAGATGAGGAGAATTCTGGGGCAGGAAGAGATTATAGAGATAGCAACAAGGTCATCGAAAGACTTGAAAACTGGGATGAGAATTTTCAAATCAAGACATTGTTTGTTCTGGAATCAATTTACCGAGTATGAACATGGGCAGCAGGGTTTGAATGACCTCAGATTTACAGAGGGAGGGAATGTGGGAGGCTGAGTTCGAGCAATCAAGCCTACAGATAAATTCAGGCAACACCAGTGTGTTAGCATAAAATAAATCTGTTTATCTCATCATACAGGATGGCATAATTTGCTGTTTAAACCAAAATGATATATCCAGAGGCCTTCAGAATAACTATTTCAAGAAAGTGTAAAAACCTTTAACTAGCTTTTAAATGGTTGACCTGCTGGACACATGATTTGTTTCCCTTAAAACCGCACAGAGCAACAGATGGGATGGTGGTGTGATATCTGTGTTTGTGCCAATCTCTCTGATAGCTGGGAAATGGTTTCTTCACAGAAGATTGCAAATGCTAAGGGCTGCTCCACCTTCTTGCACTTAGACTTTCCGGCTTTGCAAACTGGGGTCTGTACAGATGTTCCAGGAATTTGCAAATTGATGTCTCATGGGTGAGAGAGCAGAAGAGTACAAGGGGTCAAATGAAGGAAGAAAGGAGTGGGACAGCTACTCACCTATTACAAATTAACAGCAGTTATTGCTAATCTCATACGAATGGTTGACAAAATGTGCAGCTCCAAACTCTCATCCACTCAGCTCTCTTTACGGTGCCAAGATTGTCAGCAGTGGTTCTTGTATATACACTCACAGGGGTGAAAGGTCAGCTCACTGCTCTGATTCTCGGGTGCATTCTATTTGGATTCATGCAGTGAGCAAGTATCATGATAATACTGCCTGGCTGGATATTCCCAGCATTATCTGTTTATATTAAATTATTGTCCTGTAATCGTTGAAAAGCTGCCAGTTTGATTTGCTGAAATCTTCCACCACGTTGCAACAATGTACATGGCATGCATGAATAAACGAGGGAGAAATCCAGGATGAGTTTGCACAGATCTGTAAAATATTCTGACAATATCACACTCAAGTGAGCCCCTAATAGAACTAGAGGCAAGAGAACATTTATGTCAGTGAGAAATTATTTTTAAAAGACAATTCAAATAGAAACTTCCTTTGATCCTGCTCAATATCTAAATATGATAAGGCTGCTGTTAATACTGACTTAGCCAAGTGTGGTTTGAACTGGAAATGATCTGTGAGCAGGCAGGCTTTAACCACATCAAAAGCATTTCAGTCGGCATGGGCTAGGCTGTTAGCAAAGTCACAATTATACCTTCTCTCTGTTTGTCTGTCTCATTGTTCCCATCAATGAAATAAGGCTGCTATTGCTGCTTACTCATCTTTTCAAAGCATTACATTCAGTATTTACATCTCCTGTATACTATAATGTATAACTCGCTTTGGAGTGATCTTTGATTAGTGTCATAGAGATGTACAGCACGGAAACAGACCCTTCGATCCAACTTGTCCATGCCAACCAGAACTCCTAAATGAGTCCCATCTGCGAGCACTTGGCCCATATCCCTCCAAACCCTTCCTATTCATACACCCACCCAGATGTCTTTTAATTGCACCAGCCTCCCCCACTTCCTCTGGCAGCTCATTCCACACATGCACCACCCTCTGCGTGAAAGAGTTGCACCTTAGGCCCCTTTTAATTATTTCCCCTCTCACCTAAACCTATGACCTCTCGATCTGCACACCCCCATCCCGGGGAATGTGCCTCCCACATTCCCTCCCTCTGTAAATCTGAGGTCATCCAAATCCATGCCCCTCATGATTTTATAAACCTCTTTAAGGTCACCCCTCAGCTTCTGACGCTCCAGGGGAAACAGCCTCAGCCTATTCAGCCTCTCCCTATAGCTCAAACCCTCCAATCCAAAGAATACTTCAGCCTTTAGTTTTGAGAAGTACTGAGGAAGGGCTGTCCATTTGTTGCATTATCAAGAAGTGGTAAAGATGGACCACTGTCAATTTTCAGCCCAGTCTCCTGATTTTAATATCTAGAGAATTTTGTGGGCTGAATTGATTTTACAAAAGGAAAAACACTGACTTAAGATGACCTCATTATTACCAGGTGAAAGTGAGGACTGCAGATGCTGGAGATTAGAGTTAAGAGTGTGGTGCTAGAAAAGCACAGCAGGTCAGGCAGCATCAGAGGAGCAGGAAAATCAACGTTTCGGGCATAAGCCCTTTGACCATGTTAAGCCAAGCTCATGAAGCCATAATTCTACGGAGGCTGGTATCCTACCACCAAGTCACCGTTTATTTGCATATGAACAGTACATTGACTCTGACCAGCTGGCTCAGAGCCATTCCCGACAGTGAGGAGAGTCCCTGAGACTCCTGTTTGTATCTGTCAGCCAGGTCTCCCTGATTGGCCCAGGCTAATGGCCCCAATCAGGGAACCCGTACTGAATGAGCTCCACCAGGCCAACCTCATTCCAACCACTAAACCATCAATCAATGCAAATCAGTCTGAGCCAAGGAGAATATTATTATAAAAAGGCATTGAAATTTAGATATGGATTTCCTCATTGATTTGCACCTTTCTCGGAAGGTTCACATATTGGGATGAAAGTCACCTGTCGGTTATATAGTTTAAAGAAAACAATTAAATCAGACATGGGAATATACAAAAGGACCAAATAGCAGGAAACAGAGGGAGATGTGTGAAGAGTGTTTTAGTCACTGCAAGTCTGTGTCCAGTGGCATGCCACAGGGTTTGAGGCTGGGTCCTTTGCTATTTGTTGTATACGTTAACGATCTAGATATGAATGTAGGTGGTATGATCAGTAATTTTGTAGACAACATGGAAATATCATGGTATGTGAAACAGTGAGGAGGAAATCCTTAGGCTACAGGACAATATGGACAGGCTAGTCAGTGGCAAATGGAATTTCATCCTGAAGGGTGTGAAGTGATGCATTTTGGGAGGACTAACAAGGGCACGGGCGTACATGTTGAATTGCAGGACCCTAGAGATACACATGATTGGACAAACCTTGATGTGCATGTCCATAGATCCTTGAAGGCAGCACAACAAGCAAATAAGCTGGTAAAGGAGGCGTTTGGGATACTTGCCTTTATTACTCAAGGCATTGAATGCAACAGCAACAAGTTTGTGATGGAGATCCATGTCATGTTAGTTAGGCTGCAGCTGGAATACCGTGTGCAGTTCTGGTCACCACACTTTATAGGAAGGGGGTGATTGCACCAGACAATCTCACCAGTTCATTGCCTGGGCTGGAGCAATTCGATAGGCTGGGGCTGTTTTCCTTAGAGCTGTGGGGGTAGCTGATTGAGGTCTGAGGGCATAGACAGGGTAAGATAGGGAGAAATGATTCACCTTAGCAATGGGGACACAATCTTTAGGGAAGGAGCAGGAAGTCAAAAGGTGATGTGAGAAAAAAAGTTTCCAACCAGGGGGTGTAGAACTCACTGACCGAAAGAATGTAGAGCCAAGAATCCACAAGTCATTCAGAATGATTTAGATGAACACTGGAAACACACAAGACTACTAGCCAAGTGTTGGAAAGTAGGATTAGAATAGATGGGTGTTTGATAACCAGCTCAGACTCAATGGGTTGAAGGGCCTCCTCCTATGTCACGAAGACGATAAGGCTCAATGAGAACTGCATTTCAAGCTGCAACATATGACAGACAGAGAGAGAGTAAATATGTTCGTAACAGCAGAACAGGAAAGTATGGTCTCCTACTTTCTGTATTTCGTTAAGTCTTTTGAAAAATGATAAAAGATACAAATTGGATAAATGTGCTTTTACTCCAGGATGTTTTCACACTGCTGAGAGTACAACACATTAATTAAACAATCGTGGTTTTGGGTAAAAGCCCCTAACACCTCAAGCACTCTAAGGATTTTTTGAAACAAAACAACCAGTTTTTGATCTGTTATGGACCAGGCCATATTTCCTCAAAATGTTTCAAGAAAATAGGCTGGACCCAAACTTTGCTAGTTGTTTTAATCAGGTGTAAAGTGGCTATTCCAGGGATGATGCAGCTGGCCCAACCACTTTGGTTTAATCAGAGTGGAACACAAACAGAAAACTACAGAATATCGAATAACTTAATTTCTCTGAAAACCCAACAGATTATCTCAACTTAATGATGCTGTTCCAAATACTTGCAACAATCCCCTTAAACACCCATTGGCAATAAAGGTAAAATCAACACAGGTTCTTACAGGAGAGAGAAGACCATAAGACATAGGAGCGGAAGTAAGGCCATTTGCCCATCAAGTCCACCCTATCACTCAATCGTGACTGATGGGCATTTCAACTCCACTTACCCACACTCTTCGCATATTCCTTAATTCCTTGAAAGATTAAGAGTTTATCAATCTCTGCCTTGAAGACATTTAACATCCCAGATGTCAGAGAGAGGGAGGATCAGCATGGACCTGCTTCTTTGGATCCAGCAGGTTCACCATGACTGACTGCCTGCTAAAACCAAACCAAACCATAGAAAAGCTGAGCTGGGAGAACTGGCCACTCCCCTTTCATTGTACAAGTGTTTTTAAAAGAACTTGAAAGCCTTTTTTCCTGAGGCAGTATCTGTTAGCTATAATCAAACTGACCCTAAAACCCTTCAAACCTAGATTTCCCGGAGTCTCTCTGTTTATGAACCCTCTGAAAATTAAACCAAGGACAACATAACCTTGTTAAAGGAGAACCATCATCACAGATCCTTCGGTTTGCACAAGTCATATTCCCTTTTTTTAAATGTCATACCTTGTGCATGTTTGCTATCATGTTTTAATACTTCTCTTAGACTTAGTGAATAATTAACATCCACTTTCTTTCAGAAAAACCTAGTAGTTGCCACCTTCATTTTGACTAGTGCTACACTTTAATTGAACCATGTATTAACTGTGTGTTATAAAGAATTAAAACATAGCCAACCAAGCTGATGTTAAAAAGTGGGGAGTCAAATGATCCCTGCTCAACTGGTCATAATAATATCCATTTTTGATGTTCACTTCAAAGACATGACTCCTGACATTTCCCATAGTAGATCTAGAAGAGTAGCTATGGTGATATATTGTGTCAAGGAGGTGGAATGCAGAACTGAGGGAGCATGGAGGGTGCATAGGTTGAGCGGAAGTGTGGAGTAATTTGTCTCTGTCCTATAGGAAAGATGTTATTAAGCTTGAAAGGGTTCAGAAAAAAATTACAAGGACGTTACCAGGATTAGAGAGTTAGAGCCATAGGGAGAGGCTGAATAGGCTGGGGCTGTTTTCACTGAAGCATCAGAGACTGAGGGGTGGCCCTGTAGAGGTTTATAAAATCTTGAGGGACATGGATAGTATAAATAGTCAAGGTCTTTTTCCTAGGCTAGGGGAAGTCCAAAACTAGAGGGCATAGGTTTAAGATGAGAGGGGAAAGATATAAAAAAGACCTAAGGGGCAACTGTTTCATGCAGAGGGTGGTGCGTGTATGGATTGAGCTGCCAGCAGAGGTAGTGGAGGTTGGTACAATGATAACATTGAAAAAGGCATCTGGATGGGTAAATGAATAGGAAGGGTTTGGAGGGATATGGGCCAAACGCTGTTAAATGGGACCAGATTAATTTGGGATATCAGGTCAGCATGAAAGAGTTGGACTGAAGGGTCTGTTTCCATGCTGTACAGCTGTATGACTCTGTGATTCTTATCAGAATGATATTCAGACCTGGAACGCTGTCCCATGAGAATAGATGCCAGGCCTTCGAACCAGGCCCACAACCACTTCTACATTCCTTCCACTTGTCATCACAACTGTCCAAATCTGAGCCCTACCCAACAACCTCTCACAGAGATTAGAAACAAAAGTCAAAGTGAGTTTGGAAGACAGGCTTAAATTTCAGAAGTCGGAATAAGGCCTCAACTCTGTGAGCCTGAGATGCAAATCTGTGATCTTTAACTTTAATTAGCCACGGGTGGGTTTCTCACAGGGAAACAAACCTGGCTCCTATTTGTTGCCTCTGTGATAAAAATACAGCCATCACATGTTTGTTTTGAAGCTCACATACTATGTCCCTTTGATGCCGAGAATCAGACCATTATTACCAGCAGCATCAAAGTATACCATTACATTAAAAACATTATAACATGTACAGGTATTAAAAATTAAGATATATTTTATTAAACGTTGACTAGAAATGTGTCAAGTATTACAATATTGCGTTATGGAATTTAGTGGCGAAATATTAAAAATCCGCAACTCTGCCTCCAGCTGCTTTGATTTCGTACAGAGAAAATATATTTCTTGTTTGAGATTTCTGACAGGAAATGATAATTTTCTTCCTACCTTGTATACCCACAGCTAGGTAGCCTGGTTAAATTATACTGTTGTAATTGTCACTGAACAAAGACAGCAGCCAGGCAATATTCTCCCAATTTCATGTTTGTAAAGCTTCTGATGAAATTCGGGCCTCATTCTCCCCTGCTGCAATTAGTGTAAATAGGATTAAACCTATCACATTTCATGCAGCCGGACCCTCCAGCCACCTGGGAAGAGTCTGATACTGAACTAATTTCTCACCAGTGATGCGAATGTCCAGAATGATTGGGGCTGTGAGAGACTCCATGACAACCTCAATTTAAAGCCTGATTCTGCCAGGAGTCTGTTTGTTCAGATATGAGAAGAAAATAATCTGTTGCCATTTAAGGACTTACTGAAAATAAGCTTCTGCACATTGATGCTTTTGCACTGCACAAAGGTATTTTTCGAAACTTTTAGCAAGTCAAAACTGTGCAATTCCCTTTTTTATTCTGCATACAATTATTTCATGTTTAAATACAAAACTTCGAATGAATTCTGAACAGTTTGCCTCAACAGTCAAAGGGATTTGATAGAATATTTCACAAATCTTTTCTTTCTTTGTAAGTTACAGCTATAATATCAGAAGGTATCATTGTTGTACAACATAACAGTACGTGAAGGCTTTTATTGTCTCCTTATTCACTGGCTGACCAAATGTTTGTGATGCAAGTTGTCATGAACACAATGCCCCTTTAAGCTCCTATAACACTTAAAAAGGAGACATTTGTAAAAATAAGAGAAAGTCTATTTCCTATTTCCAATCAATGCCAGTAAATAGCTATATCCGGCTGCTGCTAATGTTATTAGGTCAAAGGCACACTGTTACTGATAATAGACCCAGGATTGGGAAAAGACGTGCCCATTGCAAGTCATTAGTTACCTTTGTTCTGCAGCAAAGGTTGACTCCTATCCTGCCCTCAGTTGCCTCGTGTCTGACATCCCCAGCAATGCTAAGCCTCTGGTGGATGCATTGTTGGCAGTTGCCACTGCTTCCAGTGGCATTTAAGAGCACTGTCAACTGCCTGGGCTCTGTCTAGCAGTACTCCTAGGGTGGAATTTCCACTTTTGGTGTCTTGGAGATCGTACCTGAAATGTCGACTCTCCTGCTCTTTTGATGCTGCTTGACCAGCTGTGCCTTTTCCAGCTCCACCTTTTATTACCGCCCCTTTGGTGTCCTAAACCCTGGGCAAAGGCCCACTGCTGGCCAATTAGTGCCTGATGAGCAATCAATATGACCAGCCTTCCCTGATGGAACCTTCACAAGCTCTCTGCTAGCTGAAAGGAACCTTGTCTTCTGGACTAATTTCTGCTGCTGAGGTTGATGTTGGTATACACTAGTAACACACAACCAATGGGTAGCCAATCATTGTGCCCAATACTCTTTCCCCTCATGGTCACCGAATGATAATTTTAACCTCTCTTTGAATACTTGTTTCCGGTTACGATTAAAATTCTTGGGAATATTTTCCATGCCAGTTCTGCAAGGAGGAGTCACTGGTTTTGCAAGCTTGATTTGTGCTGCCACAAAACATGAATTTCCTTTCTCCCAGGATCTTTGAGGAAAACGTGTTGGATGGGTCATGTCATCATTGGGCTCCTTCTCTTTTGTCCATGGGAATTTGGAACAAGATCCATTCTGCTTTGTTGGATGGTTCTGTTGCATTGGGACCTTAAGGCAGGAAAGGAAGCAGGGAGATTGTAATATCCCCACAATAGCAGCTTGACCGAACTACCTGCTATTCAAATCCTTTGGGATCATTGCAAACATATGTCTGGTTGATTTAGTTTTTTATTAGCTTTTCCTGTTGCCCATTCCCATGTGATTTGCTTGTTCAATCTATTTCATTCCTCTGCAAACTTAAGTTTGAAAAAAGTCCCTTTGACCAAGAAGTGCTTGAACTTAATGCAAAGAGTTTGATGGCTCTAAGAAAGATCTGCTAGTGGGGACTAGAGATCAGAATTATTGGGCTGTAAAGAAAACATCTGAACAGGTAGACTATGAAGACTCTCAAAAGTAATTGGTTGGTCTACCATCTGTTTGTCTGTTTCTATGGGATCAAGCAGAACATATATTACTTATGATAGCCATATTTGCAGCGAATATATTGAAGAGAAAGAGTAATGGTCTTTCTTAAAACAACAATGAATGAAAGTCACAAGAGGCCTCTGTTGGCTGAGAGGATGCAGAAGAAAAGCTGACTAAGATGGCTAAGCATCTTCATTAAGAGTGATTTGCACAACGTATTCTATTCTCATTGTTAAAGGAATAAATGCAGCTCCATTTTGAATGGGGATGTTACCTGTCTCACTCTTTTGGTGGCACTCCAAGCCTTTCCTCTATGTTGTTACCATTGGTATGTGTATAACAACTAACAGTAAAGTGAAAAGGCCATTAGACAGCTTTGTTTTTGTTCCTGTGGTGCCAAAGGCCTTGTTGAACATTTCAGTTAAACTATCCCTAATTTAAAACTTTTCATTTGATTTAATACTTATTACACTGGAATGCAGGGCTACATGGATAGGATAAGGGGTGAGTCTGGGTGGGATGCTGTTCAGAGGGTTGGTGTGGACTTGCTGGGTCGAATTATCTGTTTCCATGCTGTAGGGATTCCATGATTCCATGATTGGCCAAAGTTTACATTATTTTGTATTATATACACCAATGCAAAAATAAGTGCAGTGATAACTTAGAATCATAGAGTCATAGAGATGTACAGCATGGAAACAGACCCTTCGGTCCAACCCGTCCATGCTGACCAGATATCCTAACCCAATATAGTCCCACCTGCCAGCACCCAGCCCATATCCCTCCAAACCCTTCCTATTCATATACCCATCCAAATGCCTCTTAAATATTGCAATTGTACTTGCCTCCACCACTTCCTCTGGCAGCTCATTCCATACACGTTACCACCCTCTGCATGAAAACATTGCCCCTTAGGTCTCTTTTATATCTTTCCCCTCTCACCTTAAACCTACACCCTCTAGTTCTGGACTCCCTGACCCCAGGGAAAAGACTTTGCTTACTTATCCTATCCATGCCCCTCATAATTTTGTAAACCTCTATAAGGACACCCTTAGCCTCCGACATTCCAGGGAAAACAGCCTCAGCCTGTTCAGCCTCTCCCTATAGCTCAGATCCTCCAACCCTGGCAACATCCTTGTAAATCTTTTCTGAACCCTTTCAAGTTTCACAACATCTTTCCAATAGGAAGGAGATCAGAATTGCACACAATATTCCAACAGTGGCCTAACCAATGTCCTGTACAGCCGCAACATGACCTCCCAACTGCAGGCGCTGATAGATCCATATTGTGAGGGTGATTTGGGCTCATGCAATTATCACGAGCCACTGAAGACCCTGATTTAGATGCTGATCAGCAATATTAACCTTCTCAAAGGAGGAAAGGATAAAATGGATGATTTGTCGTTGCTTTCACACACTTTGCCAGCAGTAAATCCAAAGAGACGATGACAGATGAATCCCAGTAGTTTACTTCACAATACTTTTTAGTGTGGCAACAACTTGCATTTATATAATGGTATGAACAGAACAAAAAGATGCCAAGGTGGTGACTGTTGCCAGTATAAGGGATTGAAAATTGGAGAAGAAGGCATTTTTTCTCTCCTACAAAATGAGTTGATAAGTGTTAAGTTTCTTTGCACCTATATTGTAGTGTTCAAAGACAGCGATGAGCCAAATTCTGTGAACATCCTCAAGATGGCCATTTTTAAGGTTTGTGGTTACTTTATGTTCACTGAAGAAAAGATCTGTTGGCGGTATTGGGAAGAAAAAATAGTTAAGTGTGAGAGCTGATTCTGCTCCAACTGAATCCCCCAACGTGAATAATGTTTGAACGAGAGTGGATTGAAAAATAAATGGAGAGCTGAGCGGAATGACAAGCTTGCAGGTCTTAATGTGGTGTGAAAGTGCAGAGCCGGAGTAATCCGAAATATCAGCGTGGGAGGCAGGGAATCAGGGAGGCAGACTTAAAAAGTGGGCAAAAAGTTGGCAAGTGAAGGGCAATGTGGAAAAATGCAAACGTTCATTTTGGAAGGGACAACAAAAGGACAAAATTTTTTTTAGTGGAGAAAAATTGCAGAAAGCTGCAACACAAAGGGACTTGGGGATCCTTGTGCATGAAACACAGAAAACTAACATATACACATGCAGGGAATCAGGAAGGCTAATGGAATGCTGAGGAGAAAGTGAGGGCTGCAGATGCTGGAGATCAGAGCTGAAAATTGTTGCTGGAAAAGCGCAGCAGGTCAGGCAGCACCTAAGGAAACGTCGATTCTCCTGTTCCTTGGATGCTGCCTGACCTGCTGCGTTTTTCCAGCAACAATTTTCAGCTAATGGAATGTTGACCCTTTTTCAAAAGGGTTGGAATAAAAGAGTAAAAAAAGCCTTACTGCAGCTGTACAAAGTACCAGTAAGACCATATTTGGAGTTCTATGAGCAGCTTTGGTTCCCTTATTTAAGCAATGATAACATTTCATTAGAGGCATTTAATTGAAGACAGTTCAGAGAAGGTTCACTCGAATAATCCCCATTACGAAGGGATTGTCTTTTGAGCAAAGGATAAATAGGTTGGGATTCTACTCAATGGAGTCTAGAAGAATGAGACGTGATCTCATTGAAACATGATTCTTAAAGGGCTTGTTAGGGTAAATACTAAGGAATGATTTCTCTTATGGAAGGGTCTAAGACCAGAGGGCACAGTCTCAGAATAAAGGGAATGCTAATTTAAGACTGAGATGAGGAGGAATTTATTCTCTCAGAGGGTTATGCCTTTGGAACTCCTTGCACTAGCAACAGTGTGACAGATTTCTTGTGCACATTTAAGGCTGAGACAGATATATTCTTGATCAGTAGGGACGTCAAAGGTTACATGGAAAGGGCAGAAAAATGCATGTGAGGGACGTTGAATGGCAGCTCAGGCTCAAGCAGCTGAACTGCCTACTCCTGTTCCTATTTCTTATGGTCCTATGGAATGGGAGTTGGAATTATTTTGTCCGTTTTGGGTTATGTGACCTGGGCACAAAAGACTGATTGTGTTACCTTTACTTCATCCCATTGAATTAGCTGTTTGACTGTGCCTTCCTGCTGCCTAGCTTCTTCAATGTTTGTTTCTGCCATAATTTGCAACACCATTGTCAGTGTAATGACTGAGCTGGGGAAATGGCACTGGATTTCTCTTGTTCTCCTACTCAACTATTGAAACTTTATTGCTGGAACAGCACAGCAGGTCAGGCAGCATCCAGGGAACAGGAGATTCGACGTTTCGGGCACAGGCCCTTCCCCGAAACGTCGAATCTCCTGTTCCCTGGATGCTGCCTGACCTGCTGTGCTGTTCCAGCAATAAAGTTTCAACTTTGATCTCCAGCATCTGCAGACCTCACTTTCTCCTACTCAACTATACACCTTATATACTTAAATAAAGAAAAAAAATTACCCAATCATCATAGTGCAAATTATGAATGCCAATCTTTTTTTTGTAATTCACTCATGAGACCTGGGCACTGCTAGCTGGTCAGCACTTATTGCCCATCCCTAATTACCATTGAGTAGGTAGTGGTTAGCTGTATTCTTGAACTGCTGCAGTTCATGTGCTGTAGGTTAACCCAAAATGCCATTAAAGAGGGACTTCCAGATTTTAACCCAGCAACAGATGAGAATGATGATTTATTTCCAAGTCAGGATGGTGAATGGCTTGGAAAGGAACTTGCAAGGGGTGATGCTCTCATGTAGCTGCTGTTTTTGTCCTTCTGGATGGAAGAGGTCATAGGTTTGGAAAGTACTGTCCAAGGTTCTTTGGTGAATTTCTTTAGTGCCTCTTGTACATAGTTTACGTTGTTACTACTGAGCGTTGTTTGTGGGTGTGGTGTTAATCAAGAATTCTACTTTGTCCTGGATACTGTCAAGCTTTTTGTTGGAGCTACACCCATCCAGGCAACTGGGGAGTGTTCCATTGCAATCATGACTTGTGCCTTGAAGATGGTGGACATGTTTTGGAGAGTCAGGAAGTGATTACTCACTGAAGTAGCCATTGCCTCTGGTTTTCTTGTGTAGCCATTGTATTTATAAGGGTAATCCAATTCATTTCCTAGTCAATAGCAACCAGGATGTTGATATAATATCTGACAGCCATGAACTCAGACATGTGCCTTCCAATAATGAATCAAAGCAGTTGGCTTTTGAAATATGATTTCGAACAAATGCTTTTAACAATGTCAACCTTGACCTTGAAATCATCATTCAGAAATAAACCAAGTCTTTATCTCCTCAAGTCTTTCAAATGAGCTGATTTTCACAATTAGAGCCATAGAATCATAGAGATGTCCAGCACAGAAACAGACCCTTCGGTCCAACCCGTCCATGCCGACCAGATATCCCAACCCTATCTAGTCCCACCTGCCAGCACCCGGCCCATATCCGTCCAAACCCTTCCTATTCATATACCGAGCTGAAAAATGTGTTGCTGGAAAAGCGCAGCAGGTCAGGCAGCATCCAAAGAACAGGAGAATCGATGTATCGGGCATATGCCCAAAACATCGATTCTCCTGCTCCCTGGATGCTGCCTGACCTGCTGCGCTTTTCCAGCAACACATTTTTTCAGCTTTGATCTCCAGCATCTGCAGTCCTCACTTTCTCCTATTCATATACCGATCCAGATGCCTTTTAAGTGTTGCAATTGTACCAGCTTCCACCACATCCTCTGGCAGCTCACTCCATACACGTGCCATCAAAAATAGAGATTGAAATGCCTTCATAACATTACCTTGCCGCATTCCCTTTTCCATTATTGTGGTTTTGGGATGTGCTGTGGAACCAATCAGTACAACCAATGGTTGGAGGAGTATATTTTCCATGTTTCTAAAATAAAACATAGACAAATTAGAAAGCCATTGGTAGGTACAAAAACAAAATTAAATAATCAACAGAAACTTTCAGAACTCAATTTTCTGTTTGAGGAGGTGTTTTCGAATGAACCTGAAATACATCGAGAACAGGTGAAACTCAAACCAGACCTTCTGTTCTAGAGGTTTAGACTATGCTGCACTACCAGAACCTTCAATCTTCCTTGCTAGTCTGTGAAAAATGAAACTTAATTAACTTAGATGTGTTAGTGAGAAAGATCTGCTTGATAGCAGTGTCGTTAACATTTGAGGACCATTAAACATAAGAGCAGAAGAAGGTGATTCAGTGAAAGATTCTTGCTTTTCCTTCAGCCTTGTCTTTTTTTCTCACAGATGTGCTTGCTCCACTGTTATTGAACATGGGGATTTTTGTGTAACAACCTCTGCCAGTGAGCTGTTTAATTGTCCATCACCATTCACAATTGGATGCGGCAGAACGACAGAGCTTGGATCTGAACTGTTGGTTGTGGAATCATTAGGCTCTCTCAACACTTCCTGCTCATACTGTTTGGTATGCAAGTAATTCTGCTTTGTGACTTCAGATTGACACCTCATTTTTCTTGTTTGCCTGGAACTGCTCCTGACATGCTCTTCTTCATTGATAGGTATATTTATTTAAAGTCATAGAGTCAGAGAGATGTACAGCATGGAAACAGACCCTTCGGTCCAACTCAGCCAACCAGATATTCTTACCTAATCTAGTCCCATTTGCCAGCACTTGGCCCATATCCCTCCCTATTCCTATTCATATACCCATCCAGATGCCTTTTAAATGATGTAATTGTACCAGCCTCCACCACTTCCTCTGGCAGCTCATTACACACACGTACTACCCTCTGCATGAAAAAGTTGCCCCTTAGGTCCCTTTGACCAGAATTGCACGCAATATTCCAACAGTGGCCTAACCAATGCCCTGTACAGCTACAACATGACCTTCCAACTCTTATAGTCAATGCTCTGTCCAATAAAAGAAAGCATGCCAAACACCTTCTTCACTATCCTATCTACCTGCAACTCCACTTTCAATGAATTTTTTCTGCTTGAGATTTAATATTCACTTTTGAATCATTTCTGTCTCTTAAGAACTCAATCCTGTGTTTTGTTTGGCCCATCCCTGACATTAACTCTTTGAGATAATATTATTTATCCTGGCTCTCTTCCCTTCATGTGATTATTTATTATTCATCCTTTAAAGTTGTTTTAAATCTTCATGGCCTCATTTCAGTTTTGTAATCTACTGGCTCTTAAGTTTTAATCTTCTTTTAAATCAATGTTGTTTTAATATTCTGCTGACAAGATTTGATAATTTATTGCTACACAAGGCTGTATTGTTGTGTTTTTGTTTATAAGCTTTAAAACTCCGTGTTTTAATTGTGTTGTTTTATCTTCTTTTAATAAAGCTTCCAGTCATGTATTATGACAATGTTTTCTTATGTTAGTTCTTTTGAAACATTAAATTCTGTTCAAAACAGTAACTCTGTTTTGCTTCCTGGGACTCTTTCCATCTTTTTTCCCCAATCAACTTGGTGGTTTCCTACCTCCTACAGTCCAGAGAGAGGTATCTTGTTTTTTGCTGACAAAATAGATGCCTTCCCATCTTTCACAGCCTAATACACAGTCAATTTCCATGAGTTTTTTAAAAACTCTGTAGCTACAGCCTTATTAAATCATCCGGCCAAATTGGGACTTCATATTATCTCCAGATCTTATCAGATCTTAACACTTTTTTAACTATCTTCTTCTAAGATATTTTGACTTCTCAATCTTTTAAATTGCCCTTATGTTACATTAAATCTACTCTTGGATATTGCTGACGTTTTTGGCTGACTGTGAATTACTTTAATGGCTCTTAACTTTGTTCCATGGCCATGCCTCATAATACCACTTGCTTACTGTAGATGGGAAGTGCTCTGTTTCTGCTTGTGTCTATTAAGTTAATATTCTCTCCATTTGCTCACAGAGATTTTTAATTTTCCACATGGAGCTCCGAAATGGTTCTTCCCCAGTTTAACTTTGAATCAGGAATGCCAGCGAATCAGAGATTTTTTTTTGTTTAAGAACTACAGGACGTTAGTGATGCCTCTTCTGGAATACTTGCGTCCAGTTCTAGTCACCCTGCTATAGGAAGGATATTATTAAGCTGGAGAGGGTTCAGAAAGGATCCTCCAGGATGTTGCCAGGAATGAAGAGTTTGAGTTATAAAGAAAAGCTGGATAGGCTGGGATGTTTTTCACTGGAGCGTAGGAGGTTCAGGGGTGACCTTATGGAGGTTTATAAAATGATAAGGAGTTTAAGGTAAGGTGAATGACAGGTGTCTTTTTCCCTAGGATGGGGGATTTTAAGACGAGGGGACATATTTTTAAGGTGAGAGGAGAAAGATTTTAAAAAGACATGAGGGGCAATGGTTTTACATAGAGAGTGGGCTGTGTGTGGAATAAACTTCCAGAGGAATCAGTGGATACAGGTGCAGTCAGAACATTAAAAAGACATTTGGATAAGTTCAAGAATGAGAAAGGTTTGCACATATAGGGCCAAGGGCAGGTAGGTGGGATTAGTTTAGTTTGGGATTATGGTCAGCATGGACTGGTAGAATCAGGAGCACTGATTATATCGGCGAGTTAGACAGGATTACTGAGAGTATCAGGAGCACCGATTATATCGGCTAGTTAGACAGGATTAATGAGAGCATCAGGAGCACTGATTATATCGGCTAGTTAGGCAGAATTACTGAGAGCATCAGGAGCACTGATTATATCGGCTAGTTAGACAGGATTAATGAGAGCATCAGGAGCACTGATTATATCGGCTAGTTAGACAGAATTACTGAGAGTATCAGGAGCACTGATTATATTGGCTAGTTAGACAGGATTACTGAGAGTATCAGGAGCACTGATTATATCGGCTGCTTAGACAGAATTATTGAGAGTGTCAGGAGCACTGATTATATCGGCTAGTCAGACAGAATTACTGAGAGTATCAGGAGTATTGATTATATTGGCTAGTTAGTCAGGATTACTGACAGTATCAGAAGCACTGATTATATTGGCTAGTTAGACAGAATTATTGAGAGTGTCCTGAGTACTGATTATATTGGCTAGTTATACAGAGTTACTGAGAGTATCAGGAGCACTGATTATATCGGCTAGTTAGACAGAATTACTGAGAGTATCAGGAGTATTGATTATATTGGCTAGTTAGACAGGATTACTGACAGTATCAGAAGCACTGATTATATTGGCTAGTTATACAGAATTATTGAGAGTGTCCTGAGTACTGATTATATCGGCTAGTTATACAGAGTTACTGAGAGTATCAGGAGCACTGATTATATCGGCTAGTTAGACAGAATTATTGAGAGTATCAGGAGCACTGATTATATCGGCTAGTTAGACAGAATTACTGAAATTGTCAGGAGCACTGATTATATCGGCTAGTTACACAGAATTACTGAGAGTATCAGGAGCACTGATTATATCGGCTAGTTAGACAGAATTACTGAAAGTGTCAGGAGCCCTGATTATATCGGCTAGTTAGACAGGATTACTGAGAGTATCAGAAGCTCTGATTTTATTGGCTGGTTAGACAGAATTACTGAGAGTATCAGGAGTATTGATTATATCGGCTAGTTATACAGAATTACTGAGAGTATCAGAAGTACTGATTATATCGGCTAGTTAGACAGAATTATTGAGAGTGTCAGGAGCACTGATTATATCGGCTAGTTAGACAGGATTACTGAGAGTATCAGAAGCGCTGATTATATCGGCTAGTTATACAGAATTACTGAGAGTATCAGGAGTACTGATTATATCGGCTAGATAGACAGAATTACTGAGAGTATCAGGAGTACTGATTATATCGGCTAGTTATACAGAATTACTGAGAGTATCAGGAGTACTGATTATATCAGCTATTTAGACAGGATTACTGAGAGTGTCTGCCGCCAGCCATGACCTATCGGACCGATTTGGGATTTAGAGAATGACTTCTCTTTCTTCCACCAAAGACTCTATGACATCATTCGATTGGGTCGGGTTTTGTGCAATCTCCGCCATTAATCTTTTCCCCACTATTACGATAGATAATATCTCTCTATCTTTTTTGTCACTTATTGATGAATAAAGGTGTTATCTTGGTCATCTTTGGAAGTTTCCTTTGCGACCAATTTTCTTTATAGTGGTGGGGCGTGGTAGGATGGTGTGGGGATGGGGGGTGTGGATGTTGTGAAAGAAGGGGTTATGGTGCTAACAGTCAAGGCCATTCAAATTATGAATTCAAGTGCTGATTCTTGGTTATCCCACTCGATCTTGTGGGAACTGACCATCATTCGGAATGGTGGTATTAAACTAGTGTTTGTGCTGGTTATATCCTTTGACTGCGAGATGTTTTTGTTGATTTGCTTTGAATGCCAGTAGTTAAGCAAACTCAAGACACTTTAAATTTGCATCTCAAATATACCAAGTTCAAGGTCTCTTCACACAAATATGAAACTTTTATTTAAGATGCTTCAATGTGAGATGAAGACAGTTTTTACCACTGGTCTCATGAGAAGTCATGAGAAATTGGACAAAAGGCCCATCCCTCAACTCGGTGGTGGCTGCATTGGTGAGGTCCAGCAAAGGACTCATGGTGGTTAGAGACAAAAAAACCTGCAGATGTTGGAATCCAAGGTAGACAAGCAGGAGGCTGGAAGTACACAGCAAGCCAGGCAGCATCAGGAGATAGAGAAGTCAACATTTCAGGTGTAACCGTTCTTTGGAAGCCCTGAAGAAGGTCTCACGGTGGTGGCGGCATCGGTGATGGTGCTGAAATTTGGCAACCTTTCTTCTGGTGAGGCGACTTCAGGCCCATGGCAAGCACTTAATAAGAAGGACTGCAAGGGTGAACTTTATTTCTTTATTTTTCTGCCTTTATAATCTATGTTTTGGTTTATTTTTCTGTGTTTTAAGATGTCGCCGGAGACTGGTGACACTGTATAACACCTTTCACTGTATTTTGTAACAAAATACATGTGACAATAAATCAATCAAATCAAATTTGGCCTCCCCAACCTTCATAGCCCAAATATTTCTTCAGCTGTGTCAGCTCTGGGGTCCCCTTCCTTCCCCATTGGTTAAATTCACAACAGGTTTATGCCAATTCTCATCACTTTTTGTGGTAGAAATGGTACTTTCTTAATAACCACCGAAGAGACTAGTTTAGTTAGGGAACATGGTCAGCGTGGACTGGTTAGACAAAAGGATCTGTTTCCGTGCTGTATGTCTGACTATCACTTCAAGGAGCTCATTAAAACTCAGTTGGCCCAGTTTTTGGTCACCTATCATAATACATTCTGTTTTTGTCTTGACATGAATTTTTTTTGTCTAATAAATGCTGTTATGAAATATCCTAAGATGGTTTACTACATTAAAGACACTCTGTAAATGCAGGATATCAATTGCCATGAAGTTAGGGGGTTGAATAGCTGTAGCCCATCCTGGTCTAAGCATCTGGTTGCTCCACTGCTTACTGCTGACTGTGCTGCATAGGTTTTGAGGAGTTCGGGCGAGATATCTCCATTAATATCCCACGAGTGGAGGCACCACTTCCTTTCTGCCGCAGTTGAGTATCTGATTGTCTTTCTCGAGTTTCCAGGATATCTGCTGATGTTACAATGGACTGTAGGAGCTGTCCAACATTGTCTGCTTATGGGGGTATGGGGCAGGGGGGTGTGGGGGCCACTGACCTGGATCTAAACTCCCTATGGGTGAGGTGGAAATGGAGATGGTTTCAACATCCACCATTTAACAACTTGCTTTATTTGAGTCATGGTGCAATTTGTGGCCTTCTGTTGCATAACTCCTGGGAGAAGGGGAATGAAATCAATCAGTTTTTCTCAACATAATATTTTATGTGGGGGAGGGTGTCATGGCGAAAAAGCAACCCTGGGCTAGCCCTAGTTGCAACTGATTCATATGAACACTTGTGGTCTGTTGTGAATGACTTTGCTATGGATTGCACATACTAGGTCAAACCCCTTTGTTATCAAAACATTGCCCGTGAACTGAACAAGCATTTTGCATTTCAGCATTGATGACTTACTGGGCTAGAAAAGAAACAGAAATGCTTCCCAGCATTAAATTGGCCCATAAGTGGATGGAAGCATATAAAAGCTATTTAAAGTAGCACAAGAAATTGAACTTACGCCTTGGGAGGATGTCACACTCTCCTTATTTAGTTCAATGTATCTGCTTGGATGCAATGTTTTGGTAAAACAAACTAAATAATATTGACCAAGTGCCAAGAAACACCATGGGGTAAAAGATTTCTCTGCAAACGCATTGTGACTTGTTTTTCAAAGGAGGCAGGCACATGTAAATCATGACTGTCAAAACTGAAGTAAATTAATTATACAGTTGAATAAATTTTAATAAAACAAAGTTAGACTAGCTTGTAATTCCTCACTGAATTGCTACTGTGCATGCATATTTTAAGTGGTAATTTTTTTTCATAACCGCAGCAAACATCGATGATTTCCTTCCTACAAAAAAAAGCCTCATCGTTCACTTCTGCAACAACAATTGTGTGGCTTAATTCCCTCTTGGCATCGCATTCTTTCTACTGTATGTACTTTCCTAATCACTTCCACACTTTCTCTCTGATTCTCCTCTGAAGCTTCCACTCATGAAACATTCTAGCATAATATATATTTAACAGAGGTTTATTTGTTTTGATGTCTCTCCAAATGTTTGCAGTTTTATTCAGCTTCCTAAGCATATGATGCTTTGCACAGCTGGCCTTTTGTCACATATTTATCAAAACGAGTTGTTCTTGAATTCTTTCTTCCCCTTACATAGCCAAAAGCAATTCAAAACTTGACACAAAATAGTGAGCCCCGTAAACTGCCAGTGTCCCCCGAAACTCATTTCACTGCATTCCCCTGAGAAAGTCTTGTTTCATTCTGAGTACATTTGGAAATGATTTTCCAATAGTTTCCAGAATTATTGCTGCTTTGTCCTCGTGATGAGTTTAATTGTTTTTTGATGTTTACAACAGGGTTCAGCACACCAAGAAACTTTAAGCTCGACTGAGCAGTTCATTTCTGATGAAGTTTGAAAGACAGAAGGACTGTGTTGAAGGATTGGAGCTGCAATCTGGTTTGAATTTAATGCAGGGATTGTACACCATGTTAAGTCTCAGCGTGCTCTGGATTTTTCAATACAAATGATGCAAGATGAATATAGATCAAAATGTCAACTTTGTGTTGTAACTGGAGGAGAGAAGGAGCTCAAGTATGATCAAAGGCCAATTTGGAAGAGAGTGGGTGAGATGAGGACCCTGTGAGAGGCAGTAAGCACTCCTTAGAGGAGCACATGGTGGTTGTATGGAATGGGAGATGAGGAGGGCAATGATCAGGAAGGTAGTGACCAGTGGTGGCAGATTCACGTCGTTTCGGTTCTTTGCAGATGGCTGCAAATAAGCTTTAGCTCTGAGAAACCTGATTGCAGCATGCATGGTGCACACTTCAGTCAGTTGCATTCAAAGGGAAGATAAATACAGGAGGAGACCAGGACCTATTACACTATTTGACATGACCAAAACTTATCCGTGACCTAACTCCATTGACCTACATCCATCTCATATCCCTGAATAGCTTTTGTTAACAAAGATCTGGCAGGCTGAGGTTTAAAATTAAAAAGGGTGTCATCTCAACTCCCAAGCATTATAAAGCATAGGCAAGAAATGTTATATGATCATATTAAATGGCAGTGCTGTCTTGAGGGGCTGAATTGTCTACCCCAGCATCTAGTTCTTAGGTTCATTTGCAAAAGAAGATTCCAAATGTCTACTATTGTTTGCTTGCAAAACATTTCACCCACTCCAGTCAGTGAAAATTGTTGAATTGATCGATCATAACAGTTCCCTTTTACAAACTTGAAAACTTCAATAATCTTTCAGTAAATCTAGCAAAAATCACAATTGTTTGGATAATTTTTCTTGCAAGTTAATCTTGGGAGTCCAGGTATTGGGTTTGTAAACCTACGCTACGCTGTGCCTCCAGCATTCTTTCTAGGTGTCCAGAACTGAACACGGAATTCCAGGTGTGGTGCAAAAAATGTTTTCTATGGCTGTAGCATAATTTGCACAACTTCGTAGCCTAGTCAACTACGCATAAAAGCCGGCATTCCATTAGCCATTTTGATTATGTTTTTGTACCTGTCTATGACATGTTAATCGTTGGACACAGACCCGAAGATTCATTGGACCTCTATTATTTTCGAGAATTATTACCTATTGAAGAGTATTCTGTTTTTTCCTTTTTACCTCCAAAGTGGTTGGCCTCACTATTTCTGATGAAGGGCTTTTGCCCGAAATGACGATTTTCCTGCTCCTCGGACGCTGCCTGATCTGCTGTGCTTTTCCAGCACCACTCTAATCCAGACTCATACTTATCTGTACAGTATTAGAATTAATTTCCCCTAGTTTTGCCCATTCGCAACCTATTGCTATCACTTTGAAATGTTAAGCCTCCATCTACACTATTTTCAATGTCACTCAACTTTGTGTCATTAGTAAAGTTTGATCTATGGCTTTCTAGCTTGTCATCTAAGTTATTAATAAATGCAATGAGGACTTGAGGAGCCATAATAGATCTCCAGGGATCTACCAATTTCCTAATTAAGTCAATAATTTTGTCTTCAATTTCATGACCTTCAACTTTAGCTATCTCTTTTGAGAGACGTTATCAAATGCCTTCTGAAAATCCAAATTAATAACAAGTGGAGACATTCCCCTGTGCACTATATTTCACACATTTTCAAAATTTTCAATCAAATTTGTCAGGCATGACCTTTTACAAATACATACTGCCCCTTTCTCTGATCAATTTAAAATTTGAAGGTGTTAAACCACTTATCTTTAATTTTAAGCTCTTGTAATTTTCCAATAGTGGTTATTAAGCTAACCTATATAATTCCCTGGTCTCCCTCTTTCATCTTTCTTAAAACCTGGACTAACAAGCACAATTTTCCAATCTACAGGAATGGTTTTTAAATGTAGACAATCTAGAAAGTCACAGTTAGGGCATCTGCAATGTTCTCATTTTCTTTAAAATTATGGAATGAAAATGATTTAGGAGTAGGGATTTGTCATACTTTAATGCCATTATTTTCTTTGTTCTTGCTTAAATTAAGTTTGGCAATTTCTTATCCTAATTTAAACTTAGTTTCCTTGCAATGTCCAATATTATGACATTCCTATTAAAGATGAATAATATGAATATCATTTCCTCAATTTTATACTCTGTATCACCATTATCAGTTTTTAAAAGGAACTATTGACATTTTAATCAATCACTTTTTCTTAATATATTTGCATAAAACATAAGTTGATATTGATATTTATCAGAATTCCTAAATTCCTACTGTACAGCTTAGAATCCATTTTATCATGTTTTACCATTCGTTGAATCTTTTCCATTTCCTGCGATCAGGGCTATTTTATGTCTCCTTAGGTTTTTTTTTCTTAATTTCATTTCTTTTCTCCTTACCTCTTTAACCATCTGCTGCTGTTTTATTTATGTCAAATAGAGCTTTTATTTCTTAAGGGCATAAACTGTCAAATATCATGTTAAACTCCTGTTTGAAAATGTCCCATTGAATGTTGAACATTTTACTCAGAAGTTGACTTTGCCCAGTTTGCCGTGGATATTCCATTTCATCCCATTGAAACTGGCCTTGCCTAAATCTAGAACTTTGACAGCTGGCATTATGGTCTGAATTTGTATAGGAAATGGCCTTAATGCTAATTTTACTCACATTCCCTTGACAACTGCAGGACTCCCTAATCAATTTGGCATGCAGTGCTCCCTCAGTGTAAAACAAATGCTCAGATGTTGCATGCCATATTAAAACTTTCATCACCTGTTTGGGCCAAAAACAAATGTTTTGCAATTTAACTTTTCCTGCTTCCTACTGTGTGATTTTTCCTGAGATTTCACGACTTGTACTATGTACATTCTTTTTCCTCACTATGTACATCAGTGATGCACATCTATCCAAAGCTGGATCAAATGGTGGCATCAGATCATAGGCAGTAAATACCATAAATATGCAACAGGTACAGCAGCATCTTGTGGAGTCAGAAACGGACATCTCAGGTCGGAATGTTTTGCTTGTTGCAAATAAATCCTTTCTTGTATCAACCCTAATAACTGGGTTCATGCATTATTTTACTTTAGATAGTTTGAGATGAGTGTGTATGAAAATATTTGAATGAGCCAGTTTCTAATAAATTTAGAATTTCTGGAACTCATTCTGATATTGTTGTACTGTAACTGCTCCTTCTAAAATTTCTAAACATACTATTGGAAGGATATTATTTCAAACCATCATGGATCTGTGGCAAAAGAAAACAACCATTTAAAGCTGACAAATGCTTATAAAATATATAAATCTTCAGTTCAAATTCAACAATTCGAATATATGTAACAATATTTATTAATTAGGAGAAACACAATACAGGAGGAAATTGAAAACAATAAAGCAGCTATGCTTCTCAATTTTTTCCAGGAAAACATTGAAAATAATTTGAGTTGAAAATTTAGTGTTTGAAAATGTTTATTCTGACTTTACGCAGGTCACCCACCTCACTTAAGAACAAATCTATTAGAAAATTACATTACTGGGATAAACTTTCAGATTAAACTTTAACCATGGTAAAGTAGAAACCAACTTCATGAGATTGGGGAAAAGATGCTTTTGGACTGTATATTCAGGAGTTTCGCAGTCAAATCCCGGTAAGCTCTATAATGTATATAGGGTTTGCCACAAACTCTTATGTTTAGTTATGGTGTTATATAAACTACTTAGAAAAATAGCTAATTTGTAAACATCTGATTTTAATTCAGTCTACAATTCAACCCAGAGGACAATTCAAAAAGGTGGCCATTTTGTACTTAAATCATTGAGGTTGTACAGGACATTGGTGAGGACTCTTCTAGATTATTGTGTCTAGTTCTGGTTGCCCTGCTATAGAAAGGATACTGTTAAACTGGACAGTGGTCAGAAGAGATTTGCCAGAGTATTGCCAGAAATGGAGGGTTTGAGTTATAAGAAGATGTTGGATAGGCTGGGACTTTTCTCAGTGGAGTGTAGAAAGTTGAGAGGTGATTTTATAGAGGTTTATAAAATCATGAAGGTTACAGATAAGGTGAATGGCAGGTGTCATTTCCTAAAGGTGGGGGTTTCAAGACTAGGGGGCGTATTTTAAGGTGACATGAAAAAGATTTAGAAAAAGGTTCAAGGGCTAGTTTTTTTTCCTCAGAAAGTGGTTTGTATGTGGAATGAACTTCCAGAGGAAATTTCCACCATTCAGTCCCACCTGCCTGTGCTTGGCCCACATCCCTCCAAACAATTCTTTGGAGAGACAGGGCAAAGAGACAGGAGAATTGGTCAGATTGTCTCTTTTCACAATTGTGACTCCAGGAACTTGACATTCAGGTCTCGGAGGGACTGGGATTGGAGGTGGCCAGAAGCTATAAGTACTGTTGCCAGCCTCTGATGCCTTGGCTCCATTATACCGGAGACAATTTACTGATCAGGGTGGAGGGGTTACAATTGCAACATTTAAAAGGCATCAGAATATATGAATAGGAAAGGTTTGGCGGGATATGGCCAAGTGCTGGCAAATGGGACTAGATTACTTTAGGAAACCTGGTCAGCATGGACAAGTTGGACCAAAAGGTCTGTTTCAGTGCTGTATATCTTTGTGACTCTTTGACTGTGGGACCAATTAATGGCGACAAATGGCTTTCACAGTCAGTATCCTGATTTCCAAGTAGCAGGATCCTCTTAGCAACAAAACCTGGAAAGGGGGTGTAGGCCTTGTGGACAGATTCCAAAGCGAGCTAAGAATTACGCTGACAACCAAGTTAAGATTGTTAGTTAATCATGTATTGTGACACCTTTGCATATGCTGGAAACTACATATATTAAGACAAAGTTAAAAATCACACAACACCAGTTTGTAGTCCAACAGGTTTATTTGGAAGCACAAAATAGGAGCACCGCTCTTGTTCCAAAAGCTAGTGCTTCCAAATAAACCTGTTGGATTATAATCTGGTGTTGTATGATTTTTAACATTGTACACCCCAGTCCAACACTAGCTCCTCCAAGTCATGGCAACCGTCCATATTAAGACAGTGCCCTGTAGCTTGTAGATAGAAAGAGCACATCCATCACTGTGCCTGTTCCAACTTAATACAGGTAACAGACAGTTTCTGTTTCATTTCACAAGACGACAGACTAACCAGAGTCAATCTGCCTGATTTAAACAAAGTTTGGCAGTCATCATCTACCTGGTGCACTCTCCATAGTATTGCCTCCACTAACCAGAGGCCACTAACCAGTCAATCAGCACTCTTTTCTCATAAACTTTATAATAATGTGTTTGGACTCTTGTGGTACAGTGGTAGTGTCTCTACCTCTGAGTTAGGAGACCCTGGTTCAAATTTCCTCTACTCCAGAGGCGTGAAATAACATCCTTGAACAGGTTGATTAGGAAATCTCTATAATGTTCTGCTCCCTTACATTCCTATTTTCCATGATTTGTTCTGATAATGTAAAATAGAAAGCTTTGAAAATTGTCATTTCTCAGCAATGCTTACCTTCCTTTACAGTTTACTGGTCCTTTCAAGTTGAAATGTCTCTCATTTGACCTACTGAGAGTCTATCTGCCACTTGTTATTGGACAGTGAATCTACCTTGGCCATTAATTGTCCAACCCTGAGAAATTCACAATGAGTGATGGTTTCCTCTACTATTTGGACTTCTGACCCACATTTTATCTGACATCTTCATTCAGAAACCTCCAGCTCGGTTTAGTCCACATCACTGCTTTGGGGATGATGCATACTCTACTTGAGTTATAACCTTGGGTGTCTATTGCTGAATGAAGAAATGCTACCCAAATGGTGGAAATCCCCTTTAAAACTGATTTGCTCACCTCCGGAATTCTGTACAGCCTGAGCTTGACAGGAAATGGTTAAGTATTCTAGAATTCCATTCGGATTAGGTGTTCATTTATCCGAAAGTCAATGGCATCCACCAAGCATTCCGCTTGAAATCAAATTCAAGTCTTTTTCTTGTTATTTTCAGGTTATTTTAGGGAGCAGAGATAAATATCCTAAGTTATGTGCTTAATTGTGATACTGTTAACCTTTGCTCTGGTTTGTCATTATTTGTCAATCACAGACTCCAAAGCGAGCAGTTTAAATGGAGGTCAACACCATTTGTAAAAAAGCAATCTGTGCTGTACAAATACAGCCACGTTTAAAACAGTTTTCATTTCAAGACAGGCTTGGGCTGAGGTAAACTCGAAAAGTTCATGGTTTGTGCCTGTAACATTTCATCAACATTTGGAATGCATTCTGTCAGGAACTATTATAGTTTCCAAGAATCTCTGTCTGCATTTCTGTTCCACAATCTCAACTTGTCAATGTCATGGATGAAATAATTGATATCATCAGCCCCTTCTCACGCTCCCTCCATGATAAAACGATGGATGTCTTATATAGTTTCCCAGTGAATGTACTGGTCGCAATGCAGTATCAAAGAATTTTTTTAAATAAAGGTCTGTTGCTGTTAAATATTTACTGCTCCCACTTCTCTGTCTTTGTGGCCACATTACACTGAGAGCTGTCGCTGTTGAGACAGTACAATGGTCCCTTTTTAAAGCTGATGCTTTCACTTCCAGCTTCTGAGCACTGGGAATAAAAGACCCTCCACAGTTGCACAAATGAGCTTGTTCCCTCTCTTGACACCTCGCGACTGCTCACTCACTATGGCAAGCACACAGAGGAAGTACACAGAGTTCAGATTGAAATGCCGGCAGCATGCGGAAAAGGGGAAAACCATCTGATTGTGTTTGCATTCTGCTGGACCCCTCATTCTGCCAACTCTCTGCATCTGCGACATTTATGCAGTCAGCTGTTCAGTAAATCCATGCAATATACTGAGGCAAAAACCTAAATAGCCCCTATTATACTTGGGCACCTGTGCTTAGCTTACAATATTTAGTATAAAGCAGGATTGTTGCTAAGGGTTACGGATTGGTTTGAAATCCTCCCCCTTCTTACATACATCGCTTTATTATTGAACATCAGTAGCTGTTTTATCTTGAATAATAAGTTTGATGTATTACATTTTTGGGAAGGAGAATAAGGAGGTTGAAAAATAAGAATGAGCAAAAGGAGTACTGATACAACACAAGTGACTGAACTAATAAAGCCACATCAAAAACAAATCGTGCGGATGATTTATTTCTAAACTGATAGCACTGAAATGTAGAGAGTTAAAAATCACACAACACCAGATTATAGTCCAACAGGTTTATTTGGAAGCACTAGCTTTCAGAGCGCTGCTCCTTCATCAGATGGTTGTAAGAGATCTTAAGACACAGAATTTATAGCAAAAACTTTGCGATTTTTAACTTTGTACACCCCAGTCCTACACCAGCACCTCCAAATCATGAAAAGTAGAGAGGTTGTATTAAACTTGTACCAAACGTCGAGTATGATTGAAATATTATGTGCAGCTTTGATCACTGCATAATAAGAAAATTGTAGGTTCTATTTTATATTCCCTCCCCTCCACCCCGACCAGGCATGTTTCTGACAGGTTAGGGTCTGAGGGGTGCGCATAAAATATGTTGACGCCTCCTCTTTTCCACTCACCAGTTCCCCATAATAAGACGATAGGTGAGTCACCCATTCTGCCACGTATCTTTAGGCTTATTGAGATCTGTTTGGATTGAAATGCAATTGTGTACAAATGTCTATCCTAGACCTCCCTGCAGCAGAGTCATGTGACCTCAACCATGAGGAGCGCAGGCTGTAGGCAGGCACCTTACGCTTCACTTCAAGAAAGTCCTTGTGTTGAACACACTGCTGCGTTTTAAGCTTGAAACATGGTGTCAGAAGTGGTGAGTGTCCAGAGCTGAAACAAAACACACAGCTGCAGAGTTGTGAGCTGTTATTGAAAAAGAGGGAAAAAAAGCAAAGACCACAATAAAAACACTGCTTAGATGAAAGTGGCTGCAGCTTTTCCCCTACCAGCTCCGGTTCAAATTACTGAGGATACTTCCATGAACAATCATAGATTCCCTGCGGGCCAGGGTGAAAGCAGGCCATTCAGCCCAACACTGACTCTCTGAATAGCACCCCACCCAGACCTACCCCATCCTTGTAACCCTGCATTTCCAATGGATAATTCACCTAACCTGCACATCTCTGGGCAATTTAGCATGGCCAATCCACACATCTTTGCTCTGTGGGACAAAATGGGAGCTCCTGGAGGACATCCACGCAGACACGGAGAGAATGTGAAAACTTCAGGGTGGGATCGAAGCCAGGTCCCTGGTGTTGTGAGGCAGCAATGTTAACCACTGAGCCACTGTGCTGCCCAACAACAATGGCAGAATTATGCAACAACAGGCTTGCAGGAGCAAACCAGAACAAGTACAAATTGTTGTACTTTTACCTTTTGGCAAGAGATTGTTTCAAAATATATTCCATCATAAGTCTCCCTGAAGAACAGGAAAAAAAACATGATGGAAAATTTAAAAGCTTTGAAGACACATTTTGAGCCCCAGGTAAATACAATGAGTGCTCAGTAACACATTCAATACTAGGGACCAAAGTGAAAAAAGTCCATTCATCATTACATATCACAATTAACTCATCTTGCAGATAAATTTGCTCAACTAAAGGAAGAGCAAGGGGACAGGATTATATTAAGAATAAGGAATCCAGCTAAAGGTATGGAAAGTAGTCCAGTTAAAAGACTGATGACACATCACAAGCAAACTACTCTTCCAATGACAAAAAAAGCTATTGATGCCAGAAGTAATGATAGGTGTGAATGAAAAAGATCTTGATGAAAAAGCAGAAAGCCAAATTTCAATTCAACAAGACTGCTACACCATTGTCAGAGCTGCGTTTGGAGACTCAGTCAGAGTACAAATATTCAACAATCTCAAAAGCCAGTCCAAGTGGCCACCTGGGTCTTGCCTGGAGCAGATGTGACCTTGCACAGATGCAGTGGAAATGAATGATGTATCATCTCAAGGTGTGGACTTGTTGTGTCGAAGGGCCTGTTTCCACACTGTAATGTAATCTAAATCTAATCTAATGTAATCTAAAATCAACTGCAAGCTCATTAACCCATAGGCCCAGGAGAAAGTGAGGACTGCAGGTACTGGAGATCAGAGTCAACACGTGTGGCGCTGGAAAAGCACAGCAGGTCAGGCAGCATCCGATGAGCAGAAGAATCGATGTTTTGGGTATAAGCCCTTCATCCATAGGCTCAGATGATCAGGAAAAGGTGAATGTAGCATCTACACAGAGCACACATCAGCTATCAGACTCAGAAATCCACAATAACCCAACAATAGAAATAAAACAACAATGGCTACCACAGCAACAGCAAAGTATACAGGAACAACACTCTTTGGTGAAACAGTATCACCGAGATGAACAGCAAATAACAACAAGATGTACTGTTAAGAGAACACATGATTAAAAGACTGTTTCAATACATATACAAACACTAATATAAATAACAAACTGCCCAGACATGAGAATAGTAGTGTATACATTTGGAAATTTGAGTAAATAAAAGTGGATATGTGCATCCCTTTTTTGTGTCGAAAGGAAGAGTGTTTATTATGAATTGCAATCAGGTACAAATGCCTGTCATAGTCTGCATGGGTCATGTAACCTCTACCATGAGACATCTTAGACCTCACTTCAGTAAAGAGTGTGTTGAGCACACTGCAGTGTTGTACACTCACATCACTCAATCCACTTCCACTGCTGCTAAATGCTGGGCAGTGGCAGGCAGGTCAGAGTGCAAAAGCTATTTATAAAACACCTTTCTTGAAAAGGCAGGAAAAGAGGAGGCTCATTATAGATGGATCATGTGCATTGGGGCACCACCCTGAGGATTTCAGCTCCCCCACTCCCAACCATATCTCCCCACCTGCCCTCTAAAACTGGGCACAAGTTGCTTTTCCTACCACGTGATGGACCACCCCAATATCTCATTGCCCTTAAAACACAATTCTTGCCTTTCTTCATTCTCCATGAACTTCTTCCTAAAGACCCAAGGCTACTTGCAGTCCCAGCAGCTTCCAGGACTGATGACTGGGATTGCTGAATTTATTGGTCAATCAGCTCTCAAAGCTGTAATTTCTTGTTCACTGAGGGGCAGATACCAAACTGCTTCTGATGTGCTCTTGCTGTAGGGCAAGCATTTAAATGTTGGTCTGTATGGGGTGGGGAATGAGCAGCTGTTCCCACTGCCAACTAATCCCTGTGTAAATCAGTCCCTTCAAGCCCTGGAGAAGGTGCAATAAAGGTTTGTAAGGAAGATATTAAAATTATGAGGTTATATGTTTCAAGAAATAATGAACAATCTGGATCTTGAAAAGAGAAGGCTTAAGAGTAACCAAACACAGGTCTTTAAAATCATGAAAGACATTGGTAGAGTGGAGAGAGAAATGCTAAAGTCTTTCACTGTAAGATAGTCACCAAGATTTCAGAATGTGGAACTGGCTACTACAGGGAATAGCAAAAGGTAAAAGCATAGATGCATTTAAGATGAGGCTAAATATGCATTTGAGGGAGAAAGTGCTCATTGTTTGGTGAGAAAGGATGGGTGGATTCTGAAACATTACTTCTAGAATGGTTGGGCTGAATGGTCTATTTCTGAGGTGAAAGTGGGTACTGCAGATGCTGGAGATTAGAGTCAAGATTAGAGTAGTACTGGAAAAAAGCACAGCAGGTCAGGCAGCATCTGAGGAGCAGGAAAATCGATGTTTTGGGCAAAAGCCTGATGAAGGGCTTCCAGCACTACTCCCATCTTGACCCTTGGTCTATTTCTGAGCAGTGTGTTCAGTGGAAAGTAAAATTGAATTAATTATAAAAGTCAGCATTTGACCCAATGCCCTCAGTTCTCAGTTAAGTAAGATTGTACACTAAAACATCATGAATGCCAACATGAGGGCAAGATTCACAGGCCTCATGTTTACCACATTGAAATTGGGCCTTCAGTCAACTTTCCTATTATGGACCAGATCAAAGCTGCTTAAAATATATCAAGAAGAAAGTCGAGGCCCTCATGTTTCCTTATTTTGAAGGTAAGTCTAAGGCGTTGCATTCCAGATACAATTTGATTAAGCAAAATACACTTTATTTTTACACTTAGTTAAAATACAGACAAAATAAAAAGAAAAAAAATTGGCTGAACTGTAACTTTATTCAAATGCTTAACAAAATAATATATGTATTAACAATTACTAATTAACCATTCCAATATAGTAACATTCCATAAACACACCCTCTGGAAAGGCAAATTCAGTAAAATAGATTGTCTCACATGCAATTCTAGCACCAGGAAGAGAAGCCCTGTTTGTAGCTGAAACAGAGAGAGGAAGAGCTTTCACGTCCAGCTTCAAGACCTCAGCAACTGCAGAAAGATAAAACTAAAAATCCTGGTTCTGTGGGTGCTTGACCCCACCCCTTCAGGTTGCTTCTATTGTTTCAACTTTTAAAAAATCCAAGGCGTCCAGCTGTTTTCTTTATTGGCTTTGAGCAGACTACTTGTAACCTCTGTCTCAGCCTTTCTTCATTAAAAAAAACCAAGACAAAATATGCCTCTTAAAGCCATAGTATTGTCACATCCTAAACACCATTATTTTCCAAATGTAATTTGTGAAGTATCAGAAATATTATTCCAAAGGTATCCTTTACATCTGCAGATAGTTTTTGTTTTGTTTTTAATGCCAGCAATTAATATACATCTCACTTTCTCAATACCAGTCTATCCCACTTCTAGAGAACTGATGCTATTTCTGTCACAGGATCCAATCTATTGCACTCCTGTGGTGTTTCCAATATCACCATTTGGTTTTCCTGGGATTTCATATCCACATATGACTCTTGCTAAAAAAAAGAACTCATGAAACTTGTTGGGAAATCTAAGACTCAGGAGGATTGTAAGCTATACTGATGTATGATTGATAAATATTTGGATGCATTTCTGGAAATCATGATCCCTTGTGTGGAAGCTGCCTTCCATTCAAGACTATAAACATAGGAGGAGCAGAAGTAGGCCATTCAGCCCACCAAGTCTGCTACACCATTTAATAAGACCCTGGCTGCTCTGATAATCCTCCACACTTGTCTACGTTTTTCCCATAACCCTCGATTCCCTTACAGATTAAAAATCTATCTTTTAATAATACATTTAATAACCCATCCTCAACAGACCTCTGTGATAAAGAATTCCACCAATTTATTACTCTCTGACAGAAGAAATTCCTCTTTGACTTTATCTTAAATGTATGACCTCTTATTCTGAGATTATGCCTTTTGATCCTAGAGCTTTCCCATATAGGGAAACAACCTCTCTGCATCTACCCTGTCAAAACCCCAAGACTCTTGTATTTTTAAATAATGTCTTCACTCATTCTTCTAAACTTCAATTAGTACAAGCCCATCCTACACAAACTCTTCTCATAGGAAAATCCCTCTATACTGAATCAATCCAGTTGAACCTTCTGTGGATAACCTCCAATGCTAGTACATCTTTCATTACATAAAGGGACCAAAATTGTTCACAGTATTCCAAGCATTTTCTGATTAATGTCGAGAGTGTGTTGCTGGAAAAGCGTAGCAGGTCAGGCAGCATCCGAGGAGCAGGAGAATCGATGTTTCAGGCTGGAGCCCTTCATCAGGAAGGGCTCTGGCCTGAAATGTTGATTCTCCTGCTCCTCGGATGTTGCCTGACCTGCTGCGCTTTTCCAGCAACACACTCTCGACTCTGATCTCCAACATCTGCAGATCTCATTTTCTCCTAGTTGTCTGATTAATGCCAGTTTCTTCATTTCCCCTCCCCCCACATTATCCCAGTCCTAAACCTCCAACTCGGCACCACCCTCATGACCTGTCTATCACCTTACCTATCTATCCGCTCCACCCTCCTCTTTGACCTATCACCTTCTCCCTCACCTTCATCTACCTATTGCTTTCCCAGCTACCTTCCCCCTAACCGTACACCCCTCCCATTTATCTCTCAGCTCCCCGGCCCACTAGCCTCATTCCTGATGAAGGGCTTATGTCGGAAACATTGATTCTCCTGCTCCTCGGATGCTGCCTGACCTGCTGTGCTTTTCCAGCAACACACTCTTGACTCTGATCTCCAGCATCTGCAGTCCTCACTTTCTCCTGATTAATGCCTGGTGTAGTTTTACTAGGACTTCCCTATTTTTATATTCCATTGTTTTTGAACGAGAGGCTAACAGTCTATTTGCTTTCCCTATTACCTGCTGAAATTGTACACTAGCTTTTTAGTGATTTTAAATTCCTCTGTACTGCTGTTTTGCGTAACTATTCTCCATTTAAATAATATTCAACTCTTTTACTCCTCCTGCCAAAGTGCATAACCTCACATTTTCCCACAGTTTATTCCATCTGGCAAACTCCTGTCCCACTCATGCAATCTGTTTATGCCCATCCTTAGATTTTCTGAGGCATCCTCACTTCTCACTTATTTTTGTGTTATCCATAACATGCATTTCTGTCATCCAAGTTACTAATATACATTGTAAATTATTATGGTTTCAGTACTGATCTCTACAACACTGTACTAATCATAGGTTTCCGTCTTAAAAATATTCCCTTTATCTAAACCCTCTGTCTCCTGTTAGTGAGCCAATCCATTTTAATATACTGCCCCCAAAACCATGGGCTCCTACTAAGTAGACTTACATGCAGTACTTTATTGAATGCCTTTTTGAAATCCAACTACATATTATAATTACTAGTTCCCTTTTAATTATTCTCCTTGTTAATTCCTCAAGAAACCAATAAATTTGTCAGTCATGACTTCCTCTTCAAGAAACCACATTAACACTGTTTGCTTTTATTGTGTATTTCTGACTTCTCTGCTAATATAATCTTTAAAATTGTCTTGATCATTTTCTGAGTGATAAGTGTTAAGCTAACTGAGCTCTGGTGACCAGTTTTTTGTCTCTCTCCCTTTTTAAATAACCGTGTTACGTTTGCAATTTTCCACCCTGTGGAAGTTTTCCAAAATCTAAGGATTCTTAGAATATTACTAACACCATCTCTGCAGCTACTTCCTTTAAAATTATTATAGCCCAGGGGACATGTTGGCCATTTGTCATTTTAGTTATCCCAGTACTTTTTCTCTAGTGATACTTATTTGTGCTTATTTTCTTATCTGAGGAAGCATTTTTTTATATTCATTCACAGGATGAAAGCATCACTGGCTAGGCCAGCATTTATTGCCCACCCCAAATGCCCAGAGACCAGTTAAGAATCAACACATTGCTGTGGAGTCACACGTAGGTCAGACTAGGTAAAGATGGCAGTTTCCTTCTCTAAAGGACAGAAATGCACCAAATAGGTTGACAATCAATTCATGGTTATCATTAGATCCTTAATTCCAGATTCAACTTCCACCATCTGCTATGACAGGATTTGAACCTGGGTCCCCAGGACGTTACAGCAATAATACCACTAGACCATCGCCTCTGGATATACTGGCTTTGGAGTGAGTGCAACAAAGGTTTACCAGACTGATCCTGCGATGCCAGGACTGACACATGAAGACAGACTGGATTGGACAGGAATATATTCACTGCAGACTAGAAGAGTGAGTGGTACTCTCACAGAAGCCTATGAAATTCGAAGAGGACTAGACAGGGTAAAGACAGGAAGCACGTTGCTGATGAATGGGAAGTCCAGGATCAGTGCTCATGCTCGAAGGATACAGGGTGAGCCATTTAGGACTGAGATGAGGAGAAATTTCTTCACTCTGAGAGTAGTGAGCCTGTGGAATTCTCTGCCCCAGAAAGCAATTGAGACCAAAACATTGAATGTTTTTGAGAAGGAAATAAATATAGATTTTAGGGCTAAAGGGATCAAAGGGTATGGGGATGAAAACAGAAAGAGGATACTGAGTTGGATGATCAGCCATGATCATACTGAATGGTGGAGCAGACTCAAAGGGTTTACTGCTATGTTCTGTGTTTCTTTCCCCTGCCCTTTATGTTTTGGTTATTTAGTACTTTTGAAATGTTATTATTTCTATTAGTATTAAGAAATAGCTGAACAAAAAGGGAAGGTCATTAATGTGCAGGAAGCACGTTGTTCATCATTGCTCAATGTGCTACCCAGTACTTCCACTTCCCAGCACATTCCCCCGCCCCCTACACTCCTCAAGAAAGTAGGGGAAAGCGTGAACCTTTTCTAAACTTGTGCTTTAAGGAAGGGATTGCTGATTGATAGGATATATTCTTTAAAAGATGACAAACTAGGAGTGAAATTGGTCTTTGTCGGCAGTGTGAATAAGGCCCATTGCAAAACATCAGCCTGTTTTATACCAGACCCAATTGTCTTTCCTATTGAACGGCCAACTCCATCCTTAGGGAATGTGGAGTTTTTTGAATATTTGTTGGAATTTTAGTTGTGTACATAGCATGCCAGAGAAATGAGGCAGGTGCATTGGGCAATCAGCCAGCAGTTGATAGCTGGAGGGGAGGATATTCTGGAATTCCAGTTGATTTCCTCTGGGTATCAGGGAGAATTTGCTGAAAATTTTGATAGCTGCACCACAATGTACGATCGGTAGATTGTGCATTTATCTGAGTTGAATGGAAAGTATGGGACAAATGTATGAATATTGTTAATGACTTGGGGATTGATAAATAGCCTTTTTAACAATATACTCATCTGACTATCTCTGGAATGGTGGAACTTAAAACAAGAGAAGTAATTTTGACTTTGTGCAATAATGTATTTGTGAGTGAAGGGCGTCTGGTTTGTGCTTACCCAGCATGCACTTGATGTGCACATGTACTACCTGACCACTACGTTAAGGGCCTTGATGCCCACTGAATGCCTGAGAAATGTGACTCAATATCTGATAGGCTAACATATTCAGTGAGCACATTTAGGTCTGATGTTATATTGTTTTCAGTTTCAAAACTTTCTATTTTACAAAGCTAGTTTACTGAGGAGACAAAAATGGGCCAAGCCTGGGACAGACAGGAAAGAGTGTCTTTCTGAATTACTGAATATTCTCCCTAAGAGGAACTACACTATCTCAGCATCAAAAGATGGTGTCAACCCTTCATTGTCTGCATAAATGCACGACTGTTAAGTAGTGTGTTAACAAGAGAATTAAAAGACAGAAAATCTGCCAATAGCTATGATAGAAAGAAATAAAATGATTTAAAAAACCCTGAAATTTCATTATAGTACACCACACAAACATACCTACACACACACACAGGCATGACGTGTACACTGTCCCCTCATGGAAGCCAGGATTTTGACCCTCCTCCCCAAATGAACCCTTCCCCTCCATACTCTATTGACTCACACCCACACCATCCCTTCTATTCAGTATTGTAATTCCTTTACATCACAATACTCTGAATCCTTCCCCTAATTCCTTTCTGAACCAGTGGCCCCTTCCTTCACTTTTAGTGGCTGGACTCCCAGGTCCCACCCTTGAGCGACTCACCCAGAAAGCTTTGAATGATGAATGACCAGACTACAGCTAACTACAGCTTGCCAGCTGCCTTCCCAAGATTCCTCAGACTGGCTGCATATGAAGGCCTGTGCATTTCTCTCTGATAGCAGATTTCTTGGCTTTGTGTCTAAAATAGACTGCAAGGCAAGAAGGAGTACTGAGAGCATTTAAGGTGCGGTTATGAGGAAAGCACCATCCCGCCAGGCAAGGCAGGGATACTGTGAGCATTTAGGTCGGCATAAAGTGAGAGTGAGTGTTAAGACAGCAAGTGAGCAGCCCTGAGGATGTGGTCTGTCCAAATCACTGTCCTTACAACAGCATTGTATTGAGAGATGCTGGAGTACTGAAAGGTGCAGTGATGAAGTACAGAACTGTCCAGTAAGTGTGTTGGGGATATGACATGCTGGTGTTGAGAGGCTGGCACATTAGAGGCCATGGATGTGGGGGACATGCAACACCCAAGAAATTGGTGCCAGCCATCCAAGATGCCCAGCTGGAGGATGAAGCAACAATCTGGAGTTGCCAGGCGCACTGTCATGTTGGAAATTCTCGGTGTCTATTTTCCATACGATAGCTGGGAGAATGGAAGTCTGCATTTTATTGGGGCAAGATTCAGAGACGTGACGGTGACAATGTGCAATAATTCCCATCAATAGGCCTCTGCTCGCTCGCTTGTGAGAATCCCTTCTCAATATCTGGGACGTAGTTGGAATATGCAGCTGGTTGGCCTTGGGGTCAGGAAAGATCTTGTTTGATCAGCCACCCGTTATCCCAAGTTTCTCACTTTAGCCCATGTCATTCAGGGCTTGGGAAGATTTTTAAAATGTGTCTCATGTTACATTGTTCAACTTCTATATCTGAATTTATTAAATTGTTAATTTCAAGGAGATTAGAATTCAAAAGGAAAATAGGTAGGTGCATGAGGGAAAATAAATGAAAAAATTAGATTTAGATTGGATGAAACATAGCTGGTACAAGCTTGAGTGCAGCATAAACTCTACATGGACCATTTGGGTGGAATGGCCTGTTTGTCATATAAATACTTTGGGTGTTAATACCTTTGGAAATTGTTGATAATTTGAGCCCAGATCTTCCAGTCCTTGGTTCACTGGAGAACAAATGTAGCCTAGAAGGTGCACTATGGATCCCCTGCCCATTAAACTTCTCCCTTTCTCCCAGCCAGAGTCTCACTTAAATCCAGGAGAAACAGGAATATATTGTACTTCTTTCAATTTTGCCAACTGCATTTGCTGCTGAGCATGGTCTGCTGTACATTGGGCAAACACAGACTGTGTGATTGAGTTAACAACTCTGCAAACAAGAATCCAGGTTTTCAGTCTTTTCTCCAGTCCCCTACATTTGCTTAAAACTTGCTACATTTCTAAATTTTTTCCAATTCTGATGAAAGGCCAGTGATCTGAAATGTTAACATTGAAATTTTCTGTCAGCCAGACCACATGTGGGAGCTGGCATGTCAGTTGTCGACTAACTTGCCACTCCACCGTCAGTAAGACCCACCAGCTTGTGTGCCAATCTCGAGGCTGTTACCCCAACTTTCCCTGGTCCATTGGGTTTACTCAGGATAGTGATGAGAGTTGACTGATATGCTTCCCGGCCTATCACAGGCCTCGACAGTGGTGTCCCAGCTTGCCAGAAGTTGCTGGCCAATCAGAGATGTTTCTTCACTTGGAGTGGGAGTTACAGGGTTGAGGGAAGGGGGAGGCTTGGGGAGAGGGGTGTGGCATATTGGGCAAATGGAGCCTAGTTGGCCCTGGTTACACAGTCAGAAAAGCAGCCTGATTCTCATGTGCCAGGAAAGCAGGTAACCAGGGAGACAGCAACAAGACCCTTAAGTGGCCGTTAGTTGAGGCCTTAATTGCTGGTGAGCCATGAAAATCCTTAATGGAGCTTCTCACTTACTAGTTCATTAGGGAGAATACCAATCAGTAGCAGAGTTGTGTTCCTTCTCACTCTATATAACAGTGTAAACAATTCAGATTTGTGAGTCTAATTATCAGTATTGATCTTAGTGTCAATACTGACAAAAATTCAACATTGATGCCTGTACATCTAAATCTGCATTTCCAGCATTGTTCTCGTTGACATTTACATTTAGCAACTGTATTGATCCCTCAACCAGTATCCACAATAGTTACAGGCAATATTAGGTTTTTATTTGGCATTACTTGGTTCAAAATGATCCTTTCCCAGTGCAACAGTGTTAATGCTAAGTGACTCCTTACAGTGCCTATCAAAACCAAAAGAACTGATTTTGCCTTGTGAAATTATTGGAGGATTGGGGTGTTCTCACCTGATTTGTCATAAACGGTTCCAACTCCTCCACAAAATTGACAACAAAACATTCCTATGAAAGCAGACAGGGCTGGAAGTTAAGTAACCTTGTGTTGCCTTTCTCTCTTTGTTTCCCAGTTTTCACTTTGGTATTGAAAGCAACTCACCAGCCAGGACTACCTAATCTGTGGGTGCTATTCCCTCCAGGCAAATCATTTTAATTATAGGTTTTTTTTCTTGATATTTTGACTTTGGAATAGTGCGCACACCATGAAGCTGATGGTTGCTGTGGGAGGGAGAGAAAAATAAAAGTTAATCGATGGGAATGCCAAGGAAAAGTTTAAGGATCCAATTACTAAGGTTTTGGGATCTCTGCAACTGTCCCACTTTTACTCTAGTGTTGAGTTCTGCATTAGGGAAGAAAATGCAGCAGATGTCGTAAACATGGATTCTCAGACAGTATTCAACATGGAGACACTTGCATTTCATGTTGCTTTCAGGATATCCCAAAGATCTTCCTTTGATGTCCACTTTCTGCTATTAAATTCACATTTAGCAAAGTCACACACGTGGCAAAATTAGACTAATGACCAATTAATTGGTCTTGGCACCAAGTTGAAAATCACAGAACGCCAGGTTTATTTGGAAGAATGAGCTTTCAGAACGCTGCTCCTTCATCAGGTGGTTGTGGAGTATCTTGGCACAGTTGTTCAAATGAAAAATATCGGTCAGGCCTTCCTGCTTTTCCTTAAAGTTGATCTTTCTCTGCACCTTCCCTGTAGCTGTAGTTCTTCTGCATTCTGTTCTATTATCCTGATGTAAGGTATGATTTGCCTGCTTAGCACACAAAACAACACTTTTCACTGTTTCTTGGTGCATGTGACAATAATAAATCAAATCAAAAGTGGACCATGGGATCTTTCACACCCACTAGAAGAGTCAGGAAGGCTCTTGGTTTAATGACTCATCACAAAAATGAATGTATGTGATATTGAAGGAAACACAGCCAAATAAAGTGAGATAAGGGTAAATTGGTATACTTTTTTTGAATTGGCAGGTAGTAATGTCGCCTGGGTTTGTATGCTGAGACCATTTTTTTTTATTCAGAGCTTTTAAGAAGAAACTAGAGAATCAAAAAGCAAGGAAGCTTTTCATACAGCTGGTTGTTGAAATATGTATTAAGGCAAAAGCTGAATTTTAATCACAAAGAGAGTGTGGAATTGGGAGTTGGAAGTTAAAATCAGTAAACCTGACAGCACTTTGGGAAATCATCTCCAAATAGCTCACTTCCATGTTTCACGAGAGCACGTTAGATGCATGTTATCAATTACTGTATGTTAATCATTCACTTAGAATGATAGTGGCATGGTTTTCCAGGCCTCCTGAAACATACCAGAAACGATCAGGTGAGCCCTTAGCGATAGTTCAGCAATGAATCAATGAAAAATATCAGGGTTTTCTTTTGGAAAACAACAATGGTGTCATGGTCATCATTAAATTCCAGATTTATACTGAATTCAAATTGCACCAACTCCTGTGGTGGGATTTGAAACAAAGTCCCAGACACACGTGGGTGGCACAGTGGTTAGCACTGCTGCCTCATAGCGCCAGAGACCCGGGTTCAATTCCCAACCCGGGCTACTGTCTGTGTGGAGTTTGCACATTCTCCCCGTGTCTGCGTGGGTTTCCTCTGGGTGCTCCAGTTTCCTCCCACAGTCACAAAGATGTGCAGGTTAGATGAATTGGCCATGCTAGATTTCCCGTAGTGTTAGGTGAAGGTGTGAATGTGGGGGAATAGGTCTGGGCGTGTTGCTCTTCGGAGGGTCGGTGTGGACTTGTTGGGCCGAAGGGCCTGTTTCCACACTGTAGGGAATCTAATCTTCATGACCTGTGTCTCTGGTTTACTAAAGATGTCATCATTATCCCAAAGGACCACAGGGCTGCTCTCTCTTTAGAGAGAGACAGCTGATGGTGAGTTTAACCTGGCAGTCACCATACCTCAGGTGAGGGGCGAGGTTGAGAAAACAGGACTGTCATGGTGACCTCGGCCAGTGTGGAAATTGAGCTTGCAGTCGGCATCATTCTGCATCATGAACCAGTTGTCCAGCCAACTGAGCTAACCAATCCTGGATTATTTGTCCAGCAACAATGCACTCGGCCATCCTTTCCCTGTTCAGCTCTGTGCGATTAGAGAAAGACATTGGTCAGAGCGCAATGACAACGCTGGTGTCAAACTAATGTGAAACCATGACCAGAATCCTCGTCTGTATTCTCCACAATCATTTGGTGATTACTCACCACTGAGATACCAAAGACTCACAAAAATGACCTGCTCCAGAAGTGTGCACTTCCAAGTCCACCTGTGACAACCTGGAAATAGCCTCCTATGCTTTCAAACATTGCTGTGAATAATCTGTGACACAATTAATCTAACACAATATCATGCCAAATAAAAACATCTTGTATCTCTGCACAGTGTCATGTTCTGACAGGACTTTAACAAAGCGCCAATACAAAACAACCTACAATGAATCCCGACTGTTCATCGTCAGCTTTAACCATAACACTATCTGGTATAGGCATATAAACATCGGATGTTAGAAGATCTCATCATATTAATTGTAGCTGTATAAAAACACATTTGCTTCATTTCAAATATAAAAAGATTGCTGTCTAAATACAAAAGCTGCCTTGGTTCATGTTACTTATATCACAAGCTAATTCTTTATTTAACTGATCTAATGTGAAAACTCTTGAGACTATCAGACTACTTTATCTATAGTTTTGGAGCTCAATGTGATATCCTGCAAAGTGTTGTATCATTAATGAATTATTAAAGGGGTGCTATTGAAAGCACATCCTCGGAATCCTGCACCCCCCTCCCCCCTCCCCCTCCCCCACCCCCACCTTTCTTCCCCCTTTGAGTTTTAACCCACTAAACCACTACAGTCTAATTTACCTTATCACCATTCTCTGGTGATTTGCCACTCTAGGATTGGACCTGTTACAAATAGTATTTTTGGAAACAAAAGTACCCCAGTTGCTAACTGTTTCAAATTGAAATGGAGATTGCAAGAGTGAAAATGTTCCCCTTCCTGGTGTAGGGAGATTTGATTCGATTTATTACTGTCACGCGTACCTAGATAGAGTGAAAAGTTTTGTTTTGTATGCAATATAGGCAAATCATACCATGTGAAGTGCATATGGGTAATAAAACAATGTTATAGCCACAGAGAAGGTGCACAAAGAGCGAGATCAACATTAAATTTAAAATTTAAGAGGTCCTTTCAGAAGTCTAATAATAGTGGGGAAGAAGCTGTTTGCTAATTTGTTAGTGCGTGTGTTTAAGCTTTTGTATCTTCGTCCCAATGGAAGAGGTTGTAATTCGGGTGGGTGGGGTCTTTGATGATGTTGGCTCCCTCCCCGAGACAGTGTGAGTCCTAAGTTGGTGGGGAGGGGGGGTGGGGTGGTGAGCGGGGGTGGGGGGGGAGGTGTCACTGAATGGCTGGTTAGCTTCCTTAATGGACTGAGCTATCTTCGCAACTCTCTATGGTTTCTTATGGTCCCTGGCAGAGAAGTTGCCATACCAAGGTCTGATGCATCTGGATGGAATGATTTCTATGGTGCATCTATAAAAATATTAAGAATTTTTATGGACATGCAGAATTTCCTTAGCCCCCTGACGAAGTAGAAACATTGCTGTACTTTCTTGACTAGCGCATCAACATGGGTGGACCAGGACAGATTGTTGGTGATTATCACACACAGGAACTTCATGCTGTTAACCACCTCCACTTCAGCTGGCGTGTAACCGTGAGAAACTAGGGAGAATGAAAAACATCCTATTCTTCATGTCAAGAAATTTCTTTCCCCCAATCTTCCCCTGAAGCTTCAGATGGTGATTTGAGAATTTCACCTTTGAGTGGTGAAAACCTTATTTCCAGGCATTTTCCCTTATTGAAGCTCCACCTCGCCTAATTTACATCCCATTTCTAGTTCTTCTTTCCTCCATTAGGGGAGGTGGTGTAAATGCTTGATAGGTAAGACAGAGCACGTACTTGGTAGCTGCAGCTCACTGGATGCCCTTCCTGCATTCATTGCCCCCTCTGAATGACTTCCATGGTCGCCGTCTTCATCTACACAACTTGGCAAACCACCAACTTCATTGCATTGTTGTGCCTGCTCTTAGACCAACTCAGCATGAATCTGCACAGGGATGCCTTTGTGCAAGGTTTGTGAAGGTTTGTAGCTCAGGTTGAGGTTTAGGGTGTAGGTTTGCTCACTGAGCTGTAGGTTTGATATCCAGGCGTTTCATTAGCTGGCTAGGTAACATCATTAGTGACGACCTCCAAGTGAAGCGAAGCTGTTGTCTCCTGCTTTCTATTTATATCTTTCTCCTGGATGGGGTTCCTGGGGTTTGTGGTGATGTTATTTCCTGTTCGTTTTCTGAGGGGTTGATAGATAGCATCTAGATCCATGTGTTTGTTTATGGCATTGTGGTTGGAGTGCCAGGCCTCTAGGAATTCTCTGTCTTTGTTTAGCCTTCCCAGAATAGATGTGTTGCCCCAGTCGAAATGTTGGCAAGGACTGCCACAAACACTACGTAGGACAAACAGGAAAAAAGTTAGCCACCAGAATACACGAACACCAGCTAGCCACAAAAAGACACGACCCTCTCTCCCTCATAGCCCTACACACGGATGAAAAAAAACCCACTATTTCAATGCAGGGAGAATGTGCAAACTCCCCACAGACAGTCACTCAAGGCTGGAATCAAACCTGGGACCCTGGTGCTGTGAGGCAGCAGTGCTAACCACTGAGCCACCGTGCCATACCCTTTTTGATACTGTTAGTGGAGATGGGGAGATGCCCCAAATGAGTAGGCAGAACAGAGGACAGGTTGGGTTAGTAATGTCAGGGTTAAGATTAGAGTGTGGTCCTGGAAAAGCACCGTAGGTCAGGCAGCATCCGAGGAGAATGAAAATCAACGTTTTGGGCAAAAGCCCTTCTTCAGCCCTACTCACTTTTGCCTTACTAATGTCAGGGGTCGAGTTGAATGAGAACAAGTGAAGGATGATGTTGGAGGCAATAGTGAGAGTGATAGAGCATGAGCCTTAGAGAGCAGACAGTACAGAGAGAGTGAGGGAGATGTATTGGAGAGAAGATAGTGGCAACTATGCTGGTGGAGTTTTTCTTCCGACAGCACCGTGCATTTCTTCAGATTGGAAATACCGCACTGACCTGGACGGCAACCTCCACTCCTGGTCCTGAGGGAGAAGGATATCTCATATACCCAGCACCCTTTTCAGCAGTACCTCAAGGTCCCTGCCAGCATATGGGGTGGGTGGGGAGGGGGGTGTTCACCAAGTCTGGGGAAGAGGTCAGGAACTGTGTCGGGCAGTTCCAGACGGTCTGGGATTCTCCAATTGCACGGCAGGTTTTTAGATATAGCTCAGGCACTAGATTTGCTAATCTTTCTGTGGATACCTGCTGAGTGGTGAGTTGTTCCGGGAATGGCGCACAATAAGAGGGGGATAGAATTAGACCAGGTAATTACTGAGCTGCTTTTACTAAGATACATTGAGAAGTCTCACTGGGCCTCAGGGCGAGAATCCCATTCCAAAATGACACTCAACATAGCTCATATTTACACCAAAAATCATAAAATCCAATTTGTTAACTGCTCTATTTTCTGCAGGTATTTCCTCACCTGCATGCTTGTTTCCACAAGTTTAACCAACGTTAAGACACCATGTTCTTCTTGCAAGCAGAATGATCACAAGTCTGAGTAATAATGACATGAACTGAGTGAAGGAACTGTGCTAGTAGGATTGATATGAGGAGAAATAGCTTCACTGAAAAAACTGGGAATCTTTAAAATTCTCAACCCTCAGGACGTGTTGATATTAAGGCACTGAGTGTGTTCAATGCAGAGGTTGATAGATTTAGAGGTAATGAGGGAAGGCGCAGTTGAGACAATGATTTTGTTGTGTGTCAGGTCATATTCCAAGGATCACGTAGTTCTCACCCAGTTTCTATTGCTTATGTTTTTTTCAATTTTATTGCAATTCAAACCTACTTTGATAATATTCTGCTATATATTTATAGCTGGAATCGTTTCAGGGAGTGTCCAAGTTGCAAAGTTGAACTTCCTTTGGCCTCCTCAGCACCCAGTGTTCTGCTTTTCCTTTTAAACAGAAACCGTACATGTGTTTCTAAATTCATATCTCAATCGGGATTGCAGCTCGTTTCTAAAGTTCAGAAAACATACTTTCCTCTTTTTCAAATAAAATGTCAGCATTACTGGAAAGACTTACCCAGATAAGATTTACTTTCAGAGCATCTTAACTGCACTTCCTTTTTTGTGGGTTTGCTTCTGACTTGCACTTGTTCCCAGCCTGAATGTCATTAATCTCCCCCTCCACCATCCTGCAAAGTGGCTTCAAAGGGGAGCAGCTCTCGCATTTTTAGCATTTAGTTCGTACCCGCCTAACAGCTGAAACCCTCATCAATGGCTTCCTGTTAACCCGGCATAAACTTGACATTTTCCTGGTACCTCGACTTACAAGAATTTGATCTACTGCCCCTTTGCCAATTGACCAAGATTGGCTCCATTCCAGCAGAATGCCCCTCAATTTTAAAATTCTCATCCTTTGTTTGCATCCCTCCCTGACCTCACTCCTTTGTATCTTTGTAATTTCCTCCAGCTCTACAACACCCTAAGATTTCGCTGTTCCTACACTTCTGGTGCTTTGCACAGTCTACATTTAAATCATTGCTGGTGCTAAGTTCTGGAATGAATTAATATATGTTATTTCAAGTTTCTTATTGTGGTATAGTGGTAAGGTGTGTACCCTTGAGTCAGGGGAGCTGGAGCTGGGTTCAAGTCCGACCTGCGCCTGAGGTGTGTAACAGTAGGTTTATTTAGCTCAGATGGTAGAACGTTGGACTTTTTACGGGTCCCTCTTTTGCTGTTGTGGAAATGGCCCTACCCCTGAATGGGCAGGCCCAAGTTCGAGTCCCACCTACTCCAGTGATGTCTAATAATATCTCCGGAAAGGTTGATTCAAAAAATAGGTTAAATAAAGTTTCCTACTCAAATTATAAGCTGTGGCAGAATATCAGAGACAAACTGGTTGGTGCGAGGATAGACATACCAGGATATATTAGCGCTCAAAGCAAGCAACATTACTGAGGGGAAGGAAGGATTTATTTGGGTTATCTTGAGCTCAGTGGAATCAGAGCTGAGGGCAATGAGGGCAGACTCCAGTTGAGTTCAGGATAATATACTATCTTGGGCCACATTCCATTGCTCAATCATACCTGAGATTATTGGCTTATTGATTCCCTGTCTGGCAATCCTCAATTTGACAATTCTCAGCCTTGTTTACAACTCCTTGCCTGGTTTTCCTCTTCCCAACTACAAGCTCCTGCAAGCCCACAACTTTCCAGTTTAAGAGCATTATTAATTTGAATTGCTATATCATTGATGGGCCCACGTTTGGCTGTCTAGGTCCCAAACTCTGGAGTCCTCTCCCTAATTGCTTCCATCTCACTCTCTTTCTGCTTCTTTAAGATATTTGCCCCCTTTGACCAGGTTTTGGCCATCTGCCCTAATATCACTCAATGTGGCTCAGTGCCAAATTTTGCTTGACAGCTTTGCTCCTGTGAACCACTTGGGATGCTATGTTGCATTAAAAGGTTCTATACAAATCCCAGTTATTGATGTTATTGTTGTTGTAAATGTAATTATTGGCATCATAAATATGCTCGTCCTGAAGAGAGATCCTTGTGGGAGGGAGCAGTACTAATAACATCCTGGAACTACTAAGAAGCGTGTCACAAAGACATGGGAGGTGGAGGCGAGGTTTTCGATTGTGGGATGAGAACAGCTAACTTTGGGCTGGTGAGTTCTGAAAGGACTAAGTGCAGGAGCAAGGCTCTGACTGAGGTACAGGCAGCACGGGAATTTGCGACTCAACCCTCCCCTCAGCTTCACCTCAGAAAAACATTGAGTTTCGGAATGAGCAATCCCTCCGTTGTCATGTCCAACTCTTCCCCCCCCCCCCCCCCCGCCCAGCCCATAGATTGAGAAATAACCTCTTTTTCCTGAGCTCCTGATCATCAATACAGAAGTGGCTTGAAATAGCCTGAAATTGTTCACAACTGATTCTATAGATGAGCTGGCCATCAACCTGACAGAGGAGTATTGGAGTCTTGGCAGGTTGATGTAACATTGGCCATTAATCACATGAGAAAGAGCGAGGTTTTGAAGATGCCCAAAGGGGTAGATACCCAAGGTGACTGGGATCTTGTTGGCAGCAGAGGGAAAGGACAGGGTAAGGATGGAGAATGTTGACTCTCTGGTCGTGTTTTAATTCACTGACAGACCAGGATGTGACAGGACACCAGCTGGGTAGCGGGGAAGGTCGATTGTGTTAGGTGAGAGGCCTGATGTTCATAGACACAAATCAACAGCCTGAAGGTGCACAGGTGGAGTAAGTCATGCAGGAAGAATGGCCAAAGTGATGCAAGAGATAGGATTACAAACAGCAGACTTAAATGTGACAGTAAAGCATTATGGATAAGCATGATAGATAGCATGGGAAAAATTGGTGATGGAGGGGGAGAATATGAAAGGAATGGATTCCAGGCAGTATACATAATACTGCTAGGAATCAGTGATTGACAATTTTGATATAATTGTATAACAGTGATGACAACAATATTATGTGGAGTTTTTAATGTAAAATATATCAAGGTGCTTCACAGGAGTGTAATCGCATAACAATTTACATCAAGGTAAAGAGACATTAGAACATTCAATGGGGTTGATCATAAGGATCATTTTGAAGAAGGAAAAAGAGGTTACAGCTTTAAAGAGAAGATTCTGGAGGTTATAGCTAAGACCACTGAAGGCACAACCATCAGTGAGTTCTTTTAACAGACAGACAGGTCACTCTGACTTACCACAATGGAATTTTTCTCATTTTAAGTCATAAGTCAACCATGTTGAACTGTGAAGACAAACAGCTTCTACCCAGCCCTCCAATAACACAGCAACAATGTGGTTAAAAGGTGTCTTAAATCTATGTGGCATTTAGCCCTGGGTTTTCCTCTGGGAAGTGGGAGACAGGATCTGGGCCTATTTATTTGTGTCAGTAACATCGCTCTGGTGGGAAAGTGACTGAGTTTAAAATGTTAATTGGGTGGGGGGGGGGTGGCGGTGGAAGTGAACTCTTTGTTGGTATGGAGATGGTTTCCCAGTCCAATTAAACTACTGTGGTATGCATGGGCATAGAAACAGCCGTGACCGAGGCTGCTGCTTGTCCCAAGGCAGAGAGTTTAAGTTAAAGCCTGCCACAGTATTACAGGATTGGCACTTTTCAGCGTTCAGAGGGAGGGGTGGTCCCCTTCCACGAGGGGGTCCAGGATTAGGAAAACTCCTCAGGCAATAAGAGTACCACTCTGTTCAAAGAGATCTTACTCAGATTCCAGTTTCTCTTGCTTTCTTACTTCCTGTTCCTTCTGTGTTAAGCTGTTCCCCCCCTCCCCTTTCAGGGTTTCACCACTCTCAAGGTCTGTACCTCTCTGGTGGACCATGTTGTGGAGATCAGAGCAGGCCAGTGACTGAGACCCTTGCCGGAGGGGAATAGAGGACACCACCGCATCACGGAGGAGAAAGTGAGGACTGCAGGTGCTGGAGATCAGAGTCGAGAGTGTGGTGCTGGAACAGCACAGCAGGTCAGGCAGCATCCGAGGAGCAAGAGAATCGACATTTTAGGTGTAAGCCCTTAATCAGTAATGCCTGAAACGTGATTCTCTTCCTCCTCAAATGCTGCCTGACCTGCTGTGCCTTTCCAGCACCCCATTCTCGACCACCTCCTCACACCAAGCACCAGACACAGTACCTTCTGACACTTTTTCATGGTCTTCCCTGTCAGCCCTCCACTACTGGGTCCTGTTACTGCTGGGATTGCAAGAGGTTTCAGCCAAACAGATTGATTGCAGCTCCAGAGGGTGTGACTCCCCCTCCCCCTGAGAACCACAACATCAGAATTGAAACAGCAGAAAGCCATTCATCCCTTGAGTCTGCTTCACTATTTGATAAGGGCATGGCTGCTCAAATGGTGACTTCAACCCATTGCGATACCTGACAACATCCCATTTACGAGAAGTCTGACCCTCCATTTATATCAGAGGGTTTCTAAGTTACTTTTCTTCCCAGGAGTATATTCCCCACCTCCTTCCCCTGCTCTCTCTCCCAATCCGGAGTAAAATCCAGCCCTCGGTACTTGGAGCACACAATAATACTGAATAACATGCAGTAAATGTACCAGCTGAACCCAAGTTTGAGGGAATCCTTGAGTTTACAACTGAAATAAAAATAATTCCAGCCATCTAAAATAAGATATTAAACCTTGCACTTTATTTTAGTTTTCTAAGAAATCAGTCTTTTTGGTTCCAGGCATATCTGCAACAATTTATGAACACTGTAGCAATTCCAGAAACAGTACAGCTGGGCTCTTGTGGTGAAGTAATGTAGACAGTGATAATGCTGCATAGTGTCAGCGCACAAATATGTGACTATTGATAGAACTAGCTTAAAGTGTTACTCTACCTTATCAGTAACAATGCAGTCACAAGGTGTTTGCATAGCTGTTATCACAATCATGGATACAGTTATCAATTTGGTGAACAGCTGAATTGGTTGATTCCCTTGTGCATTGCCTTGTTGTCAGAGATGTGGAACACCTTAAATAGTTTCTTTTTTTTTTATATTACTTAGATTACTTACAGTGTGGAAACAGGCCCTTCGGCCCAACAAGTCCACACCGACCCGCCGAAGCGCAACCCACCCATGCCCCTACATTTACCCCTTACCTAACACTACGGGCAATTTAGCATGGCCAATTCACCTGACCTGCACATTTTTGGACTGTGGGAGGAAACCGGAGCACCCGGAGGAAACCCACGCAGACACGGGGAGAACGTGCAAACTCCACACAGTCAGTCGCCTGAGGCAGGAATTGAACCCGGGTCTCTGGCACTGCGAGGCTAACAATTTCGATCAATTGTTCTCCAGCTCCTCCTGTTAGCACATTTCATTTAATCCCAGAGTAACACACCCAACTATAACTAAATTGCTGGGCATGATTTGGAGATGCCGGTGTGGGAGTGGGGTGTACAAAGTTAAAAATCACACAACACCAGGTTATAGTCCAACAGGTTTAATTGGAAGCACACTAGCTTTCGAAGCGATGCTCCTTCATCAGGTGATTGTGGAGGGCTCGATCGTAACACAGAATTTATAGCAAAAATTTGCGGTGTGATGTAACTGAAATTATACATTGAAAAATTGATTTCTGTTAAGCCTTTCATCGTTTAGAATACAGTGATAGTTTCCTTCTTTCATGTGTAAATCACAAAACCTTTTTTTTAAAGTTGCATTCTCGGGTTAGCTGTTAACAATGGTGATAGCTAGACAATATGTTGAAGGTTTTAGCCGCGTGTGTTCTCTGTCTATGACCTGATGTTTAGATTGATTCTAATCTAAAAAGTCAGATGACAGAGTTTTACATAAATTCATGCAGTTTTTGAGCTCAGAGTTCTACATGAAGAATGCAGCTTTTGAGCAAAGTGCAATGTAACTCTCCAAGTACAAGTTCACCCCACAAAATATATGTGTGCATGTGGGTCTTTGTCTATCTGTGTGTGTGTCTGTCTGGGGTGGGGGTTGTGACTGCGAGAAAGCTTGTGTGTGTGTGTGTGTCTAGTGAGTGCAGAGTGTCTTAAGTCTGTGAGGGGGTGCATGTGTGGGGGTGCATGTGTGAGTGTGGGAGTGTGTGTGTCTATAAGGGTGTGTGTTGGTGTCTGTGTGCGCGTCTGTGTGTACCTGTGTCCGTGTGTATGTGAGAGTGTGTGTGTGTTGTGCAATGGTGATCACCTGTAATGTGACATGAACCCAAGGTCCCGGTTGAGGCCCTCTCTATGGATACCGAACTTAGCTATAAGCCTCTGAAAGCTAGTGTGCTTCCAATTAAACCTGTTGGACTAAAACCTGGTGTTTGGATTAGTGGTGCTGGAAGAGCATAGCAGTTCAGGCAGCATCTGAGGAGCAGCAAAATCGACGTTTCGGGCTAAAGCCCTTCATCAGAACCTGGTGTTGTGTGATTTTTAAATTGCTGGGAATTACAGTGCTGACCTTAATGTGTGTGGTTTTGCTGCTAAATTAATGTTACAATGGGAAGGCAATTGACTGAGTTATAAGCTGCTAAACACACCGGTTAGAGACAAGAAAACTGCAGATGCTGGAATCCAAAGTAGACAAACAGGAGGCTGGGAGAACACAGGAGGTGGGGAAGTCAATGTTTCGGGTGTAACCCTTTTTCAAACCCTTCTTCACCTCCTGATGCTGCCTGGCTTGCTGTGTTCTTCCAGCCTCCTGCCTGTCTACGCTCAACACATCGGGCAATACCAAACAGCAATGCAGATCATTCCCAGCATGACTGACTTTTACAGCTGAAGGAAAATTTGTACATAATGGTCAAGTTGAAGTTGGTAATCAGGTTTGGAACCATACAAGGGGTGAAGACTTTAAGGGTCTACTTTATTTGGCAATGTTTCCAATTTTCTAGTGTCACATGATAACTCAGTTATTTGTGATTCCAATTGCCCTTTAATATATACTAAAGCACTAAAGCCTTCATTTTCTCATAAAACCTCCATTCTCTCATTTGAATAAGTAGGTTGTTCCCCTCAGACCTGGGAAGAAAGCTGCCTGGTGAAAACGGAACCATCAGCTTGACCTGGACATGTGGAGTCTAGAGTTAGGCCCATGTGAAGTTACTGGATCCGTGCTCCGATAATGCACCATTCAAAATGGTGGATCTGGCTCTTGGTGAGCATCTTCGCTTTCACAATGTGCAAAAGTCTCAAAACACCTTCGAACACAACGCAAATTACAGTTAATTTGGCCAAATATGCAAAACACTAAACTTTATGATTATGCACCTAGCTTCTCTGGTCATTGAAACCAGATTTTAACGACATCATACTCCAGCCTGGAGGAAAAGGATTTCTTAAAGCTGATTGGTTCTGGTCCGGTGAACTGCATGGACCTCAGACCTATGGAGATGTTCATCTCATTTAAGATTTTCTGGAATATCATTGAGGAAGGAGGCCACTGAAGAATGACTATCAGATTTTGTACTGACTAAGCCAGAATCAGATACCTCTCTGTGAGCTCAGGTAGACATTTTGAATCAAGCTGTCCAAAGACACTATGACATACCTCTGGTACAGGTGGAACTCGAACCTGAACCTTCTGGTAGGGGCAGAACCCCTACAATACAAAGAGCTCTTTAAAGGAGCCTATAATTACAAGTTATTTTCTTAAAATAATCTGTTCAGATGTGTTACCACACACCTTATGTGTGACAACAGCCCTTACAGTTAACTGAAAACATAGCAAAGCAAATTGGTTTCACAATTTCCAGATCATTCAACAACAGAACTGCATCAGGTGTTGCTAATAGCACAACACAAGCCCAGCTCAGCCCATAGCAGTTCAGTTCATCAGCAGGCTGAGCTTTTATAAGTTGTGATTCCTTCCTAAGTACAATAAAGAACACAAGAAGTACAGGCCAATTCATCAGCCAGGTCTTCAGTACGTTATTGAACAAAGTTTTGTTAATTTAAATTCCTCAGGAGAAAGGGACATGAGTGTGGACAGCTGTCATCAAACCCAAAAGGCAGCAGATTATTGATGGTATTGATGGCTATGATATCTAGGCCCCTTGACACATTTGATTTGTCTGCCAAAATGAAGGGAATTATTCACACTGTTGTGATTGCAATGAAATCAGCCAGGTGGACTTCATAGAATAGGAGTTCCGCAACTGGGGCTGTTAATTTGGTCCAATCAGGGAGCTTTGGCTGACAGATATAAACAGGAGTGTCTTTTTTATTTTCTTAAAAAACTTCTCCTCTGTTTTTAGTTGCACTTCAGTCCCACGCTCCTGATCTTTGGGCACCTAATGCAGAGGGTAGGCCAGACGATCTCCTCATGGGTCTGCTCCTGGGCCTGGCCAAACTGGCCATAAACAAGTCTAGGCCGTTAGGGCTGATTGTCTGCCCCTCTTCCATGGTCATGTCAGAGCCTGGGTGTCTCTGGAGAAGGAGCATGCGGTGTCCACCAACACCCTTGAGATTTTCAGGGAGAGGTGGGCACCGCAGTGAGTGGAGTGTATTATTGCACCGTCCAACTCTATTTTGATTTAATCCCTGTCCTCCCCTTCACTGTTTGATCACGCAGCATTGCCCTTTGTGAAGGGCACTGCTTGTCTCTGGCCACTTGGGTGCTTCCTTTCTTCCAGGTGGTGGAATATAAATAAAAATGTACACACTTGTTGTTCTTCATTATGTCCTACACCTGCACACACACAACATGGGTGCCGGGAAAATAGTAAGCACTACTGCTGTTAGGCAGTAGGGTGGGGGAGGGAAAAGAAAACAAAAAAGAATAGGACTGTCAGACATCCTGTTCACCCTGAGAGCTGGCCCTAAGCAAGCCGGACCAGCGTCAAGTACTATACGCTTGTAAATAAAGGGTGACTTGGTGATGGGATACCGACCTCTGTGGAGTTTTTCACACACCACTCAAGATTAGCTGGCCAGGGATGAATCAATATTAGATCATGTTGACCAATCCTTACTTCCTCAGCATCAGTCATGTCTCTTTCCTTGTCAGCCATTTGCCTGTGCATTGCCAATGTAAGATAGCTCCTAAAAGACTAATGCTTCTCTCTTCAGGTGTTGTCAGGCCAGTGGGATGCCATTACATGGTGTCATCAAGGTTATTCAGCATTACACTGGGATTGTAAAGACATGCAGGTATTTTTAATGCCAGATCAGATCAAGGGGAATTGCACTGTGTCTCCAATAGGACCTCCAACATCATTGTATTTCACTGCACTTTACACACTTTACAAACAAAACCCAAAGATGTAACAAAGGACGAGCAACAATGTAGCAAGGCACACTTTGGTAAATGCCCAAGCTTGCCCTTCTTCAAATCTTCCTGCACACATGCCATCCCATCAAGTGAAACAAAGCAACTTCCAACCAGAGTTATAGTAATTACATCAATTACCACCATTTATGTCTTGCTGAGCTTATACCTCATTCTACACTATCAGAAGACAAAATGCTGAATGTTGACTCGGTCTTGTTACACGTAGGTATGGAGTGCTTCAATATGTCAGGAATTATGAATGATATTGACTGTACAGTTTTTAGCAATCATGTCCACTTCTTACCATTTATTAGAGGGAAGATCACTGATGAAGCAGTAGAGGATCTTTGTATAAATGATATGAATTAAAGATGGTGGGTATTCATTGGATGACTTTAGCACATATAAAAAGACACTTATTGATACTAGTGGCAGGTTGGAGAGTTAGGAGCAATACACTTACTATGTCTCCCTTTGTGAATAAGTTTAAAACTGAGTGAATATTAAATTCTACTAATTTCCAATAATTGGTTGTAAGAGGATTAACATGATGGCAGAGAATAGTTGTCTTAAAGGGAGACTTGGAGACTTTCTTTTGGATAGAAGATTGTATTCTGAATAATTTTTGTGAAGAAATTATCAGGCTTTAATTATCAATAAATATATTCTGATCTTGAGACCAGTGGAAGAATAAAGCAGATATGTAAAGAGGAAATGAAGTATGATTTTACTTCTGTCACTTCCTAATGAATAAAATCAGAAGCAAAATATTTGTGAGCTGAAAGACCAGCTTGAGGAGGGGTTAGCTCTTCTATAGGGTTTTATAGATGGAACTTATCAGAGTAATGATTTCTTACATATCTATGAGGCATGGATTAGACTTTCAGATTTCAAAAGTGGGCAATCATTCCATGTACAAATATCCATTAACTTTTGCAGGCTGTATAGAAATTGTAGAAACTCCGAATGGAAATTACTTGTTCCAGTCTTTGCATTTAAATTACTAAAATGTGTTTTATACATATATCCAGGCCACTGGTCTTAAAAGGGATTTGATTCTCACACAATGACTCCCTTTTAGAACAAATGTCTGCTGCCTTGAAAAAGAAATCCCAGGAAAGCAGTCATGTTCACTAGACTCCATGGAGATTCCACAATGTCACAAAGGATGGAGGACCGACTAACTGTGCCATTTCAAGATGGATGGATGCTGGATGCAGGTGCAAGCACAAAGGAAGAGTTACAGACAGAAAGAAAAAGAATGAAAATACTTTAAACAGATCTGGACGCCTGAACTTATGTTAGGTCTGCCACTCCAATAGTAAGCAGCTAAACCTCAGGAAAGCCCAGGGGACAGTTAACAGAATCTTCAGGCCTGATTCAAAATATCATTATGTGATGAGCTGCTCAAGGCAGAACGGTCGGTGTTTGGAAAGGAATTGCAATGGTTACAAGACGTCTGATCACTGATTCATGTAACTACTCAGTAGTAAATAGTGATTGCACTTTGACAAGTGTGGAACAGATTAAATAAAATGGTATTTAGATAATGTGCATCGGTGCAAAGTCAGGGGTTTAAAAGTCCATCTTGTCTCAGGTTCAGGGTTGAGTCTAACTGAGGCCACCAAAAAGTGTGGCGATTCCTTGCAGAATAGCTTCATCAAACTCTTTTATTTGTATAAATGTAATCTCTCATGATATATCTTTGTTGTTGAGTTGAGAAAGGCACAAATGAAACTGAACATGGACCATGAGAAAACAATTTGACTGAGGGGTGACTTGATTGAAGTACACAAGATCCTAAATGGTTTTGACAAAGTGGGTGTGGAAAGGATGTTTCCTTTTGTGGTTGAGTCCAGAACTTGAAGACACTGTTTTAAAATTAACTTTAGTACAGAGATAAGGAGTCTTCTTTTTCCCCTCAGAAGGTTGAGCAACTTTGGAACCCTTTGTCTCAGAGGCCATTAAAGCCAGTTCAGTAAGTCATTGAGAATGAGAAGAGAATGTGAAATTCAAACAGTCTATTAGCTATAACCTTATCGAAAGACATAGTCAGCTTGGGGACTGAATGGCCCACTTGTATGTACATATGAACTTTGTGGTTATGATTAGTACGGTTGAAAGTGCTTTCAGCAACAGACTCAGTGAAATGAATCTCATGATGATGGATGAAATACTGCATAAAATCTTTGCAGATCAACCAAACTGCAAGCTGCACTTGACATGGGAAGGTCATGGAAAGAATTCACTTCAGACGGTTGACGAGTATAGTCCCTATTAATTAGTCTCTGAAAGGAATCCCAAATTACCTTCTGTTCTAGGTGATAGACCTCTAACCCAGACGGTACGAAGAATCTTCTCAACCTGTTTGCATATTTCAAAGCTTTACATTGAGAGTGAAGGACTTTCATCAAGGCTGAGGTTTCAAAGAAAGGCAATCCAAGGTGAACTTAAATTCTGGGGTATGATCATTACAAATTGAGAGCCATAAGGAACAGAAAGATCCTGGTGAGGGAATAGATGATCAGACCATGGTTATCAACATGGTAAACCGGCTATTAATCTTCATTCTCCAGAGTTAATCAGGGGCTGATTGCAAACTCAGAATCTGAGAAAAGGTGATGAGGCACCCTGTACCTCAGATCATTGTGGGTTTTTGCGATGACAATCTGAGAAAGAGGATAAAGTAGATTAGGGGCTAGATGGTCACAGTAGACAGTGTGGTGCTGGAAAAGCACAAGCGGTCAGGCAGCATCTAAGGAGCATGACGATTGACGTTTCGAACATAAGCCCTTCATCAGGAATGAGGCTTGTGGGTCAATGGGGCTGAGAGATAAATGGGAGGGGGCGGGGTGGCATTGTGGGGAAGGTAAGCTGAGAAAGCGATAGGTAGATGAAGGTGGGGGTGAAGGTGATAGGTCAG
>NC_057712.1:19254521-19285542 GCF_004010195.1 Chiloscyllium plagiosum | reverse complement strand
GGGGGAGGGGCAGTTAAAGTGTTTGGCCACGGGCCAGTGGGGTTGCTTCATACATGTGTCCTGGAGATGTTCTCTGAAGCATTCTGCAAGTAGGCATCTTGACTCCCCAGTGTAGAGGAGACTGCATCAGGAATAACGAATATAGTAAATGACATGTGTGGAAGTGCAGGTAAATCTCTGACGGATGTGGAAGGGTCCTTTGGGGCCTTGGACAGAGATGAGGGGGGAGGGAACAGTCTTTACAAAATGCAGAAAGGAGAGGGGAGGGAAATATATCCTTGGTAGTGAGGTCAGTTTGTAAGTGGTAGATGTGGGAGAGAAAGATGCAATTTATGTGGAGGTTCGTGGGGTGGAAGGTGAGGATGGGGGGGTGGGTTCTGTCCTTATTGCATTGGGATGGGTGGGGTTCAAGGGTAGAGGTGCAGGAAGTGGATGAGATGCACTGGAGGGCATCATTGACCATGTGGGAGTGGAAATTGCAGTCTTTGAAAAAGGAGGCCATCTGGTATGTTCTGTGGTGCAACTGGTCCTCCTGGAGCAGATGTGATGGAGGTGGAAGAATTGCGAATAAAGGACAGCATTTTTACAGGAGGCAGGGTGGGAGGACGTGTAGTCTAGGTAGCTGTGGGAGTTGGTGGGTTTGTAGAAGATGTCCATGTTGAGTCGGTCACCATTGATGGACATGGAGAGGTCCAGGAAGGGGAGGGAGGTGTCTGAGATTGTCCAGGTGAACTTGACGTCGGGGTGAAATGTGTTAATGAAGTTGGTGAACTGTTCAACCTTCTCATGCGAGTATGAGGTGGCGCCAATATTCATCGATGTAGCTGGGGAAAAGAGTTGGAATAGTGCTGATGTAATTGTGGAAGATGGACCATTCCATGTAACCGACAAAGAGGCAGGCATATCTGGAACCCATGGCTACCCTTTGGTCTGGACAAAGTAGGAGGATTCAAAGGAGAAATTTTTGAGGGTGAGGACTAGTTCAGCCAAAACCCACTCCAGTTACAATCTCCACCCCACTCCCAGCTCCAACTCCAGGCCAGGTCCTAGCTCTTGGCCCTGTCATGTTTTCACCATCCCCTCAGACCTCCCCCTCACTGAGGATGAACGGTCAGTCACAGAGTCATAGAGATGAACAGCACAGAAACAGACCCTTCAGTCCTACTTGTCCGTGCCGACCAGATATCCCAACCCAATCTAGTCCCATTTGCCAGCACTTGGCCCATATCCCTCTAAGGAGAAAGTGAGGTCTGCAGATGCTGGAGATCAGAGCTGAAAATGTGTTGCTGGAAAAGCGCAGCAGGTCAGGCAGCATCCAGGGAATAAGAGAATCGACGTTTCAGGCATAAGCCCTTCCTGAAGAAGGGCTTATGCCCGAAACGTCGATTCTCTTGTTCCCTGGATGCTGCCTGACCTGCTGCGCTTTTCCAGCAACACATTTTCAGCCCATATCCCTCTAAACCCTTCCTATTCATATACCTATCCAGTCACCTTTTAAATGTTGCAATTGTACCAGCCTCTACCACTTCCTCTGGCAGCTTATTCCATATACTCACCACCCTCTGCGTGAAAACGTTGCCCATAAGGTCCCTTTTATATTTTTCCCCTCTCACCCTAAACCTAACCCTGCTAGTTCTGGACTCCCCCATCCCAGGGAAAAGACTTTGTTTATTTATCCTATCCATGCTCCTCATGATTTTATAAACCTCTATAAGATCATCCCTCAGCCTCTGACATTCTAGGGAAAACAGCCCTAGCATATTCAACTTCTCTATAGCTTAAATCCTCCAACCCTGGCCACATCCTTGTAAATATTTTCTGAACTCTTTCAAGTTTCACAACATCCTTCTGATAGGAAGGAGACCAGAATTGCACACAATATTCCAAAAGTGGCCTAACCAACACCCTGTACAGCCGCAACATGACCTCCCAATTCCTATACTGAATGCTCTGACCAATAAAGAAAAGCATACCAAATGCCTCCTTCACTATCCTATCTACCTGTGACTCTACTTGCAAGGAGCTATGAACCTTCCTCCAAGGTTTTTTTGTTCAGCATTACTCCATAGGACCTTACCATTAAGTGTATAAGTTCTGCTCTGATTTGCTTTCCCAAAATGCAGCACCTCGCATTTATCTAAAGTAAACTTCATCTGCCATTCCTCAGCCCATTGGCCCATCTGATCAACATCCAGTTGTAATCTGAGGTAACCTTCTTTGCTGTTTTCCCTGGAGTGTCGGAGGCTGAGGGGTGACCTTATAGATGTTTATAAAATCATGAAGGGCATAGATAGGATAAATAGACAAAGTTTTTTCCCTGGGGTGGGGGGAGTCCAGAACGAGAGGGCATAGGTTGAGGGTGAGAGGGGAAAGATATCAAAGAGACCTAAGGGTTTCAAGCAGAGGGTATTTCACACAACTGTTTCACGCAGAGGGTGGTGTGTGTGTGGAATGAGCTGCCAGAGGAAGTGGTGGAGGCTGATACAATTGCAACATTTAAAAGCCATCTGGATAGGTATATGAATAGGAAGGGTTTAGAGGGCTATGGGCCGGGTGCTGGCAAATGGGAATAGATTGGGTTGGGATTCCTGGTCGGCATGGACGGGTTGGACTGATGGGTCTGTTTCCATGCTGTACATCTCTATTATTATGACCGAAATTGGGCACTCACGTGACATATGTTCCAGGAGGGTCCGGTGAATGGAGCTATTGTAAGATATGCAGGAAAAGGTATTCACAATTTTAAATCTTCAAGATTGTGGACAAAAAGTAGGGTTGAGCAAAATGGAGGAAAAGAATGGAAAGTAAGTTTTAATGTGACTCTTTGTTAGAAAGTCATCCTGTACAACAGGAAGACTCTCCGACCACAGGAGAGGGTGTCAGAGAGACCAGAATGTATTTTCCCAAAGACATCAATGTGCAAGTAGAGACTGCAACTTGAATGGATTATTTTTAGAGAAGCTTCCCATGTCAATCTTCCCAATTGGTATTTGAGCAGATTGCATCATAGTTTTGGTCCCCAAAATTGGAAATGTTCCCCTTCACCACAGAAAGATTGGACAGCAAATCCAACTTCCAACACAGCCTTCTGTCCCTGACTTTAAATTTCCATCACTCCTCACTTCCTTGACCAACTGTTCTGTCATTATTGAACTGTAGGCTGGTCGTCCAGATTCCTGAAGAAGGTCTGCAGGAATTTGATGTGCCATAACCATGGGGTGTCAATCATGATACATTCCATCTTGACTCCCAAAGAGAAAAAAACAATCAATACTCATTATCACATAACAGAAACCCTCTCTTCCATCGGAACATGAGTCAGTTCTAAAGTTTTGAAATTAACCAACAACAGAATAACTCATATTGGGAACAGATATTTACCATACTAGAAATGTAAAATCTCAAATTAATTTCTTTCTTAAAAGTGTAGACATACAACATAACATTAGAATCAACTACCAGAGTTTACAAGCTTTAATGCAATCTTAGTGTTTAGATAACTGTGTAATGGCACAAGATCCCCTCTTACCATTTATATGGTTAGCTAAACTCCTCAAGGGTATTGCAGTTATTTAATACAATCACAGACATCTGCTCTTCTTTGTGTTTTTGTACAAAACTGAAAATGAAACATTATAATAAAGATGAACAGTAGTCATCCTCAATATAGTTTTCTAAATGACTAGCTCATCAATAATCTAGTAAATGGCTTCAAGAGCTTTCCTTGCTCGAGCTCCATGTAGAATACAGCTGCAAATTTGCATTTTAGTGATTTACACAGAGAATGTTCAGGTGTAACCAGTGCAGAGTTATTTACTGTGATTACAGTTCAGCAGTCAAACTCCCAGTGCTTGTTACTGTGTTTGAACTCAGCTGTGAAATAGGCAAGTCACTGCCTCCACTCGATGAACTGTTTGTAATGATGTGCACCTGATACAAATCTTTTTCTTCAAAAAGGAAGGCCACAGAGAGGGTCTTTACTCCATAAGCACGATAAGACTATGTTAAACAGCTTCTTGCTTTTCACTTTCTTTTCTGTAAGTGTACAAATGGTATAACTGTACTACAACTTAAGTGATTTGGGCAAAGTTGCCTGGGCTGCAGCTGAGACACAGTTCAGAAGTCAGGCTGAGCACATCTGCAGCACTACCATTGAGCCATTTGTTAAGCTGTTAACCATGCACTTCATAAGTGCAAGCTGCACAAAAGCTGGCTATTTCTCCTGAGCAATGAGCATCCCTTTAATATTTCAGAGTGAGTGTCAGCCGGTTTATTTGGAAGTATTTTACTCACTGATTTAGAGAGTTGTATGAGGAAGCTTTTTTGATGAAATAATCATACAATCTCGATTGGAGGAGGTCTCAAGGCAGTATGGTAGCATTCTTTGAGCAAAAACAAAGGATGTGACTTTAAGTTCCACCTCCCTGCGGGTGCGTCATGGCATTTCTGAACAGGTACAGTTCAGGCTGGAACCAAAGTGCCATATCCAGAGAATGCTGTATTTCCACAAGATGTGCTGCCAGAGGAAGTGGTGGAGACTGATTAAACTGCAACATTTAAAATGCATTTGAATGGGTACACAAATAAGAAATTCATTTAGGATATTTAGTCAGCATGGATGAATTGATTTCACATTCCTCATGCACACTTTCCTGTCTGTTCTGCATAATCCTTGATTTCTCGAATCATCAAGCACCTATCTATCTTGGCCTTCAGTATAAGGAGGACTTTGCGCCCCCCCCCCCCAGTTCTTTGTGGCAAGGACTTACGAAGGCTCACAACTCTCTGAGAGAAGATATCTCTTCCCATCTCAGTCTTAAATTGGTGCCCCTTTATTCTGAGACTATACCCTCTGGTCTTAGATTCTCCTGTTAGGGGAAGCATTGAACCTGCAGGGTTTTTTTCTCTGTATTTAAATAATATTTTGTTCTTTTGATCTCCCTTCCAAAATGAACAAGTTCATATTTTCTGAGATAACTAAATAAATAATTGAAAAGATAACGCAACAAGATTTCCCATAATCACATTTTTACTGTAGTGAGCAATTTAATAAGATGTAGGCATGTCGGTAACATATACTTTAAATACCGAGCAGAATTTTCCCATTTTACTTTTAACACAACCAAAACTCCTTCTTCCCCAGCATACTCTACAATGTCTCTTAGGTAGATATTGAATTCTCAGTCCAAAATGATTCGTAGCTTCCATTCGTTTCCATTCCTTTGCTGTCCTGATAACATTTAACCCCAAAACTGTTGTCCACAGGGAGTGTTTTTCCTAGAGATTGGTTTAACTGAAGCAAAACAAATCTTCCCACCTTGATTTAAGTCCTCACATACTTGGTCTTTTTATTCTAAACATTAATACCCACCTTTATTTCTGTGAAAGGAACCGTAGGGACGTTTGGCCTCTCGCTTTCCCAGATCCTGGCAGATTGACTTGTCTGGAAGCTTCTGTGAACTTTTGGAGAAGTCAGCAGCATAGTAAACAAAATAGGAGCAGGAGTAGGTCAGGCAGCCCATCAAGTGATCTCCTCCATTCAACACTATCATAGGTGATCCTCAAACTTAATGCTGTGCTCCCATTCTCTCCTCATACTCCTCGACAACTTTAGTTGTTAGATGTAGCACGGTGGCTTGGTGGTTAGCACTGCAGCCTCACAGTCTAGATTAGAGTAGTGCTGGAAAAGCGCAGTAGGTCAAGCAGCATCTGAGGAGCAGGAAAGTCGACGTTTTGTGTGAAAGCCCTGCATCAGGAATGAAGGGCAGCCTCATAGTGCCAGGAAACCAGGTTCGATTCGTGCCTCAGGTGAATGTCTGTGTTGAGTTTGCACATTCTCCCCATGTCTGCATGGGTTTCCTCCGGGTGCTCTAGTTTCCTCCCACAGTCCAAAGATATACAGGTCAAGTGAATTGGCCATAATAAATTGCCCATAGTGTTAGGTGCATTAGTAAATGTAGGGTAGGGGAATGGGTCCGGATGGGTTACTCTTCAAAGGGTCAGTGTGGACTTATTGGGCCAAAGGGCCTGTTTCCATATTGTAGGGAATCTAATCATATCTATGTATTTCTTTCTTAAATACGCTGAGTGACTTGGCCTCCCCAGCTTTTTGGTGCAGAGTTCAGGTGTACCACTCTGTGAGTGAAGGAACTTCTCATATCAGTCTGAAATTGTCTGGCCCATCTCCTGAGACTGTGACACATTTTTCTGAACCTCCTGGCCAGAGGAAACATCATCCTTGAATTGGTCTGCCCGGTCTTGTCACAATCCGTATTTTCAAATGAGATCCTGTCTTTATTCTTCTAAACTCGAGTGAATATAAGCCCAATTAACCCAATCTCTCCTCATATAATACAAACCTATCTGAAAATTCGCTGTGCTTCTTCAATGGCAAGTCCACCCTTGTTTTAGGTGAAGAGGCCAAAGCTGTACACACATGACTTCAGCTGTGGTCTCACCAAGGCCTTATACAGCTGCAGCAAGACTTTCTTGTTCCTGTACTCCAACTCTCTTGCAAAGAAGGTGAACATAATGTTTACCTTGCTAGATGCTTGCAGCACCTATATATTGGCTTTCAGTGATCAGTGCCCAAGGACACGTTTTCTACACCAACATTTCCTAATCTATCACCATTTAACTAATACTCCGCAATTTATTTTCCTGATCTTCTTGTAACCTAATCCTATAAATCACTTTCTATTCATGTTTTCCAACTCAGAACTATGGCAAAATAGCTGGGGTGGGATTAACTGGGCACCAGTATGATAGGTCAAATGGCCTGCGGTATATGCTTCAGATACTTGTGATGTGCACCATTAGTGACATCCTCCAATTCCTGCACATGTGGGAATTTATTACTGTCAAACTTTGAAGTTCAATATGTTGTACTCAACTTTCTTTCTCGTTTTATATCCAAAGACAGAAAAACATGTCCTATTTAGTTCGGAGTACATAATAATTTTATTGTTTAATACATGCCCAGATATACCTTCAACTCTTATACAGGTCATTCTGCTATAATGCATGTTTCATTAATGCAAATTTTCTGAAACATGACTGATGAATTGGGGACACTGTTTCTAAAGTGCAAACTGTTAAAGCATGTATTGGTTATAAGATGATTCCGGCCCCATTAGTTTAATGGTGCTGCTATTACGCAATTTTCTTGTAACACAGGGTTGCACGAGATATCACATCATAGCAGACCCAACTGTATTGAAAGAATATCTGATTTGCTCTCTTTTGTATTTCCAACATGGATCTCACAAGAGACTGTTAAATTGGGATTGTCATGTATTGAGGATTGGGTCAATTGGAAAGCCGACTGTCTGTCAGAAATCATTTCACCTGTTAACCTTGTCATTGAGACTATCTTTATATGACCCATCACTAGGGAGTAAATTCAATGCAGCTCCCCCTGAGATGGAGGGGCTACAATATAGATTGGTGTCATTACCAGGAAGCAGTGCAATGGTACTTCAGCTGGACAAGAATGTTATTCACTTTTCGAGACTTCCAAAAGTATCTTGAAAGAAACAGGATTCACATGCACATCTGAGAAAACAACTTAGGATCTGATCAGTCTCACTTTAATAATTTTTAGGGTAAGGTTTGTGAATGAGGGATTAGTAACATTATATTGTTTGCAGCCTGAATATAAAAACGATAAGAATAGTAGTTACAGTACAATCAATTTTGCAGGGGTGGACCTTGAACTTAGTAATTAACCTGTACTAGCATGACTTGACCTTCTGAGTTGGAACTGCACATTCAAGCAGGTCAGAGCTGTTTTCTCTATTCGTCATGCACACACCAATTGTCAGCCCCATGGGAGCAGATGTATTGATGTTTCTGCAAAGTGGAAGCCACAGTGTGCATCTTTACAGTTCTATCTCACCCTGCACTCACACTTGCAATGCACGTCATTGCAATTAACAGCAGAAACTTTGGAGCAGTAGGAAAAATCTGGCTTCTTGAGTATTCTAAGAAGTGTGACACATTCTCTGGTAAGTTGTCTCTTCCCATATTGGACCTCCCACTAAGTGCAATCTGAGTCAAGCACATTTTAAAATTTAAACCAATGGGCCATTGAGTATCCTGAGAAACTTCCCTTCAAACTATTCTCTTCATACAGTGAAAATTTGCCAACTGCAAGGCATGTTCCTTTATCACTGAGCTCAGAGCATAATAGTCAACAATGCCGCTCAACTCTCAAGCCAGATGTTAGTTTCAATGGTTACATCTCAGACTGGAGCCTGAACGACTGGAAATAACCTGGTCAATTCAAACGCTCACATCTTGTAAGTTTGTTCAAATTTGTGTTTGATTGTCAATTTATTTCAAATCAAAGAGACGGTTATTTAAAACAAACACAGAAATTGCTGGAGAAAATCAGCAGGCCTGGCAACATCTATGGGAGAAAACAGAACCAACATTTTGAGACTGGTGACTCTTCATCAGAACTGAGTTTCTCCAGTTTTTTCTGTTTTAGTTTCAGATCTCCGCATCAACTGTTCTTTATTTGATATTAGCCAGTTATTTGAATCTGTTGACCTTGACTTTACATTTTTTGCATTCTGAAGACTTGAGGAGTGATGACTAGTTATAAAAAGATGAGAAAAGGAACTGGGAGGTAATTTTGGTTTAGATCAACACTTATGTCTATTTCTTACTTTTTACTTATTTAAGCAGTTTAGTGACTAATATAAGCATTTATATGGAAGGTTTGTTGTTAAGCTGTTATTTTGAGGATAGTGCTTTTCTTCTGTCTTCATAAATGAAGCAAGAATAGGAAGCTACTTTAAATGGAAGAAGCTTCCCTGTTTGACTGTTTGATAACAATTTACAGATATCTGAGGCACAATTTGCTCCCCGATATGAGGGTAAGAAAGGAGGTGAGCAGGGAAGTAACTTTGTACCATCTGCTGGTGTGCCAATTTGGATGGCACCATCTAGCCCCCATGTCAGGTTGCTGGAGGCTAGTTTGGGCAGAATGGCCACCACTCACAAGCAGCAGGTGCTCAGATTTAGCCTCTTGTTATCAGACCTAATCCATGGGCAGTAATCAGGGGTAATTGTCCAGGCAGTCTTTTAGCACTTCCTACCACTTACCACGGCTGCAGGATATCCTCTTCAGTGGTGTTTCTGGTATCTTTGGTCATTTTTTATTTAAAACTTTTAGTTGCTGAAAGGGCACCTCAAGATGATAGACTCTCTTTTGTTGGAGGTATTCTTTATCTAACACATGGGGTGGCATGAATATTACTTGCCATTTATCAGCCCAAAAGCTGGATATCATCCAGGTCTTGCTGCATTCAGACATGGACTGATTCAGCATCTGAGGAGTCATGAATGGTGCTGAACATTGTGAAACCATTGACAAACATCCCCTGACCTTGTGATGGAGGGGAAGGTCATTGATGAAGTAGTTGAAGATGGTTGGGTCAGGGACACTAGGTAAAAACCCTGAGATACTCCTGCAGAGATGTCTTGGAGCTGAGATGACAGACTTCAAACAACCATGACCATCTCCTTTTTGTTAGGTGTGTCTCTAACCAGCAGAGGGTTTCATTGATTCAGGGTTGACCCCCCCTGGTTTGGTGGTAATAGTAGAATGAGTGATATGCTGGGCAATGAGGTTGCATATTGTCTTTAGGTCTACTGCTACTAATGACCCACAATGCCTCATGGAGGCTCAATCTTAAGTTGCTGGTTCTCTTCAAAATCTAACTCACTTAACAATGGGCTAGTACCACAAAACATGATGGGCGGTATCCAAATGTAAGTGAAGATGGGACTACATCTCCACAAGAACTGTACAATGTCACTCCTACCAATATTATCGTGGACAAATGCATCAGCAACAGGCAGATCGGTAAAGATGAGGTCAAGTATGTTTTTTTTCCTCTTGTTGGTTCCCTCACCACCTTTTGCATATCCAGTCTTACAGCTCTGCCCTTAAGGAACCAACCAGTTCAGCCAGCTATGGTACTGCCAAGCTACTTTTGATGGTGCACGTTAAGGTCCCTCACCTGGACTAACATAATACTCACTTACAACCCCCAGTGTGCTGTGTGCTCAGTAGTCCATTCAAAGTTGGAAGGTGTTGCTACATGTTAACCAGCAAGAAGGTTCCTTGTCCATGTTTGACCTGATACCATGAGTCTTCTTCTGAAATCAATGTTGTGGGTTCCCAGGGTAACTCCTTCCCAAATGTATATCATTGTGACATGGTTACAGCACAAGAATAGCAAACCAAATCATATCATTATCATTGAGTTCACAACGCAGTGAAATGAAAGCATTTAATCACCTTCCAGTTTGCTCTGTTGTTCCTGGACTCAGTCTAGCAGCTATATCCTTTAGGATCCTACCAGCTCAGCCTGAAATGGTGCTGTTGTTCCCAATCAGACATTCTGAGTACCAAATTGTGGACACCAGGTTTATAACATAAACAAAACATAACAATTTATTATTAAGAGAAAAGTTGGATAGAGCTCTTAAGGATAGTGGAATCAAGGGTTATGGGGATAAGGCAGGAACAGGACTGATTGAGGATGATCAGCCATGATCATAATGAATGGTGGTGCTGGCTCAAAGTGCAGAATGGCCAACTCCTGCACCTATTGTCTACTGTCTATAACAATGTAACTTTCGTAAAACGTGGATAAATAAGAAGGCAATCTAATTAATTTCTCCAATCTAAGCCCAAACTTCATTGATCATAAAGCACTTATCCTCACACCGACAGACAAACAAAATAGTCAGACAGACACAGTTAAGGGATAAATTAAAAAAGAAAATAAAAGAATCTGCCTGTTTGATAACTATTTCAACGGTAACCATCAGGTCTTTACGAAATCCTTGTATGATAATTTGTACACAGGCATATCAGACTGTATATCCTGCCTGAATTCCGAAGTCACTGCTCAATGCAAACAGCTTCAGCACACCTTTGAAGGCGTTTTTTTATTTCCTCCAAACCACAATTCCTTTCTCAAAACATTCAACAAGTTGAGAACTGGAAGAAACTAGAGAGAGAGAGCAAAACTAAAAACTGTCTCCTGCCAAACAGTTCATTGTTTGAATCATAGAATCCCTACAGTGTGGAAACAGACCCTTCAGCCCAACAAGTCCACACTAACCCTCCGAAGAGTAACCCACCCAGACCCATTCCCCTACATTTACCCCAGATTAATGCACCTAACCTACACATCCCTTGACACTATGGACAATTTAGCATGGCCAATCCACCTAACCTGTACATCTTTGGACTTTGGAGGAAACTCACACAGATATGGGGAGAATATGCAAAATCCACGCAGACAGTTGCCCGAGGCTGGAATTGAACTCGGGTCCCTGGCACTGTGAGGCAACAGTGCTAATCATTGAGCCACCATGCTGTCCCTCAAAGTAGAATCTCTACAGTATGGAAGGAGGCCATTTGGCCCATCAAGTCCACACTAACCCCATGGATGGCATCCCACCCAGATGACCCCCTGCCTCTAACCTATCCCTGTAACCCTGCATTTCCCATGGTTAATCCATCCAGCCCGAATATCTTTGGATCATGGGAGGAAACCCATATAGACACAGGCGAATGTGCAAACTCCAAACAGACAATTGTCTGAGGCAGGAATTGAACCCGGGTCCCTGGTGCTATGAAGCAGCAGTGCTAACCACTGAGCCACCGTGCCATCTCCAGTTTGTTTACTCTTTCTTTTCAACAATTTCAGTAGTTGGCAGGTCAACACTGATCCTCTTTTGATTGACCAGTTCAACAACTAAGCAGCCAATCCGTGAGCTTAGCAACAGCTTGGTGCTGAATCAGCTACAGTGTCCTTAGAGCAGTAAAACACCTACATTATCTTTCCAGGCCAGTTCCCAGCAGCAAACACCTTCTTTTTTGGACTCTTCTCCTTTTTGAAGTGAGCTGCTGTATAAGTTTAAATCCTCAACTTCATTTCATAGTTGCAAACCAAAAATAAGAAAAATAGTGATTGTCTCAACAGCCTTTATTGATGTTTGTGGGATGGTAATGGGATTGTCCATCAAGTGCAATTCCATGAATACGGCAAGCTTGACTAGTCTATGAGAAAGCTCTTCCAATTTTGGCATCAAATTCACAGATGTTAGTAAAGAAGACTTTGTAGTGTCACCAGGACATAGTCTGACATTGTTGTTTCCAAAGCCTAAGTCCAGGTTCATATACCTTTTAAGTTTAGTGGAAGGCTGCATCTGACTGGTTTGCTATGTCAATGAAAGTCAACCACATTGCTGTGGATCTGGAGTTACATGTAGGGCAGACCAGGTAATAACAACAGATTTCTTTCTCTCAAAGGCATGATGAGTGAGCCAGATTTTGTTTTTAAATCAGGTTGTTTAATGGTCTTCATTAGCTTTTTAATTCCAAATATTTTTAAATTCAAATTCTATCAATCTGTCATGGTGTGATTTGAACAAAGAGTGTTACCTGGGTCTGTAGATTATTAATCTAGCAACAATGCAACTACGTCATTACATTCAATTCAATTCTTTGGAAAGGAAAATTCTGGATGAGATATTAATCTCCAACAATTTATTAATGGCTCTCTTTATTTGATTTTATAATTCAATCTTCCAGTCAGACCTCTGGGACTATCTATTGTTCTATTCTGCATATCATTGCTGGGTCTGATCTGTCTCATTTAATGTTCCACTTCTATTGATGTGCGGGGACGAATTTTCCAATGGTTGGTATTACCATAGCTGAAAGATTAAAGGAGTTCCATTGAGTGGGGAGTAGGAAATGGAATGTCTAACAGTGCTGCCCACTAGATAGATACCCTTTCTATCTTTCCACTGGGGGGGGAAGTATTTACCTTGACAATATCTCTTGCATTTTCTGAGTAGATACCTTCAGCACGTACACAATATTTAGTTGAAAGAATTCAGCCGGGTTGTTTCACTTTCCAATGCTCAAGCGGATATCCTGCTCAGCAATGCTTCTGCCTTTCATCATCATGTGGTACGGAGAAACTGCTTAAAGTGCTCATTTAAAACAAAGAAGCAACTTTGACCTTTTCTTAAAACTTATTTACCTTCCAACTGCGGTTTGTAGTTTGAAGTACTGCTTTTTCAGGCAAGGTTTACACTTCTGTATGGCTTTTAAAAATATCTTAGCCAATGTTTAGTGTATTTTCCCTACATCTTCTGCACAAGAACATAAGAAGTAGGAGCAGGAGTAGGTCATCGTGGCTGATCTTTGCATGGACTCAACTCTATTGACCATATCCCTTTCCCAATCAAAAATCTATCTCTCTTTGCCTTAGAAACAGTCAACAAGGTAGCCTCAACTGTTTCACTGGGCAGGAAATTCCACAGATTCACAACCCTTTGGGTGAAGAAGTTCCTCCTCAAGTCAGTCCTAAATCGGTTCCCCTTTATTGAGGCTGTGCCCCCTAGTTCTAGTTTCACCTGCCAGGGGAAACAACCACCCTGTTTCTATCTTATCATTCAGACAAAGGAATAAAGGTGATGAGAGAAGTAACTGATGACTGAATCATTAATATTTTTTATTCATTCAGAGGACATGAGAATCATCCATAAGGCCAAACTTTCCAGTCCATCCCTCACTGCCCTTGAAAGGCTGAAGCACCGACTTGAGCCATTCCTGAACATGTAACAAAAGAACGCTTGCAGCACTACTGAGAAATCTCCAGGGTTTTGTCCTTGTGATCAAAGAAGGAACAGTGACATATCTCTGAGGCAGGATGGTGTGTGAATGGTGGCGTACCTGAATATGGTGGTGTGTCTGTCTGCTTGCTGCCCTTGTCCTTCAAGGTATAAGGGATCGTGGTCTTTGAAAGTCCTGTCAAAGAAGCAAGAATGAGATGTTGCAGGGCTCATAGCAAATGGTCCACTCTGCAGAACTGTTATGAGAATCCCAGAGAAACTAATTGCACAGAAAACCTTTCTCAAGCGATCAGGCAAAAGGGAGACATGTTATGTAAAGTGTCCCCTGTAGTACTAATGATTGTACCATCACAGAATGTAACACTCTAACAACCACTCTAACAACTTGTTCATTGCCAAGTAAGTGGTATGTCATGTATTGTTGCATGTTGATTGGCTATATTGCCTCCCAATGACAGCATCTCCTTTTTGAGGATACAATAATAAATAAGATCAAACAAAGACTTCAGAAGGCACTGTGCATGTGCAGGGTGAGAGACTCTCACCAACTTAGATTTGTATCACGTCTTTACCACAGAAATAAATCTATCAAAGTGCTTTACAGGTGCTATACTGGAAAATAAAGAATTCTGGGTCAACGGAGGTGTCAAAGCAGAAAGGATAGGAGTGATGTGTGAGTGGTGTGGAGATAGGATACATACAGTAATGCATTTTGTTTAGATGGATGTAACAGTTGGCTCCACAGGGCTAAGTTCTAAAGTACAAGGAGAAAGCTGTCACTTGTAAACAGTCAAACACCCCACTGCCTCTCATGTCCTGTACAAGACAACCAATAGAATAGAGGAGACCCAGGCACATTTACTTGCTTGGGACTAATCTAGTGTCAGGGAGTGAAAGGTTGTGTTCTCTTTGGATTTTTTGCAAAAAATAACAGAATTTTTTTTGTTGCTACATGGTGCTCACGGAGGTTTGAATCACTTACTCAAGCAGGTGATTCTTGTCAACATGGTGATGTAGGGGTAAAGAGGTCTGTTGTGTTACAATGTTATTAGATGGGAGCTAGATTGAATGATTAGTTCTTTATCTGAAAATGAGAGCAGAGTTAAGTGCAACAATGTGTTAAACTAGCTGGAACAAATATCTCAGTATTCAGTCATATTGTGATGCCCTGCCACCAGTCACTGAGGAGGCAGCAAAAACATTAGGTTATGACATCAGTGACCCTTTTGACAATGATTTCTTGTTGAAGCTTGTACCACATTGTAGCAATGTTCTGCTGCTGATGAGACTAATCTGGATGGAGTCACTATCGGTTTCTCTCATGCTGATATATGGCCTGTGAACTGAGGTTGTCAAAGCTGAGTGACAGGAAGTCCCTTAAAGCAAAATGGAATTGAAAGAACGTGAATTTGGGTTGTTAGACAAAGGAAGATTGCTTTTGCTCCATTTATCTGGACAAATAAAATGGTAAGACCCAGATGTTATGCTTAATGTTTGCTAACATCAGTGTGTCAGTTGCGAGTTATATCTTGGACATACACAGTTTTAAAATATTTTGACTTCTGTTCATGATTTTGTTGTTTAAAGATAGATTTAGTAAAATACTGGGATTCAATGCATTTTGTAATTTTATAATTTTGCACTCAGTGGCTTTGGGGACGTTCGAGTCTGGTCCGGTACAGAGTGGATGCTACCAGAATCCATTCTAAATTGAGAATATTCCTGATCCAATCTGAGATTTTTACTGCTGTGTCTCCTCAGCATCTGTGTCAACGGGTAGATAATCAGTTCCACCTTGTGTCTATTTTGAGGGTATGTTATCTGGGCACAGTATTGAGACTCCTAAAGCTCAGGTCTTTTCAAATAGTTATTCCATTTCCAACTATTTCTGCTGGATCTGAACTTGGAATAGAGTTCTGAGTGGATAACGCTCCAATATGAAATCTAAAGCCACCTTGTTTTTGTAATACCATTTCCGAAAATAACTTGTTTATTCACTGCCACAAACACTTCACTACAGTATCATGACAGCATGTTTGACCAATATGGTTTTAATCTTTTTGAATCATTTCAAACACAGTGGACACCATGACACGAGCAAAAGAATGTGTGATGGATTCCGACAAATTTTAACAGTTAGCTTAGACAAGCAAACAAAGGGATGGCTGCATTTTGCCTTTATAAAAAAAAATCTGTTACATATGTACTCAACTAAAGCTTGATTTTGAAGCATCTGTTTCTGGTTTAAAAAAAAAATCCTTCACAACTCCAAAATGTCATTTATGTCAAAAGGTTTCGGGCGATTACATCACTTGCATCACATAAACCACCAAAATCCAGCAGCATTGTCTCATATGGTGCACAGCAGCTGATAATCATAAACATCTTTTCAACAAGCATTTGCTCATTTGTCAGTCAGGATTGCTAATGAATTCAGTGTGCAAAAAGTGCCTGGTGGGTCCTTGTATAAGATTCTGCTTTGAAACCTCCTTTGGGTGCAAATTTACTCTTCTAAACTAATAGGCAAAATTTGTCATCAATGTCTGACAAATTATTCAACTCTGTTAAATTCAAATGGATTCATTTTCGTTTCAGAAAAAAAGAATAGTTCTCTTTTATAGAAAGCAAATAATTGGTCATTGTGTTTCATGCAACTACTTAATGACAATTGTTTTTTATGAAACTCGTTAGTTGGAAACCACAAAGGTAACATACATTGATGAAAGCGATAATAAATGCCTGTCTATCAATCAGGATTCTGTCTAATTTGTAGTGTTCAGCTCAATGAAAGGGCAAAGTCTACATAGAGCTGAATATATGCTTCATAAACATCCCCAAACAAATTCAAACAACAAAAACATTCATACATAGTGTATAGTACCCATTAAGTACAAATTAGTAAGTTGGATTATGTTTTGTGCTATAAATTACATTTTTTGCTCAGATTTTAATAGCAATCATAATACTCTCACTCCTAACACACTCACTGTTCTTTAGTGTGAATTGTTTATGACTGCTTAACAGAATAGCCATTAAAGTACCAATTACCTTTTTGTGCATGGCTTGCAAATTTAGCATCACTGCATACTCATTAACAATAATCCTCGAAAATGTCTGATTATAAAGTCATATTTTTACCATTCACATGGGGGGAGGGGAAACTTTGCTGAAGACATTTTTGTCATTTGGTGCTTTGTTATTTAAGTGTGTGGACTGAGATTATGTTTTGACTGTATTTAGTTCTCACAACTAGCTTTTTCAATGCTCCAAGAATAATGGCCTAGAAGCTGGGCTGTGGCTACCTTCAGCAGTGACCATGACCTGCCACCTCTACACTGGTGAGCAACAGCTTCGTATGAAATTCGGTCTCTTTCCTCATCAGGATGTGAGTGGAATGCAGTTCCCCAAAATATAGAAGTCCTGGATTTGGGTGTTCCTGAGGAAATGCTTTCCGTAGGTTTTGAGGTAGAACAATATGGAGGAGGTCAGAATGATGACTGTACTTAGGAATCACCTTAGTGACCCACTGCAAGAGGCATCAGGAGATTCCTAATCACTGGAACCTTTTGAATGACAGTCTAATATCATCACCAATTTGGTAAATGTTTCTTCATTAGATATTTAGTGGACCAACCTTTCAATTCAGCACTCATTCTAGAACATCTCATCTTTACTGTTGAACAAGCATTTCAACAATTGGCAAAACAAATTGATAACATTAATCCACATACTTTCATAAGGCTGCTACCTTGATTAATAACAAAGGATAAAACAAGTGACTGTTGTCTTTCACAACAAACTCAAAATGGATTCAAGCCAAACTAATCTTTTCTAATTCCTTCCCTGGAGCAATGTTGCTTGTTTGTTTCCCATGTTACAATCCTTCTCCTAAGAACACCTGAGCATCAGGTTAAAAATCACACAACACCAGGTTATAGTCCAACAGGTTTAATTGGAAGCACACTAGCTTTCGGAGCGACGCTCCTTCATCAGGTGATTGTCTGAAGGAGCGTCGCTCCGAAAGCTAGTGTGTTTCCAATTAAACCTGTTGGACTATAACCTGGTGTTGTGTGATTTTTAACTTTGTACACCCCAGTCCAACACCGGCATCTCCGAATCATGAGCATCAGGGATATAGTGAGTGGCTAAAGAATTTGGAAGAGAGTCCTGAGGCTGATTTAGTCCTTCTTTCACTACAGCTTGCCTCCGTCAGCAGGATTGCTGCTAGTTGCATATTTGGAGCATGTTTCTGAGGAGCCTAAGTCCCTTCTAATAAGACAACTGCCCTGAAAGAGAAGCTCAAAGGTCTGGCATGAACTGCTGTTTTGCAAGATAACAGCTTTGTGCATGTATAGATCAGCTCTCCCACAGGGCCTTCGACCTTGGACCTGGATCCACAAAGACCATTTGGATACCTGCTTGAACAGCATTTGAAATCCCTGAGAGAAAGCAATCTGCATTCCGGCCTTCAAGATCTAGAAATTCATACTCTAAGATCTGCTTAATTTCTATAGAATGCAGTAAATGTTTCAGGAGTGAGATGGATCTCCTGGCGCATGGAGGCTTCTGATCGGGATGGGAGCGAGGTGGGCAATCTGCTCTAGAATCCAGTGTCATTGTCCTGTGCTCCATTCATGGCTTAAGAGAAGATTCAGTATCTCTGATGTTGTCTCAATTAAGGACCAAAGATTCCAAAGTCACAACAGTCAGTTGCCACACTTCCTCGGAGACTGAGCTCAGAGTCAATGTAGCCAAAGATAACCTTCTCCTCCAACTATTCTCTAAAAGCTCTGCCATGAGGTTTCCTCATGCTTTGAGAATTGGCCAGTGCTATAACCCCTGAACTGATGTACCGAAGTGAAAATACAGATGTTGCAAAGTGAGATTGTTACTTGCAGGGGGAGTAAAACCAGGCGGGATCTCGGTCCAGGAACTTGCATGGAGGCTTCAACTTGACTTCCTCTCAGATTTCACTTTCCTTCGCCTCATCTTTGTCATCCTTATAATTCACAACAAATTAGAATTAGAATCCCTACAGTGTGGAAACGGGCTCTTCAGCCTAACAAGTCCACACCGACCCTCCGAAGAGTAACCCTCCCCAGACCTATTCCCCTACCTGACTAATGCACCTAACCTATACATCCGTACGGGCAATTTAGCATGGCCAATTGACCTAACCTGCACATCTTTGGACTGTGGGAAGAAACCAGAGCACCCGGAGGAAACCCATGCAGACACGGGGAGAATGTGCAAACTCCACACAGACAGTCGCCTGAGGCTGGAATCGAACCAGGGTCCCTGGTGCTGTGAGGCAGCAGTGCTAAGCACTGACCCACCGTGCCACCCCGAAATAGCTCCATTGCTCCTCCTTTTCTTCCTCATCATCATCTTGCCCTTTTTCTCACCATATTGCAAATTGTAAGGAACTTATAGCTATGGGATGAGTAACTACAATGCTATTGCATCTGTGCAGATGTTCAGTTGTCAATAAGCCTGATGTCTCTATCACCTATGACATCAACAGAGTGTCACCTCTTGGCATAAACTGGGCTCCTTATTCTTGGATACCTGATCTGGTGCCTCACCTTAAACAGGCATTGTGTACAAGTTCGCCCTGCGGCATTTTCAAATAAATTGGAAAAAACTAACTCCCAGGTGGAATTGAGCAAAGCATACAAGTAATAAAAGCAGAAAATGCTGGAAATGTTCAGCAGGTCAGGCAACATCTGTGGAGAGAAACAAAGCTAATATTTCAGATCAATGACCTGTTAATGCTGCAGGAACAGTTATTAATTGGAAGGGTCAATAACCTGAAACCTTAACTTTGATTCTCTCTACAAATGCTATCTGATCTGCTGAGTTTTTCTAGCATTTTCTGTTTGTGTTTCAGATTTCCAGAATTTGCAGTATTTTGCTTTTGAGTTCTTACAGTTGATAAATGTGTTTGAAGCTGTGTGTCAAAAAGGAACAAAGGATTTTGTACTTGCAAAGCGTTGATGTTAGGATATTCAGTGGAGGAGAAGAATATTGACTTTCTTGCTCTTTTTGAATCACTGATATTTTTGAGGCACTGGTCTAAACTTGTGGTGTCCCTGCCAGCTCTATCTCCTTGCACCTTGCAGGAGACAAGCTGGACTGCACATCCCTTCCATAATGATCGAGAAGTCTGATTCTTCTTTGCTGAGGTGAATTCAGAAGAGTTTCATAAGATTATTGAATCCCTAGAGTGTGGGAGCTTGCCCTTCGGCCCATCGAGTCCACACTGCCCTCTGAAGAGCATCCCACCCAGACCACAACACCCACTCCCCACCCCCACCCCCCCTTACCCTATCCCCATAACCCTTAGATAACCGCAGCCAATCCACCTAACCTGCAAATCTTTGGACTGTTGGAGGAAACCGGAGTACTTGAAGAAAACCCACGCAGACACAGGAAGATTCTGCAAACTCCACACAGCCAGTCCCCAGAGGCTGCAATCGAACCTGGATCCCTGGCAGTGTGAGGCTGAAGACTGCTCTCCCGCAGTTTTGCACTCATCTTTGCTCCTTTATGCAGCATCCTCCTCTATTTTGTCAATGCTCAATCCTACAGTGGAGTATCATCTTGGACACTGAGATGAAATTGCCCACAGACTAGCTATGTAACTATGAACTGAATGCTCCAAATATGTAGGATTCTTCAGGGGCTAGACGGGGTAAATGCTGAGAGGATGTTTCCCCTCATGGGAGACTCTAGGACTAGAGGGCACATCAACCTGTTCCTACTTCTTATGGATTTATGGTGCATTAGGAAGTGTGCAACTTGGATGTGGTTCATTGAGCACAGTTTGGATTTTAACCCTCTGCACATCTCAATCTGGCAGTGAGGGCAAGGAAAGTGAATGATTAAAATCTGGATGACGGTAACATTATAAATATGTATATGACCATTAATGAAAGCTGTCTGCTCTTAATCTCACATGGACAAACATGTCGATTTTAAACCATATTGAAATATATTATAAATTATTAATTTATTAAACCATCACTGCCATAATTTAATAAATTCTATATTACAATAGAGTTGGAATTTAGACAAACAGTCAAGCATAGAGAAAGAATGATATTTGCCTCTCACAAATGGAATAAATTAGCAAGGTAAGGATGCAGTTTTTACTTTGGTTGAATTGGGTCTGAACAGCTGGGATTTTAGGCCTTGTTTGATCTGCCCTTCCAAGCTCTGATGATCCTATGAAATTATATTTAATGGATACGAGCTGCAGTGAGGAAATGTAAAGGGCTTGTTGCAAAACAATAGGGACAGTTCATCTCATGTACACACCTGTTCTTTGTAGTTCACAGAGGCTAATTTGAACAGTTAATATTCCTTGAATTAATTTGACTGAAGTTGGACCTTTGTAAATGGTTTAAATCATGGTTCGGTTACCAGATGCCTGCTTTTGAACACGCCAGTGCTATCAGATTCAAAGTTTATATGGTGAATAGTTTATACTTGACCAGCAAGATTATTATTAGTGATTATGCACCTGCACATTCTGCTGTTAGAGAGTTCTCACAGGAGTGTTTTTGCTGCAGATTTGGAGGTAAATAAAATCATTAAGGGCTGTACAATGATAAATGAGGACTTTAAAATGACTGTGATGTCGAAAATTGTCAACAGAAACTATCACAAGAACAAAGGCTGGTAACCTACCTCTCAATACTGTAAAAAGAGACAGTAGCATAGCAACCTTAAATCACACTATGAGAGTTATACCTTTGACCCACATCTGTAATTGATATGATAACTGTGAGATGTATCATGCTAGTTTTCATTGGAACATTGGCCTGAATCGCTGTCTTTTTTGGGTGCATGCCTCTCCAGGAGTACTGTGTCCAGTTCCCTGATCTCCTTGTTACAGGAATGATATTATTAAGCTGGAGAGGATTTGGAAGAGATTTGCCAGGATGTCACTGGGAATGGAGGCTGGGATTTTTTTTCACTGGAGCATGGAAACTTGAGGAAGACCTTTTTTAAGGTTTATAAAATCATGAGATCTATAGATAGGGTGATGGCAGGTGTCTTTTCCCTAGTGCGGGAGATTTCAAGACCAGAGGGCATATTTTTTAAGATGAGAAGATTTATAAAGACATGAGGGGCAATTTTTTTTACACAGTGTGGTTCATGGGTGAAATGAACTTCCAGAGGGAGTGGTGGATGTGAGTACAGATACAAGGTTTATAAGGCATTTAGATAAGTACATGAATAAGAAATGTTTGGAGTGATATGGACCAAGTGCAGGCAGGTTGGACTAGATTAGTTTGGGATTATGGTTGGCATGGGCTGGTTTGACCAAGGGGTTTATTTCCATGCTGTATGACTCTAAGTTATTACCATGACTGTTGGGGGAGAGAACCGTCAGCTCAGCTTAATCTCATTATAACTGTTTGTGCTGCTTCCTTCTTCTCCTCTTTCAAGACAGAGATTCCCAGAATAATGTCCATGAAGAAAAGAATGCATTCTCGGTTATTATGGGCTATGTGCTTTGCTTCCACTACCCCTGTAATCACCCTCTTACAGCATTTGCAGATCTCTTTTTTTCTTAATTTATTCCAGGGATGTGTGCATCACTAGCAGAGCCAACATTTATTGCTCATCCTTCATAGCCTATGACTCTTCCAGTGCATATACAATGAAAACAAACTTCCCAAACAATCTACGACAAAATGAACAATTCAGTCAGAAATACCTCTAAATTACCTATAACTTCAACCGGTTTCCTAACTGCTTGCTTGTTGATTGCAAATCAACATGTGAATTATGTCCACTTGTATGATATAAATATCAAAACATGTAAAATCCATTTTTGTTCATAACAAGTCTTAGCTGTTTCAACCCAATGTTGCATTATTTTTTGATGGCATATTTATTTTCATAAGCTTAGAAAGGAAACGTTATCCCCATAACGAAAATGGAAAACATTATCCTGCTTGGTAAATCATTTTCTACAAGTAACATACTGCTGTGATTATTTATATCATTTTAATAAGGCCTTGAAGCCAATTCTAGAGCTAATATATTGTTTAATACACATTCATCATTGTATCCAGAGTCCTGATATCTATGGGCTGTGGTGTAGGGGGGTGTAGGGAGACCGAGGAACCCTGGAGACATCTGTTTCTCAAACGTTAATAATGGCAGCATGTATTTGAACTGTGAACATTTTCCCCTGAGATTTCCCACCAAACAGCTAACCTGAAGTCTTCCAGTCAGAGGCAGTGTGGTCACGGCTGGTTACTCCAGTTGAATTACTGAGGGATCAGACATGGTGGAGTTACAGATTATCTTCCTTGGCCTGAACCATGCAAACCTGTTCCTCCCAGCCCACAATCTTGGAATCACAGAAAGGTTACAGCACTTTTGGCTGGCTCCCTGCAACAGCCACTCAGCCTGCACATTTGTCCTTTCCCTGTAACCCAGTACTTTTTTAATCTCTCTTCAGGTGCTTAACCAAGCCTTCTTCAAAAGCCACGATTGAATCTATTGCCACCATACTCTTGGACAGCACATTCAAATCCTAACTACTCACTGTGTGGAAATATTTTCTCATGTCATCTTTGCTTCTTTTTCTGTCCACCTTTAGTCAGTGTCCTCTGGTTTTGGACCCCTCTGCCAAAGACAGCAAGTTCTTGTTATCTATGTTCTCTGGCCATCTCATGGTTTTGAGCACTGACATTAAATCTTCTCTGCTCTCCTCTTCTCTTCCCTCCTCTTCTATTCTCTCCTCTTCTTTTCTCTTCTTCTCCCTTCTCCTCTTCTCTCTTCTCTACTCTTCTCTTTTCTGTAGTCTTCTCTTCTCTACTCTTCTCTTCCCTGAGAAGGTTTGCTTCAGCTTCTCTGATCTATCTTTGTGATTGGAGTTCATAAGTTTTGGGGTAATTCTTGTAAAGAACAAACAGTGCTAATCTAATGGACCTGACCTTCTGAGCTCCTTCTCCCTGCTGGTTTCCTGGGCCTGGGAATGGCAGTCAGGATAAGCTGAGAGGAAAACAATGCATCTAAAACAAAGCCATTCCACCTCCTTTTTTATCTTTCATTCAATAGATGTGAGTGTCACTGGCTGGCCAGCATTTTTATGATGAAGGGCTTTTGCCCAAAACGTCGATTTCCCTGCTCCTCGGATGTTGCCTGACCTGCTGTGCTTTTCCAGCACCACTCTGATCTAAACTCTGGTTTCCAGCATCTGCAGTCCTCTCTTTTGTCCATTCCTGGTTGCCGTTAAGAAGGTGATGGTGAGCTGCCTTCTTGAACCACTGCAGTCCATATGGGCTGGGATACTGGGAACTTAATATTGGAAGAATTAATCCAATAACACACAGTAGACAAAAATGTGATTTGTTCCCTTTTAGCTCCTTGAAAGTGGAGTTGCAGGTAGATAGGATAGTGAAGAAGGCATTTGGTATACTTTTCTTTATTGGTCAGAATATTGAGTACAGGAGTTAGGAGGTCATGTTGCAACTGTACAGGACATTGGTTAGGCTACTGTTGGAATATTGCATGCGATTCTGGTCTCCTTCCTATCGGAAGGATGTTGTGAAACTTGAAAGAGTTCAGAAAAGATTTACAAGAATGTTGCCAAGGTTGGAGGATTTGAGCTATAGGGAGAGGTTGAATAGGCTGGGGCTGTTTTCCCTTGAGCGTTGGAGGCTGAGGGATGATTTTATAGAGGTTTATAAAATCATGGGGCATGGATAGGATAAATAGACAAAGTCTCTTCCCTGGGGTGGGGGAGTCCAGAACTAGAGGGCATAGGTTTAGGGTAGGAAGGGCAAGATATAAAAGAGACCTGAGGGGCAACTTTTTCATGCAGAGGGTAGTACATGTATGGAATGATCTGCCAGAGGAAGTGGTGGAGGCTAGTATGATTGCGACATTTAAAAGGCATCTGGATGGGTATACTAATAGGAAAGGTTTAGAGAGATATGGGCTGGGTGCTGGCAGTTGGGACTAGATTAGGTTGGGATATCTGGTCAGCATAGACTGAAGGGTCTGTTTCCATGCTGTACATCTCTATGACTATATTACTCTCAAGCATGAAAATCCCTAAGAACAAACTTCTATTACCGATGTTCTATTGATTATATATTAAATATTCAAGTGCATTTTGATGTCTATGCTTGATCCATTGGGTGATTTGCATGCTTTGATTTTTCTTTTCCAACTTCAGGAATGGTTATATCCAACGTTTCAACAACTGTCTGCTCTTGTGCCCCTCAACTCCATTAAATCCAGAAATGGGTAAATTTAAGGAGGGTTGGATTTCCTGTTTCACCTGAACCAAGCCCATACTTTTCAAGGGTTCAAATTAACCACCGTCCCTCCCCACCATCTCTCCTCACCGTCCCCCACCCCATATCTTGATTTCATCTCTGAGCAGAGCACATATACAACAGGTATCCTCCATATTACTCTGTTGGACAATTAAAATCACAACTGGATATCAAAGAAGGAACACTGAATCCAATGAGTTAATCCTGACAGGGCAACTTGAGTTACTTTGGAAGGTTTTGAACTTGGCCCTTAGAGCATTGCAGATTGAAATGCACTTTGGATGACTTCTGACATCTAATAACATTATTGTAACATCACTGCTGCTTTTACAAAATGCAAATGTCAATACTGCTCGCCCTAGCTGCACATCCTGTCTGCTGAGGGACGCTGTATGGAATAGTTGACATAGGATTTCAAGGCACATTTTGAAGAACTGAGAAAGGGAGTTGCCAGCAACTGTACATTTCTGTGTTGACTCCTGTCAATGCTCATGGGGCATCCTTATTTTTAAACATTATTACAGCCAGCCTTTGGCCAGTTCTGCGTGCTTCAGACAGGTACTGGTATTCAGTGAACTGTGTACACCCTTCTGAACACCAGTCTCATTACCCTTTGCGCTGTATTGATTCCCCCTGTGGGAACTTGCCTTTCCGACTACCCTCATTTATAGTGTGCATTTGCATTACTCAGCATTCAGATCGATAACCAGCGGTGCTCTGGGTGAGAATTAATGCGTTTTCTTTTCCAATTCAGTGAGATGGTGTATAATGGAATGACTGTTTCCTCTAATTAGAGAAAAACCTTAATGGTTATATTCGCAGCGAAAGTTCTTCACTGTCAGTAATATAATCATTTCTGAAGCTGGCAAAGAAAATTCACTGAATACAAACCACCCAATGGATTAAGCACAGACCCCAAAATGCACTTGAATATTTAATAAATAATCGATTAGAGTAGCGGCGATGGAGGTTTGTACATGGGGTTCTTCATGCTTCAGGGAGAGCAGGGAACAAAAACAAATATTCATTCAGCTCTGTGTTATTGGATTAATTCTTCAATATTAAGGTCCACATGGACTGCAGCAGTTCAAGAAGGCAGCTCACTACCACCTTCTCAAGGGCAACCAGGGGCAGGCAATTAATACTGGCCCAGCCAGCGACGCCCATGTCCCATGAGTGAATCAAAAAATAATTCACTTCTGGGAAATGCACATGATTCATTCGTGGAGCTCCTGAGAATGCACTTTAAGTTCATTTTCGCAAGGGAAGAAGGTCAGTTATATACTGTTGCTAAAAAGAAAGCTGCAACACCGACAAAGAGAGCAAATTGGCCATCATCTGAAAAAAAGGAAGGTAGGAAAACCCTTCTGGATTCTTCTGATGATAGGTTACACTGGAAGCATGAAGCTTTTGTTTTTCTGAAACTAATTGCACTGCCAAGTATTTTCAGCAATCTATCCCTTTCTTTCATCATAGCTTAGATTTGAGCAATACTAGTTTTGTTATGAAATAATTGAGATGACCAAAGTTTGTGTAGAGATTTGGAGTTAGGGTGATGGAGTTCACAAGGACCACAAATTCGACTGGGACAACACAGCAATAATAGGACAAGCCAAACAGATGACAGAGAATTCCTAGAAGCTTGGTATTCATCCACGGACACATTGACCGAGACCCAATATACCAACCACTGCAACAAATAATCAAAACCAGCAACCAGAAGCAGTAGAAATGAAACCAAATAAATTCCATCCGACACAGTACTGTAGGGCTTCACAGGAGGCTCCATAGCACTGAGGATGTCACCTAGAAAGGGGATGAAACATCTGTAATCCAACTTCCAAGCTCGGCGAATATACTCACAACAACTGCAGTTGAGATATGAATGAGTCTGATCAAAGTTGGTAGCCTAGGTTTTGCAATGTGGCAAGTATGTGATTGGAAATGAGTGAAGTATGATGCAAAGGTATTTGATAAACTTATCACTGATTCCAATGTTTCTTACCGGATTGCCATCCATCATTCAATTTTGCGTGAACCGTGTTATGGAGTTAGATCAAACCCTCTCAAAGCATATCCAGGAGATAGCCGAGACTCTAGCTTTCTCTTATTCTGAAGGTAAAAGTAAGGCTATGCATTCTGGGTGCAATTCAAAGTAGGTCAGCTATCGACATTAAGCAAATATGCTTACTTTTAAACTACAGTTAAAATACAGACAAAATAAAAGAAAAGAATTGGCTTAACTGTAACTCTATCAAAATGTTTAGCAAAATAATATATATAAACTACTGCTAATTGACTATTCCATTAAAGTAACGTCCCATAAGCATACTCTTGGCAAAGGCAGATGTAGTAAAATAGATTGTCTCACATGCAATTCCCGCAGCCATCATTTGTGTCCTTGGGAAAATGGTAATGATCCCGGCTGATTATGCAATCTCAGTATCCCATTGCTGCTTTCTCTCCATAGCCCTTATTCCTTTAGCCACAAGGGCCACATCCAGCTCCTTCTCAAATATATCTAATGGACTTGCCCCAACAGCGTTCTGTGGGAGAGAATTCCACAGGTTCCCAACTCTCTGAGTGAAGAAATTCTTCCTCACCTCAGCCTTGAATGGCCTATCCCTTAATCTTAGATTGTGACTCCAAGGTCTGGACAACATTGGGAGCATTCTTCCCCCATCTAGCCTGTCCAAATCCATCAGGAATTTATATGTTCCAGTGAAATCCCCCCTCATTCTTCTAAATTCCAACAAGGCTTTCATAATTTAGACTCAGTGACAATAGAAGAACTGTATTGTAGGCCCATATTGGGATGATTTGGTGTAACGTCCCTATAAGCTGGCTTCCATCCTTCCTGGATCTGTTCTGCCCAGTTCCTGCACTGCTCTGTCCAGTGTCCATTTTGCTCTGCTAATGCCCATCCCCCTTAGTGCCCACTTTAGCCTGCTCCATTCCACCAAGTTCTGCTCTGCCCAGCCTTCTCCATATTCACTCCAGAATTGGCATCCATGTCCTAATCACGTCATAGGACTCATTCAAATTGGCTGGATGCTATCTTCAATTGGCGTACTTGAGCCAGCTACATAGGTGGATCCCAGAGAAACATCTCTCACTGCATGGGCAAGGGGCAAACAAGACTGAGGTTTTTGCTTTGGTTGGAGGATTGCTCGCATGCAATTTTGGCCTCTCTGATTCTTGTGAAATGGCATCAGAAGGATTCAGATTTATTCTTGCTTGCACATTTCAATGTCTCTATCCTCCTACTGTTCAATTGTTTCTCCAAGAAAGGTTTGACATTTCAGGAGCATTACTGTGAAATGGTTGGGACCGGTTTTCCTGTTGATGTTTGTTGAGGAGTATAAGCTGATGAAGCAAACCATTCTGTTTATAAATTTCAACCAGAGACTCAGCTGGTGGACTGTGTACTGGAGCTGTATTCACTCAAACAACAGCATCTGAGGTACTTCAAGACATCCTCACATAGTAAAATCTTTCCTGGTGTTTAAGTAACTACACCGTTTTTGGCACCACTTAATCTGAGGAGAACTTTGTTCCCTTTATGGAAATTACAATTACTGCACTAAGTATAAATAAGACAGCTTAAATACAGTTTTCGGCACAGAGTCTGCATCAGATGAAGGTAGCAAAATAAGACTCAGTGCTAAAGCCACGTAGGTTTCCCTAAACTGGTACAAGTTGATCGTTCTCAGTGGCAGTCAAGACAGTCAAACAGGAATGACATTGAGTTAAAGGTTTTATGTGGCGTGGACTAATCTGACTTAATATGCAACACACATAACCCACAACCACACAAATTTACTCTTCTATTTGCTTAATAGAAGGGGTGGCATGGTGGCTCAGTAGTTAGCGCTGCTGCCTCACCGCCTGGGATCCGGGTTCCATTCCACCCTCTGACGACTATCTGTTGGAGTTTGCACAGTCTCCCTGTGTCTGCATTGGTTTCCTTTGGTTGCTCCAGTTTTCTCCCACGGTCCAAAGATGTGCAGGCTAGGTGGATTAGCCATGGGAAATGCAGGATTACAGGGATAGGGTCGGGGGATGGGTCTGGGTGGGATGCTCTTCGGATGGCCAGTGCAGAATCAATGGGACAAATACCTGCTTCCACACCGGAGGGATTCTAATCACTTCAGACCCACAGCAATGTGCTTAACTCTTAACTGTCCTCTGAAGTGGCCAAGCAAACCACACAGTTGTATCACCCCAAGAAAAGTATCCAAACTCCAAATTAAATCAGACAGACAACAACAACAGCCACAGTATTGTTGCCTCTGCAAGGTCCTCCTGATTAACTTCTGGAAACTATTGTCAAAATTAGGAGAATTGTCTCACAGACTAGTCAAGTAACAGCCTGACATCAAACAAAAACAGAAATTGCTGGAGAAACTCTGGCAGGTCTGGCAGCTTCAGTAGGAAGAAAGTAGAGTTTGTGTTTTGAGTTTGACAACTCTTCTTCAGAGCTTTAGTAGCTAGGGAAAAAGGATCTTTATGCTGAAGTTGGGTGTAGTGGGGTGGAGCGATGGGTGGAGACAGAGCTCTGAGTGAGTGAGAGAGATAGAGAGAGAGAGAGATACGAGAGGGTAGGTAAACAAGGAGATAATGGAAAGCAGGCCAGGGCAGAAGAAAAGCTGAATAAGAAATATTACGAGCTAATAGTGAGAAGGTAGGTGAGCTGTGCTGAATGCAGCACATATAATATGATAATTGGCTCAAGGAGTACATGAGAATGGGTGATTGTGCTCAAAGCAACCCATGTCATAGCAGGACTGAGTGTAGGGGTGGGTAAAAAACATGCAAGGTTGGAATCAGACTCTAAACTTTTAATGAACTTGGTATTGAGCCCTGAAGGGTGCAGGGTCCCTCAAGTTGAAAACAGGATGGTATTCTTTGAGCTCTCACTGGCCCTCACTGTAGCCTTGCAGCAAGCCTGAGACAGAGAACTTGGCCAGGGAACATGGTGGTGTGTTAAAGTGGCAAGCACCTGGAAGCTTGGGTCCCAAAACTGTTATATTGCGACACAAATATTACCCTTGATACCAATTTTAAATGGGAAATTCATGGCTGGTGTTTCAGTATCACATGTTATCTGGTTATTTATGACAAATTTGATATTCCAAAGAACTTCTTCCAACATCCTGGAGGACAATCAGAACAAGATGATTGCAAAGCACTAAATAAAGGCATGTTTTAAGCTTAAATGAATGCCTTAAGTGTAATACAGCTACCTAATGTCAGTCTTTTAAGCATCACCACTGTTGAAGGTTCAGGGTTCAGAGTGTCATTTGATATGATAAAAGATCTCTCTGCCTTTGTTATCAGCCAGCGTCCTCTTCTGTAATCCTGAGTAATTGGTGTCTAGTAGAAATTGTGGAAAAGCAGACATGAAAAGGCATAAGTCAAAGGTAAATGCACTTTAAAAGACAGCATCAAATCAAAATGTTATGTTCCTACTTGGTCGTTTTCTTCAAAGTGCTTTTTTAGTGCCAAATGTAATTCTTCTCAAAATAAATTAAATAAAAATCAACATGTAATGTAAATTATGGATCTTTTTACTTTCAAGAATGTCATTTTGGGATGATGAGTAATGGCTTCACTGTTGCTGAGACACTCAGGTACATAAGAACTTGGTAAAAATCTAAAAAGAAGTCAAAGGGCTTGGGCTTTGTGTGTGGGAAATCACGTCTCACAAACTTGATTGAGTTTTTTGAAGAAGTAACAAAGGAAATTGATGATGGCAGAGCAGTAGATGTGATCTGCATGGACTTCAGTAAGGCGTTCAACAAGGTTCCCCATGGGAGACTGATTAGCAAGGTTAGATCTCATGGAATACAGGAAGAACTAGCCATTTGGATACAGAACTGACTCAAAGGTAGAAGACAGAGGGTGGTGGTGCAGGGTTGTTTTTCAGACTGGAGGCCTGTGATCAGTGGAGTGCCACAAGGATCGGTGCTGGGCCCTCTACTTTTTGTCATTGACATAAATGATTTGGATGCGAGCATAAGAGGTACAGTTAGTAA
>NC_057712.1:19199571-19254043 GCF_004010195.1 Chiloscyllium plagiosum | reverse complement strand
CAAATGCAACATTTAAGAGGCATTTGGATGGGTATATGAATAGGAAGGGTTTGGAAGGATATGGGCCGGGTGCTGGCTGGTGGGACTAGATTGGGTTGGGATATCTGGTCGGCATGAAGGGGTTGGACCGAAGGGTCTGTTTCCATGCTGTACATCTCTATGACTCCAGATTTAAATTACTTAAATATTTTCTTTGATGAAAATAGCACTCTTTCCATGAATTTCTTCAATCCTTGAACGTATTGTAACTTCCCAACTCTCTGCCCATTTTCCTTGGAATACCATGCTTTATAATTACAGGTAGGTTTTCACCCCACCACAGTACTGAAATAGCTTTTCATAAAATGATAAATGACATCCTTTGTATCTATAAAAATTAAAATGTCCTCATCCCTCTTGACCCATCTACAGCCTTTCACATAGTGAGGGCACCATCTACCACCAATACCTCACAGGTATTCATTAGAGCAACAAAAAACTGTGGATACTGAAGACCTAAAGCAAAAAAAAAACAGAAATTAGAGTCATAGAGTCATAGAGATGTACAGCATGGAAACAGACACTTCAGTCCAACCTGTCCATGCCGACCAGATATCCCAACCCAATCTAGTCACACCTGCCAGCACTTGGCCCATATCCCTCCAAACCCTTCCTATTCATGTACCCATCCAAATGTCTCTTAAATGTTGCAATTGTATCAGCCTCCACCACTTCCTCTGGCAGCTCATTCCATACATGTACTGGAGAACCTTTTCAGATCTGGCAGCATCTGTGGAGAGAAAGCGGAATTAACATTTTGGGGTTTGAGTGACCTTAAAGAGTTACATTGTCAGTCAGGCTCACAGTATGGTGCACTTATAATGTATTGGAACTACACGGTTAGCATGGACATGTGTGCACAATGCACCTTCTTCAATATAATAAGATAGTGGACAGCCATTATTTAGATAATTTCTCAAGGTAATGACTTCACCAATCAGAGTCAACCTACCCTTTTTGATACTTTACACAAAATGTAGCAGTTAACTGTCAGTCATAATTAATGGTGCATTGTCCATGTCAACACCTCTACCAATCAGAGTCTAGTTGCCAATTAATAACATTTTTCTCTCATGTAGTATAGATACTATTTTCCTTTTACATTAATATTTCTTGCAAATTGTCTTGATGAGTGCATGATTTAAATTTTCAACAAAATGTATCTTTTCTCAGCGGTATCATTGCATCTTGTGTTCTCCAATAACTTTCCCTTGATTTCCACCCCCCCCAATATCAGATCCACTTGCTGTCCCTCATGTTATTGGTCAGAAGCATACCATTCAGTTTCCCGTTTACAATGCCTAGCCCCACTTTATCACCATCTCTTTCTAACCCACAATTTTTGCCAAATCATCATTCTGCTTTCCTGACAGACTGTGCAAGCCGAACTGAAGTTACTCCAATTAAATATTTAGATGACTGATGTCAGTGTTAGAAATGCAGATCCCTATTAAAGATAAACTAGAGTTGATTGACAGCAAGTGATGCTGGACATTTTGGACTTTTTGTTCCAAATGAACATGATATGCATGTAGTCTAACATGTCGAGAGTTAAGAGATAATATGTTCACTTCCCAACCATTGTGCTTCCTGCATGAAGGTAGAAGGAATAACAGCTGAAAATGTGTTGCTGGAAAAGCACAGCAGGTCAGGCAACATCCAAGGAACAGGAGAATCAACGTTTCGGGCATAAGCCCTTCTTCATAATGCCCGAAGCGTCGATTCTCCTGTTCCTTGGATGCTGCCTGACCTGCTGCGCTTTTCCAGCAACACATTTTCAGCTCTGATCTCCAGCATCTGCAGCCCTCACTTTCTCCTAGAAGGAATAACAAGTAGTTTTTGTCACTGCCACATTTACCTTCCATGAGCTACACTCATACATTATTCTTTTGGTTAGAATCACAAGTGATTGGGTGGTGTTTTATATAATACATAATATATGTAAAGTGGTATGTAATAACACCACTGGAAGAAAAAGGAGCTGGGTTTCTGTGGAGCTCTAATGGTCTGATGGTAGTGTCCTTACCTCTGAGCTGTGCAGCCTGGGTTCAAGTTCCATTTGCTCCAGAAGTGTGTGTGATAGCATGTCTGAACAAATTGATTCGGAAAACACCTAAGGGCTGGTTTCTGAGCAAAGGGTTGCTGGTCGATATTGGCAATGTCGCTGTAATCTAGAGATTAAGTGAATATTCTGGGCCAGGGGTTCAAATCCTGCTGTAGTAGACAGTGAAATTGCAATTTATAAAATGACTGGAATAAGAAATTCATCTAATGGCAATCAACAAGCTACTGTTAATTGTTGTAAAAACTCATCTGAAGGGGGCTTTTGTGGCATACCAGTAGCATTCCAACTCTGAGCCAGGGGGCCAGAGCTCAGGTCTCACCTTCTCCAGACGTGAGCAATAACATTTACAAACAGTTTAATAAAAAAAAAGAGCTGGTCTATGTTCCCATTTCTGACTCTGTTTTAATTTTCATGTCTTAACCCATTCTGTTTCATTCACCTATCATTTCTACACTTAAATTACATTGACGCTGGTCAAGTAAAGGCTTGAATTTAAGATTCTCATCCATTTTTCTTTCAAATCCCTTGAAGATGCCGCCCCTCTCTATCTCTGTAACCTCCTTCAATCCAAAAAAACCACCAAGATATCCACACTCATCCAACTCTAGCTTCTTGAGATCCCCAATTTGATTTGCTAACCCAGTGATGTCCATGTCTTGTGTTATCTAAGACCAAAGCTTGGAATATCCTCCCTACACCACCCTCTCTCGCTAATTCACTCTCCTCATAAAATGTTCTTAAAAGCATGGCCTTTTTAACTCATCTGAATGTCCTCTTTTCTTGCTGTCATACCTTGTCATAAACTGCCCTTTGAAATACCTTGTTTTTTTTATTAAGTCAAAGGTAGTGTGTTCTTACAGCAGAGGTAGCAACACTACAAACAGTGGGAAGATTCAAATCAGATGACTTTGGAAACTTCCAACCCCAGGCCGGGAAATTGAAACAAAATGCCTTCTGCTCTTACAGTTCCTTTCCCTTCTACATTTCAAGCCATGCGCTGATTATCAAACAAAGGGCAAAGATTTGACAGGTTAAATTCATACATGCCACACAGTGCCACCTGAAAACAGGTCAGAGGCAGAATGTCCTCGCATTGTGGGATTTAATTTTGTGGAAGGTTGGGGAGATAAAAGCGTGTTGTCTAATACAGAGGGGGAATTTAACAATTCCAGCGCACAATGTGTGATTTGTAAAATGGAATCGGTCATCTCCAGTATCAGTCACTTGTAGAAAAAAGCAATGTTGGTAGGAGGATTAATGAAACAATTAAGTAGGACCCGCACTTCAATGTACAAAAATGCCTTTTTATTCACCTGTTTTGAAGGTTCTCCATATATGATAAACTACAACAGGAAAATATTGAAATTATTCTCTTGGTTTATGTATTTTCGCATAGCTCTAGTTATATACTCCAAGAGTAACCAAGATTTTCAAGGAAAATATACACTTGATAAATGATGTGATCGATTGTAAACCAAACATTGAACAGCATAAAAAATCCAAATCAAGAAAATTAAGTTAAACTGCAATAATTAAATACAGGGACTTGGCTCAGTTTAATTAAAAAGCATATTTAAAATTGAAGTTCTTTGCACAGTTTCATCGGTTGACTTTCAGACAATGTGGTGCAGGTGGAAAACCTGGAATCATTTCAGCATTAATTGGATATCACAATGATTGGTCTTTAGGGCTGGTTTGGAATGAATGAGCTTAGATTGGCCAAATAGAATTATCGTTCCATTGGCAGAAATACTCGTTGTTATCCAGTCACCCACTTTCTTTGTATCAGATATGTGAAACTGAGCAACATGCAAACGGTTGGAGTGCTTGTAAAGGCTTGAGTGAGGCGTACAGAGTTTATGACCTTGATTAGCTTGCTGAAGGATCTTATGTACTTTCAGCTTTCCCACTGAGAACCCACCTACTGTGTGGATCTATAGGTACCATCCAAGAATCATCAGATTGACATAACAACAGGCAAAAGTACAGTCCAGAGGGTCAACGTTGGCAGACTTTCAGCTGGTCTGGATAATTTCAATTATTCTGCAGCCTGGTTTGTTAGATGCATGTGCTGTAACAAATATGCAATACACCAAAGGTTTTGGGAAACAGGCAAATGTATAAGCATGTATAATACATGACCTTACGATTGTGACCTTTAAATATGTTATGTTTCAGGAGTTTTCATTGAAATAAATGTCTAAAAATTTTATTAGTTTATAATAAAAGGTTTCTGGAAATAGAAATTTAAAATATTAGATAACGGGTCAAGTCTCTGAACTGATCGCATTAACCATGGCTTGCATTATGTCAGGTAAAGCCTATTTATGAAACATTGTTAGTTGGGGCCAAAAACGTAAACAACATTTCACAGTTTCTGTTTTGTGTTTAGATAATTCATTGTTTTATTGATATTTGTGAGCACTTCTGCAGATAATCTGTAAATACATGACAATAACAAACACTTGGATGGTAAAATAAATCCCTAATTTTTATAATTTATCAACATATATTTAAAATACTACCGTCAATGGATATTAATTCTGCATAAAATTGATCAATCTTGAACTGAAAAGTTGTCCAGCAATATGCATTAGAAGTTATTTATGCAAAAACCTTCCCCAGAATATTTACACATTAATGTTTTCAAATTCATCAAAGTACTGATGGGTGAACTACATATCAAGTTAACAGTTGTTATGATTCCAGCTGATAGTAATGCTGGATGCATCAGATCACAGAATAAAACCTGAATTGTTCAACCATAAGTTTTACTTTTCTGTTTCTGTTTACCATGGAGTTCAATCACTGAACATGTTCAGAAGAGCCAGCTAAAGTACTCCTAACGAAAGAACTTGAATGGTTACTGCACAGAAGGGAAACATGCAAGAATATTCTGCTACACAAAGACTATTGGAATAATTCATTACAATTATCCCCAAAAGAAAGAATCACAGCTTTTAACTTTCCAGATATTTATACCTCATTGAAGGGTCACCTCTATCCTCATGCTCAAGCTCCTTGTTCAGATCACATGGCTGTAACTGGTTTCCTTTTGGCAAAGTTTGGCACATTCACTTGATTCTACTTTCATCAGTCTTGCTTCTGGATTAGGCTTCCTTGAACTCATGCCTTCCACAGTCTTGTAGGGTGTTTTCCTCTCTGACATCTCCACAGCCTTCTGCTCCTGGAGTATTCTTCTGAGGAACTTCTGCCCTGATTGGTTGCTATTTTAGATCTTACATCCCTGAATAGACTGTGGCAGGACCCCTCTATCTCTTTCTGGGTTGTAAAACTCACATTGCACATGTCTTAGCAATTATGTCCCGGCCAGTCTAGCAGGGTTATGAGGAATCCCAAGGTATGTCATACATACATAGAGGAACCTCGATTATCCGGCAAGATCGCAATATCCCGATGCTCGGCTAAACTATGTTATCTGGCATTCAATTATCCGGAATTCGATTAACCGAGTGAAATACTCCCCGCCTGTGTCCTTTGGATAACCGAGGTTCTGCTACATTGCAAGCAAGAGGGAAAAAAATAGTCTGGTCAAGCATAAAGGAGGGAGGATATGGGTAAGATCCTTAATGAGTACTTTACATTGGTATTCACCAAAAAGAGGGACATGAGCAATGTTGAGGTTAGGGAAAGGTGTGTGAATACTCTTGTGCAGGTCAACATAATGAAGGAGGAAGTATTGGGTGCCTTGAAATGTATTAAGGTAGACAAGTCCTCAGAGCTAGACAGGAGCTGTCCCAGGATACTGTGGGAGGCAAGGGGTGAAATAGTTGAGACCTTAACAGATATATTTGCCTCCTTTTTGGCCCCAGGTGAGTTCCAAAGGACTGAAGAATGAGAAATGTTGTTCCTTTGTTTAAGAAGGGAAACAGAGATAATCCAGGTCATTGCAGGCTGACATCAGTAGTGAGGAAGCTGTTGGAGGAAATACTGAGAGACAGGATTTATTCACATTTGGAAGCAAATGGACTTGTAAGTGATAGGCAGCATGGGTTTGTGCAAGGAATATCATGTTTTTTGAGGAGGTGACAAGAATGATTGATGAGGGAAGGGCAGTGGATGTTTTCTACATGGACTTTAGTAAGGCATTTGATAAGTTACCTCATGGCAGGCTGGTACAGAAGGTAGAGTCTCATAGGATCCAGAGTGAGCTAGCTAGATGGATACAGAACTGGTTTGATCATGGAAGACAGAGAGTAGCAGGGGTGCTTTTCAGAATGTTGCGCAGTAACTAGTGGTGTTCCTCACGGACCAGTGATGGGACCTTTGTTGTTTGTAATATATATAAATGATCTGGAGAAAACTCTGGGCGGTCTCATTAGTAAGTTTGTGGATGACACTAAAATTGTCAAAGTTGCAATTAGTGAAAAGGATTGTCAGAGGATAATGCAAGATAGAAATAGATTGTAGATTTGAGCAGAGAAATAGTAGTTGAAATTTAATCTGGACAAATGTGAGGTGATGAACTTTGACTTGGTGGGCCGAAGGGCCTGTTCCTGTATTGTTTTGTATTGTAATGTATTGTATAAAGTCAATATTATCTTTAGCTCACTGTTCCAAATTGCTTCCTGATCCTTATTTCAACAAAACAGATCATGCTGTCACAAAAATAAAAGTTAAAAACCATTCTTCCTCCACCTTAAAGCCCAAGTTTCCAAATAATAATAAATTATGAGCTCTTATAATGAGGGCAACACGGTGGCTTATTGATCAGCACTACTGCCTCAAAGAGCCAGGGACCCTGGTTCAATTCCACTCTCAGGCAACTTTCCATGTGGACTTAGATACATTCTTTCTGTGTCTGTGTGGGTTTCCTCCAGGTGCTCTGGTTACCTCCCATTGTCCAAAAATGCGCAGGTTAGGTGGATTGGCCATGGGAAATGCAGGGTTACAAGGTTAGGGAGGTAGGTCTGGGCTGGGTTCTCTTTGGAGGGTTGGTGTGGACATGATGGGCTAAATGGTCTGTCTCTACACTTTAGGGATTCCACAAAATGCAGTCTGATAATGTACACATCACTACTGATCTGGAACAAAAGCTAAGAGAATTTAATGATTTAAGTCAAACTGATATTTCTCTTCCATGGAGCATATTTTGAAATAAGCCCCAACTTTATTGAATGTTCCAATCCACAGCCTTGGATGATTTTTAATCGGAGTTGTTTCATCCACATTATCAATATTTCCACAGGTGAATGAACAATGAACAATATCCAAACATGAATGCCCCCATCACTTATTTTTTTTCTGGCAGATTAGCTTGATTAAAAATCAGTTTGGAACATCAAGAGCTAAATCATTTTGACCATTAAAAGTAAACCAGCAACTTAAAAAATGTATAATGAATACTTTGTAAATATTCCAATGAACTGGAGACTGTTTGGAGATCCACAGAGCAATGTTTACTTCTGTGTGATTAAATCATGTACATACAGTGAAATGTGTAACTTCTGAATTTTTACTCTTGGTTGGAATTTTACCTGCTGCTTGATGCATCTCAGGATGGTGAAAGGTACGATGAGGGCTATGGAAATTAAGGAGGCAGCCATGTGCCTGTTCCAACGTGGGTTCCCTGCGGCTACCCGCCAGCAGAAGTAGGGAGCCACGGAAGGTATTTGAAAGGGCACTTGGCCTCCATTTAGCTCTGCGGTGAATCTTAACTGATGGCACATAGGCCCCTGGCTGTATCAGGAGCTTGGCAATGCATGGAGGCAATGGGAGCTCAAAGCACTGTTGTATGATCTTGCAGATTAATTTAAAAATTATTGAAACGGCTGCAATCAGCATATTATGCAGGTGGCTTGCTAATTGGCTTTCTTCCGTAAAATTGAGCAGTCAGGCAGGCCACCAAGACATGTGGCACCCTAAAAAGATCCAGATGTGGGGTTTCCTAACACCGTCAGGAAAGGTCAGCCCTCAGCGAGCTATTCCATCCACAGGCAGCCTGACTACAACTTCAGGAATCTCCTCACTGAGCACCTGAGCGTGTGTCCCTCAGGGGAAGGTGGAGTGCGGGGAAAGTGAAACAGATAAAATGCTTATGTTACAAAGAAGTGCTAGAATACTTGCTTTGAGCCTGTAATTTGTATGGCGACTTTTTATTCCTGATATGAGTTAGAACAAAATGTTTAGTACGTATTGGAAAATATACTATTTACCACAAATGAGCAGATATTACATGTACCTGCACGAAAGGCAAGTTACAGAATAACCGCGTTATCTCAGCCAGACTGTTTAGTAACTTCACACCCAAATTAAGACTGATAATTGAAATGTAAACTCAGGAGCTTTTGAATAGATATTTCAGGTTATTTCCCTGATTGGCTGTTCCCAGCGATAAGTGGTATCAGGCCCTTATAATTCTTCCCACTTGAGTTGTAAGAATGAGGAGTCCTGTGCTGAGTCTGTCCTGTGTCGCTACCTCCTTGGTAGGAGCCCCCTGGTTAAAACCCAGCTCTTTTTAAAGCCAGAGGGAGGACTTTAACAACTCACATTACCAGATCCAGGGAATGTTAACAGCGAAAGATATTGTTGTTAGTGATGGGCTAGTTGGAGAAACAGATTCACAAGACATTTAATGTGCAATAGAGATTATGCAATAAACCCATGTTAGAGATATTTTCTAATCAACCTGTCCAGAGATGTTATTAAACACTCTGGAGGAGGTAAGAATTGAATCAAGGGCCTCCCAGTCCACAGATAGGGTCACTACCTCTGTGTCACAACAGGACCCTGTCATGCTATTTCCTTTTTTGCTTTGTTCAGAGATGTCATAAACACTTCTCTGGAGCAGCTGGGACTTGAACCCAGGCCTGCTAGCTCAGAGTAAGGACATTACCACTGCACCACAGGATCCCTGAACCAATTCTTCTTTTCTAATAAGAAATGGTATTACACATGTCTTCAGCCGGTCACACTTGAACCCAGGCTGTCTGGTCCAGATGTAGAGGCAGTATCAGGCGGCGCAGTAGCTCAGTGGTTAGTGCCGCTGCCTCAAAGCACCAGGGACCTGGGTTCGATTCCAGCTTTACGTGACTGTCTGTGCCATTGTTGTTTCCAGTGCCTTAACTGATGCTAGGTGTTCCAGCTGGGTATATTCTTGGGGTTTGCCAGCAGTCTACCAAGTCATTTGTCATTTGCAGTTATTCAGTGTGGAAGGTATCAGACATCAGGAAAGGGAATCCTGAGAACCAAGCCAGCCAAGTATTAATACCTCTCCTCGGCAGTGACCCCTTCTTGCAGTTTCCAGTGTATCCCACTCACCTCTTTCCAAAGATCCCTTGACATCTCTCGTGAAGGCCGTTGGGCGTTATTATCTTCTGGTTGGCTGACAGTTCTCAGTGGCGGGAATTCCACACTGTTGGGAACTGAAAATACTGTAAATGGCCCAACATTCTCCAGGTAAGTGCCTTCTGACCTGGCAATTGAATTGGACCTCCCAGAGAAAAACAATGTGGAACATCAGCTGGTTCACCAACCAGTGAGTAGGAGCCCCCACCAACAATGCTAAATTCCGTCCATTCTTAAATCATTCAATAGTCTGCAATCCCTTTGGATAAAACAATTGTTTGTACGCTTTCTGTTGCGACGCTGTACATGAGAAATGCAATTCAAAGCCGACCTCTCAAAATTCACTTTCACAAGCAAACACCACTCGCGGTGAACAGCTGGGACAGTGTTTTCATGTCAATAGATGTCTTTCTAGTCATGGGTGTTAACATTGAGTCATTAAATATTTTTTTCCCCAAGGCTATATCTTGATGGGTCAGCCGTCAACGATAATTAATTGCTCTCTTTCCCTAGTCTGCGGACTTACATACATCAACATTTCAAAGAGAGTCTACCCAGATACATAGCAATCTTTGACCTAATTAGTTTCTGTCATAGGCTGTGGCACCTACATAGTTGCTAGATTACAATGTGGATGGACTTTGTCTGTTCCATGTACAAGATTCTCCCTGACATAGATAGAATAGTTTATTTTTGCATACCATTGGCTGAAACTAATCTTTAAATGACATATAATATTTATTTAATGATATACCAAAAAATAATCTGCAGTCTCCCAGACTGTTACAGTATAACCAGGAAGAGATGATGAATGTATTTTGCTAATTTTGTTGCACAAAGTAGAATAGCGCTTCATAATGTTTCTTGTTATATCAAAGTAAAGGATAAATCTTAAATAAAAACACATTATTGATGCTTCTTAGTTATTTGTAGTATTTGTTATGTCATTGATGGACCATATCCAGAGAGGAGTTCATCAATTTACTGTTGTGACTACTTGGTTGGCCACTGATCCAATTAAAATTCTGGGTAGATCTACAAACTTCTGTTGCGTAAATCACCACTCTTGTTTTGTTGTTTTGATTACTCTTACACAACGCACAACTGTCTGGGTTGAAATGACGCATTAAACCAAATATAAATATAACCGTACTACATGAGAAAAACATTTTAATTTACAATAACTTTTCATCTTTGCTTTTCTATTTAAAACAGAATGACTCCAACGTTTATTTGTTTCATTTCTTTCCAATAACATGTTTCCAGAAAATGCAAGAAAAGTAAGGCCCTGCAGATCTGTTTTCATGCACTGAGGTAGCAGGGGTGTCAGCGTGTTGGATTAGGAATTTGCGTGGTGGAGTGTGTGGCGTAATATCCTTTCTGAGGCTTTTAATTCCAACCTTGCCTCAGATAAAATGGTTCTCCTCCCTTCATAAGCTATGAAGACAGCTGTGTAAACCCCGAGGCAATAGACACAGTGTCAAAACTGCAATGCATGAAGTCACTCTGAATCTCCAAAGGAGATTGGTATGGCAACGGAAAGGCTTGGTGCTACTGTAGCCCTTGCTCAACCCCTACTTGTTAGCACTTTTCACTGCACATTCTTTCCATAGCTCTAGTCAGGTTCTCTTATTCAGATCATGAACCACAGTCAAGTGCGGTTCCAATTTATGACCATCCTCTAGCAAGGTCTCATACAGGAGAGGTTAAGTCTAAGAGCCCCCAAAACTAAGCTTTCAGGCAGCTATCTGAAGTCAGTCGTCAAATATTTCTAGCACCAATTCCTTGCCTGATGTCCCTGAAATGAAAAGCAAGTTAACCTTTCTCTCATTTTCTTGCAATGGCCTGTATCGTCCAGTCAGCAGGGTGCTGGCATACAGACCATTTCTCATAAGGGCCCAACATATTGCATGCTGCCTGTGATCAAATGAGATGGTTGCCAATTCCCCTATGCTCCCTCAGTGTTTGGTTTTTAGCCCTGGCTTCAAGACCTGTTGTCCCCTGGATGTTCCGGGGACAACAGAAAGGTTGGTGAAGACCTGACACATTGTTCTTTTCCCTCCAACCCCCACTCCATCCTCCCTAGCCTTGCATCTCTTTTACTCTGGAAATTCCCTCTATGCAATTGAGGAAACCTGACCTTGAAATATCATGATGAGGCAGACATTTTGAAATTAGAAATTCAGGTATTTTGCAGGGATAGAGGAGAGAGTATTATTTTGCAACTCATTTGCACTATATCTGACCAAGTAGCTATTAATCTAGAAAAGTGCAAAAAAATAGTTCAGCCCAGAAATTACTGTTAGCGATGTCAGCAGACAAGCACTTAATATATTTGTTGGGGGCTTACTTGTCTGCTATTCTAGCAGAGGTGTTGAGTCATTTAAAACAAGCAGTGTTAGATACAACTGGCATTAGAAATATAGACAGAGGAGTGTCACATGAATAGATTTAAGTGCTCATCCACAAATAGCACCAGTCATCATCTGTTCTTTTAAGAATGACTAGGTTTCGGTTCCAAGTAACAAATATGGATGAACCTTGATGACAAACAGTAAAAAAAAAATGCAAAGTGGACAGACAAAGAATCAGAGTCGAAAAGTGTGGTGCTGGAAAAGCTCTTCATCCCAAAACATCGACTCTCCTGCTCCTCGGATGCTGCCTGGCCTCCTGTGTTTTTCTAGCGCCACACTTTTCGACTCTGATCTCCAGCATCTGCAGTCCTCACTTTCTCCTGTACAAAGAATCATAATCAGTGCTCTATTCTCACTGAGACAAACATAGCGACTACATCAATAGAAGCATGGCTGTCCACAGTGTGTTGTTTCCACACTGCAGATTTAGTTGCATACCTCAGCATAACTCTTGACCATTGCCTTATCCTCATCAAGCACGTTTAGAAGGTCTTCCAAAGTTAACAACGTTAACCCAAAGGGATAAGAGAAGGCACAGTGGATTGACATCCTCCATAAGAATTTTCCCTAAAGATTCAATCCGATACCAATTTATGTCAGTAGGATAATTCTGCAGTTGGCAGACAGAGAGTGGTTTTAGGAGCGGGAGTGTGGAGAGCTGGTGCTCTATTAAATGCAGATCTTTCTTAATGTTGCTTTAGAGATGCTTTTCCTTTTTGTTTTCAACTGGTGGGCAAGATGATTCTACTACACCTTTAGTCCCTGAGACTATGCAGTTCATGAGTAGATAATTTCAATTCCCTATCCATTCTGTGTATGTACCCAGGCACTCCATCCAAAATAATACCTCTCTTGAGCTGTTTGATTCATATGTACACTAAGTAAAATAAACATTAATGCAGTGACTGGCTCTGTAAAGTTAATAGTGGCTACATTCAAAACAGTGGCGAGCTTTTGGAATAAAATATAATCAGAATTTAGCAAGCAGAAACAAAAATTACATGTTCCCCATTAATGGTAAACAACATGGGTCTAAGCTACAGAGCCACTGCATTCAGTCGGAAGGGAGGACAGTTACAGGCAAACTGCCAATTGGTAGGTCTCCACATACAGGGGATGGGTAGAAAGGGTAAAACAAAGTAAAGGATGACATGGAGTATTGGGGGAGGGGTGCTTGGTAGTTAGGCAGAGCCCAGCACTGATGGTGTTCCCCGTGGGCTGGTTTTTATGCTTTCCCTTTCCATTCTGTTGATGTGAACTGCAACTAGAAAATTGCTAAGACCGTACCCGTGATGGATGGGGTAAGTGTCAGTTTGATTGGTAAAAGCACAGAATTCACATTTGCCTCACACATTGTAGCAAGAAATACACAAAGCACGCAAAGTGAAGGTGCTTCAGGGTCAGATGAAAGGTGACTTGCAACAAAGGTGATTGCAAATTGGGCTTCTCAGTGATGTTGAAGTTAGCAGCAATGCCGCTACAAGAGGCCAGTGTTGGTTGAAGTGAAACTTTTGTTCACTCAACTTCCAAGGCTCCTGTGTGAGCCACACCCCATCACTTCAAGCACTGTCATGTAAATGTAATGACGGTCTGTGGTGAATGCAGTGAGACACTGAGCAGTGGATGTGAGTTGTGGAAAGGAAGGACTTCAAAGCACTGCAGCTACTCCCTTCTCCAGGACATTGGGTGGTCACTCAGCCAGTGTGGCACCTTCACCAAGTTACTATGTGTGCTGTGCCTGAATGTGAATGGAGAGTGGAGATAGTGCTCTGTGCTTGACTGAATTTAGGCATACCCTTCAAGACAGTGTGAAGATGGTACAGCAGGGCATAATCTGGAGATCACAATCCCAAAGACAATCTTGTGGTGAAATGGTAATGCCCCTATCTCTGAGCCAGGTCAGAGGTGTGTCAACACATCCCTAAACAAGCTGATTACAAAATATCTAGAAAGCAGGTTGGTATATTGGCACCGTCCCCAAACTCACTAAATGTCAGAGAGCCTTCTCCATCTGCAGGACTTATACATGCTGCTGGACTCCTGATTCCTCTACCACTCTAGTCCCAGCAATTCAAATCCACCTAGTATTCCAATCGGTTGTGGGCTAATTCCACCTTCACTGGCATGAGACTCCCAATAGCTCACTGTTTGTGGCTCAGATTTATTCCCTGCCCACTCAAGAAAGAATTAAATAGGTCATTCACCCCATTGTTGTTTGTGTAACTTCACTATGTTCAGTTTGGCTTCTGTGTTGCTGTCTAATAGCCATGAACCCACTTCAAGAGTTGCTGTGAGACACTTTCAAATGTCATGAGGACATGATAAAAATGTAGTATTCTACTGTAAATATTTTGTTTTAGCTAACTATCATGGTATTTGAGTAACAAGGTGTTTGACATCCACCTGAGCAGAACTATTGAGCCTTCATTTATGATCTCATTGAAAAGATGAGAATAACGTTCTGTAGATCTATTATATTCTGTTTTCTTCTCTAAAGTGTAACGCATAACAATAAACAGATCAGAGGCATTGCAAGCGCAAAAGAGAAAAAGAAATTCCCTGCACCACATGCATAAAGAATGAGGTAACAGTGTCAGGAACATGCATGGAATCATTTGTGTTTAGAACTCCACTATCCTGTTCTAATTATGTCGACTTCTAAGTATTTCTGTACTTACAGTGAGGTTATAGCTGAGAAATGAAAACCATTTCAGACATACAGTAAGGTTTCTCCAGAAAGCAGTAACGTCTGGCATGCTTCAGCCTTCATTAAGTCAGCTCTCAAATGAGTTTGTTGACTATTTGATTTATTGTTATTAAATCGTACCCTGAAAACAGAATAGAATTCTGCTGACTGCCAACTGAACCAGTAGTGTAAAAATTCTGACTAATGTCTGACTTGTAGATTGTGTTTAGATTACAGATCTCTTCTTAAGATCAAAGTTGCAGCAAAATAGGTATAAATTAGTCTGAGCATTTACATTTGTCATTTTCATTTGGGAGTGCTCAAAATATACAATGTTTGAGTTGTCCGCAGTAAATGTTGTAACGTCCAAACATTAAGAGTGGAACTAATTTTGGAAATATTAATTTGACCCTAGGGGCTTTAATCTAAGATTAATGACCTGTTTGATGGTTTCTGCTGTGAGCCCAATATCTTAAGTAATGCACAATCATCAGCTTTTACATCATCTCAGACACATGAATACCTCATTGTGACTTTGGAGGACACCACTGTATCATTGTTACAAATTTAGGTCTGCCAAAGATTTCAGCTCAGATTTTGCAGTGTCAAGTCACTCCATTAATTGGTCTGAGTGTATTATTGGCTCAGACTGCCTTGTACCTACTGTACACAATACAATACGCAGTAATGTTACAAAAGCATCTCCTGCTGAAGTGAACTACAAGAGGAAGTTGCGAGTAGAAGAGGTGACTGGAAGCACTGGAGGCAAGGGGCCAGGAAAGAAAGGGAGACAAGCAGAAGCTGGCAAACATCATCAGACCTGAAGTGGAGTTGGGAGAAACATGTTCCTGAATGTTACGTTATGACCAGTTACGTTATGACCAGTCCTTAGGTGAGGTTCCGCAATTCCTTAAGTTTCCAAGTGGGATACTGCAAACTGCTAAACTCCAAGGTGTGAAGGGACGAAATGGCTCCTCATCTTTATTCACCTGTCCATTGATTCATCACAACAAATTTAACTAAAAGGAGCTCTTGCCTTGTGGATACCTTTCTGCAAGACCAAATGAATTTAAGTTTTAAAAGGAGCCAATTTAACCGGGCTTTCTTGCGTTAACAGAAGAATGAGTTTATTAGTTCGTAAACATGGGAAGAACTAATAACTACACAAATGCTGTTGGGTTAGGAATAAAAAGGGACTCTAAAATGAGATGCAAAGATAAATGGATCATTCTGTGAAATTTGTGAAATGTAGTCTTTGTGATTTTTAAATGGGTTGATACGTTAGCACTGATATTGGTGGGAGACCAGTCAATTTTCAGATCCTTGGTCAGCTGAAAGGCCTTTGGCCTATTTTTCTTTGACTGTAGTTTCACTTCCTATCTGGTTTCCAGCAGGAAGAGACAGAAAGAATCTGCCCTCCTTTTTACTTGTAACACAAGGATGACTCAGAGTTTTCCCTGCAGTGACCATTACAGCACCGACCTTCATCCACTAGCACACACAGACCATGGTTAAAACTGGCTTTTAAATCTTGTTCTTTGGTATTCTTGAAAGAAGCCAACACCAGTACATTTCTCTGCTCCTATCATGTTCACAATCTCAGATAACCTACAGGAAATTACACTTCAGTTTGTAATGCATTTTTCCCTTTGAGATCTTTCTCTCTGCAACTTCCTTGACTCTTGTCTGGGTGTCCCTTGATACTGAGGATAACCCACAAAGGCCTCTAGACAGTCACTGAAATACATTGGCCAAAATTTACAGTCTTGGTCATTTTCTTGGCTCTATGTCCTTTTAATAAGAATACCTGAAATTAATATGTTATGCTTGTAAATTCAATGAGTATTTAACACTTCATATGCTGTGATGTAACAACTAATTAGGAATAGGTTTCCTTGAACTTTATATCAAAAGAGAATAGTTTTTATTATACTTAATCTAGTCTAAGCAAGTAATAAGTGCTATGACTTTTGCTATAAATTCTGCGTTTTACAAACTTATACTCCACAACCACCTGATAAAGGAGCAGCACTCCAAAAGTAAGTGCTTCCAAATAAACCTGTTGGACTATAACCTGGTATTGTGTGATTTTTAACTTTGTACACCCCAGTCCAACACCAAATCCGACTTTCATACATGCACACTTTGATACGGATTTTCAGATTGACCTTCACATAATCGTCAGCTACTGCTGCCTGTCAAAGTCAATTTTTAAATCAAGTCCCTGAAAGAAATATCTCCGTCCTGAACATCAGTTTATTGTGATGAATATTTCACAGAGTATTTATGAAAGATGTGATTGCTGCAGTGAGTACATTGTATGTCAATTTGTAGTCATCTTGCTTTAAACCGTTTTGAGTATTTTTTCGTCAATTTTCTACCTTGTATAAGGATTACAAGGAAAACATTAATCCGAAACAATAGATTGTAATGAAGCCAAGGATGCAGGTACAGATACAATGTTCAAATGACATTTGGATAAGTTCATGAATAGAAAATGTTTGAAGGAATATGGGCCAAAAGCGGGCAAGCAAGTCTAGTTTAATTTGGGAACATGTTCAGCGAGGACTGGTGGGACTGAAGGGTTTGTTTCCATGCTGTATGACTCTATGACTCCATGTCAAAAATCAAATGAATTTAATATTTGCAGAGAGTGTTTGTGACTGACTACTCGAGGTGTGAATAGTTGCTTACCCTTTAGTGTTATTTTGCATGATAATAGTCATTTTAAAATTGCAAAACCAACAAAAAGACTAATTAAACTTGAGGTTAAATTGAAAAGATTGTGTCTGAGATTGTCCTAATTTGCTGGATTTTCTGAATGCTGGGTAAATATGGACAAATACAAAAGAAAAATCTTTTTAAAAAGCAGTGTTTGTATAAAACCACATTCACCACGTTGTTAAAAACCTCACTCTGCAACATTTATTTAATCCTTGCTGAAACAATTCAGTCAAAGCTTGTAGTGGAATACTAAACTAAGTAAAATGAACAACAAAGCAATGGTTTGAAGATCTTCATCAAGTACTTTGGCCTGGATTTCCTTCCACAATCCTACAACTTGGATAGATAGCAGTCAACTCACTGCGGAAAATCAGAAAGCGGTATTCCATGAGGATTCCCTACAACAAGAGTAGAATATGATAGCTTTGCAATGACCTCCTCTCCCTCTGATTTAACCTCAGATATCTTAGGCTACCTCCATCTTTTGTGCACTGTTGTCCTTTGATAGCATTTCTTGCCCCTTTGAGGACTGAACTGGCATCTTCCTGGTTGGCAGAAATCACACCAAAAGTCTGCTGTATCTTGCTTCTTTTCCGCTAAATCTGAGTTGCGTACAGATTTTGAGAAGGATTTCTTGCCACGAGGCGTAGTGAATTGCCTCACGATATCTGAGCAAACTTGCCTCATTAACTATCCACCCCCAGCCCCGCAGTAAGTAATGAACCTGGAGTTGCAGCCTGGTCCAGTCAATGAGCTGGAGTGCTGTGTCTTTGCTGCAGTATAATGATAGTTGCCAGTGCAACCAAGGACAATATTAAAGTACAGAGCTTCCAGGAAGTGGATTGGAGGCATGCCATGAGGATTCTCAAAGGCAGGAACATATCCCCGGGAATGGGGTATGTGTGCCTGGTGCCCATGAGCATGCCCTGAGATGTTGGTGCCAGTGTCCGGCATGAAGGTTTTGTGCAAACTGCACACTGAGTTCACCAGGTACTTCCATGTTGAGTTTCCTCAACCTCTAACCTGTTTGGTAGGTAGGATAAGACAGGAAGCTGAATATTAAGTGGGCAATTAGAGCCAAGAAACCTCACCAGACTATTTGTGAAAAGTATGAAAGAAGGAAAAGAGATGGCTCCATTTTGAGATTGACCGTACCACATTCTCATCTGATATTGACATAAATGTTGCCATAACCCACAGTCCTCAGACCCAGTAACGATTCTGTCCCTAATGACTGCAACTCAGGAAAATGAATCTAATCTTGATGTTGTTTGGACAGCGAAAATAAAAACCCAGAGCCTACACCTCATAGAAGTTTATACAATCATGAGGAGCATGGATAGTATAAATAGACAAAGTCTTTTCCCTTGGGTGGGCAAGTCCAGAACTAAAGGGCATAGGTTTAGGATGAGAAGGGAAAGATTTAAAAGGGACCTATGGGGCAACTTTTTCACACAGAGGGTTGTGCTTGTATGGAATGAGCTGCCAGAGGAAGTGGTGGAGGCTGATACAATTGCAACATTTAACAGGCATCTGGATGGGTATATGAATAGGAAGGGTTTAGAAGGATATAGGCCAAGTGCTGGCAAATGGGACTAGATTAGGTTGGGATATCTGGTCAGCTTGACAAGTTGGACCAAAGAGTCTGTTTCCGAGCTGTACATCTCTACGACTCTACAAACTTTTACTAAACAGATTGCAACTTTCCCAATTATCATTAAAGTTCTCTTTGAACATAATTTACTGAGTAAATATATATATCTGTAATAATTAAATCTTAAACAGTTGGAGTAGAGTCAAAAACTGTGAGTAGAATGTATGGGCTATTGAATTAATATTTAATCTAATTACCCTCTAGGTCAGAGAGGAATTTCACAGTTTTTCCTTCTTTAATTTTTTTTTATCACATTTCCCTCAGGATAGTAACCATCACAGCACCACTAATAAATGACTTGTTTTGGGAATTCATCTGTCTGTCCTTCAAAGAGGTAATTTGAATTTTCAAATGTCATCCAAATTTCAGTTTAGTATGATCAGGTCAAATTATAAAATTCATTCTTCTGGCTGGTGCAAAGGATAACCATTGGAGCTATCTATTTTATTTAATGAGAGAATTGGGTAGACTATTGCTAATATTTGGATGACATTTATAAGACGATAAGAAATAGGAACAGGAGTAGGCCACTCAATGAAAGCCCAATCTGCCATTTGATAGGATCATGGCTGCTCCAATATGGCTGACCCTAACTGTATCAAGTTCCTGTTGCAACATCTCTCAGCTTTTCACATCCAGTGACTGTTTTTAAGTTGACAAATATGCAGCCAGTTTGTCACAGCAACAATCCATTATCAGCCTTGAGATCAGCCTGGCGTTAGTGGGATGGAAGTCGGAAGAGGCATCCACAACAGGATATGTGCAAATGTCTGCAGTGGAAGTGTGACACAATCCCTCCTCATCCACCTCCAACCCTCCAACCTTTGACAGAAACACGAGAAGTGGCATCCAGGGTCTGCAACACGAGTTTCTGTGCATGTGCAAGTAAGTGATTTAACCACTGTTCCAAGCTTCCTTTACCAAATCAGTTTCTCTTCAATGCAACTGGCACAACCTTCCTTTATGTTTGACAAAACTGGCTCTACATTGAGCTAAGCAGCGGTGCTAAGTTAAGTTTAATGTAATTGTCATGACAATAGATCAGAACCCCAAATTACTTATGACATGTTGAACTTTTGAACAATGTGTGTTTGTTTAAAATAAAACCACATGCAAAGACTAGCTGATAATGCAACCTTGGAGAATAGAGTTCCCTGACTGAAAGCTTCCCTGTGTGAACACCCAAAATATTGTAATCTCAAAGGATGCAAAGCAATTTAATTGCCTCCTCTTAACAGGACACCATCTCCTGTGGGTTATTTCTCAGACTGAGGGCATGAGTCAAAAGACATGTTGTGTTTGTCCTTCCAAGAATATCTAAAAAAATGGGGTTTAATATCCGAATGTAACCTCTGGTCTGCCTTTGTCATTGGCCTGATAGGTCTGTGTTTGTCATTGGCCTGATTGGTCAATATATGGACTAATTTGGTGTGAAGGTCACAGCTTGAGGATAACAATTAAACATGGCTGTGCTGTAGACAGAATGAACAGTCAATCTATTGCTCTGAGTGCTGGAAGCAAGTCAGTAAGGAAAGCAAACAGGATTTCAGCTAACCTGCAAAAACCAGCAATCTCAAAATCCATGACTCAACTATCAGGGTCAATGCCATCAGTATTACCTGTCGTAATAGATCAATGTTCCAATGTCTATGCTTAATGGACAATCCAGAGTCTGATCTGTGTAGCTATGTTTAAGTTAATCTTAATGCAACTAACTGAGGAGGCAGGTAACTATAGAATGGGACCCAGTTTAACCCTCCTCACCCAGAGGCTTGACATTTTGGGTATCCTACTTTGAACCATCATCAATTGAGGGGCCTTGCCAGGAACTAGTCATAGCAGTTTAGAGAGGCAGACTGCCAATGATCTCATTTTACCACCCCCAGTAAAATCTCCTTCAGAGTTCTACCATCTGTGCACATAGGCTCAGGACTCCCATTTGATCTCAGCAGCAACACCCTGGTGTGCGAATAAATTTCTGACCATTGGATTCTTGAATGTGCTATTTTTTTGGATGAGATTTTAAAGTATGTTCCCCGTTTACCCTTTTGGGTGAATGCATAAGAGCCTGTGACATTATTCCATTAAAAGCACAATGCGGCTTTTCGAGTTTCCTTTCCAATATTTACCTCTCAACCAAATACAGTTTGTGAGACTTTGCTGTGTGTAAATTTGGTTGAATATGTCACAACAGTGACTGCTGTAATATATTTCCTTTTCGAAGCAGCACTTTGGGATATCTTTAGGCAGACAAAGTTACAATACAAATGCACATATAATGTTTTAAGTCACAGGCATGCATTAGATTACTGCGGATTTCCAACTCCTCTATGTTGCCCGTGGTAAAGGTTAAACTGAGGTTCCTTCAGAATAAATAGGGGGTTCTTGGCTCACAGTGCAGTTGGGAGGGTGCTAATACAATGAGAACACATCAATGCACAGATGACTGCTATGGAATAGAACCCATCAGCATTTTTTATATCACAAGCTTTACCTCATCAATCATATAAAGGAATGACTTGTTTATAACCTGTTCTTATTATTGCTATTCCAGCCTCAGATGACATAGAATCACCAAGTGCTCAGAGATGACAATGAAGAACTCAAGGAGAGGGTGAATATACTTCACTTATGTACAACCAAGCTGCCAGCTTAAGAGACTGCCAGACAGGAATACCAGGAATATTGACAGGAGCTTGGACCTGCAATTGTGAGGGAGTGTGAAACCAGGAGAGACTAGGTTATTCTAGGGGGATTGTGGTTGATTGTGGCGGAGGATTTACTTGAGGGGCCACAGAGAGCTCTTCTACGCCTCCTTGCACACAAGCTACCTTCTAAGAATTGTGCTTCCTGACTGGGCCTAGCTGGTCAGGTCTCCAATTTTCTCCCAGATTTCTTAAGCTCTGGGAAGCCCAGCCAGTCAAAGTTTTACTTTCATCAGGCTGTCAACTGCACAGTGGGAGTCTGATTTAAATGCTATTTGGAAGTATCCTGTCTCTCAAAACAAAACTCATACATGCCACCCAACCACTGCCATACAAATGAAGTCTGGCCTATATACAACTGGTTGGAGTCATGCTATTGCATTTAAAATTTTTTGACACCCACCCTCTTCCACTCAGTTCTGGGTGTTGAAAGCCCCTTCCTCCAGTGAATTTCAGCGGGCGACATGGTGGCACAGTGGTTAGCACCGCTGCCTCACAGCACCAGGGACCCAGGTTCAATTCCCGCCTTGGGCAACTGTCTGTGCGGAGTTTGCATATTCTCCCTGTGTCTGTGTGGGTTTCCTCCGGGTGCTCCAAAGATGTGTAGGTTAGGTGAATTGGCCATACTAAATTGCCTGTAATGTTAGGTGAAGGGGTAAATGTAGGGGAATGGGTCAGGATGGGTTGCTCTTTGGAGGGTCGGTGTGGACTTGTTGGGCCGAAGGGCCTGTTTCCACACTGTAAGTAATCTAATCTAATATGGTAAACTTGCTATGACCTCTTTGGAATGAATGAACATTGTATTCAATGTGAGACAATTTGGAATTATTACAGCATTGAACAGAGATGCAAGGTCAGTGCATGTCCTTGAGCGTGACTAGCGGAAACGGCACTTTTTACACATTTTCATCTAAATAATCTGAAAGACACTTATCATCTCCTGTAACATTCCTTTCCACCGTGTTGCAAAACTCTTCTCTGACAGGCCTGCTTGCCTAACGTGGTTTTTCTGGAGTACAATCCAGACTGACTATAAATGTAAAGTTGCATCATATTTACACGTCCATTCTAAGGAAAATGGTCCTGACATGTTTAGAGAGACATCATCTCATTAAATTCTACATTATATATATTTTCAAACACACTGCAGACCGGCAGAAGCCTCAAAGATGTATATTTTGAGAGCAATTGCACTCAGAATTTAGTACACAAGTGTAGGTGCTTATAAACACTAAATAACGAGAAGCTCATGAAAACTGTAGCCTGGTAATGACGAGCTGTAATATTATCATATGCATCCCCAGCATTCTTAAATCACTTCCCTCTGTCTGCCATTTAAAAATAATTAGGTTATCACTTTTGCTAAAACAACAATCAAAGTGTCTGCATGATGGAGTCATTAATAACTGGCAGTGAGCATTTGTACAATGTTATCACACAGCAGGTATTATATACGTGGCATATAAAACACAGCTTTGCCATTGCTTGGAGCAGGATTGCAAGTCAGTGCACTACATTATAGGTAATAGTGGACTAGTACAATCCTTGGAGTTGTAGCCTGTGCAGAACACAGACAGGAATCTAATTTTAGTTGCGACCAATTTCTGAGTTGCAGCTACTAACCATGTGTGACTACTTCTCCCGTCCTTGCAAACCATTCCAGACAGCAGTCTTTTAAAACTTCTTTTTTAAATATTCTTCTCTGTGAGTTTTCTAAATGAAGTATTTTAATTAAAGCAAATAACAGACATGCATGAAGTTGCCTGTTATTAAAGGTTTCTATCTGTGCTAACTTACTAACTTGGTGTCCTCATTACTCAGAGAAGGCTGTAGATTCCAATCTGTTCAGAGCCGGTAAACTATCTGTTCTACCAGCCCCTTTGATCATTTCTAAGCATCTGCAGGATGAGAAAATAGCACAAGGTGAAATGTTTGAGTTTGTTTTCCTGCAGGACTTCATTAATTTATCAAACCACCTCTTGTTCCTGAATTCAGTGGGAGGTCTAGATCCAGTAATTTTTTAACAGGCCAGAGGGGTTGAAAAATATCTAATGGCAGAGTCTTACTTTTTTTTTGGCTAAGTGTCATTGAGTTTCAGAGAGAGTTTCTCTCAGTTATGTTGCCACGTCTTACCAAATCACTACCTACCCTATTCCTATGAAACCACTCTCGTCTGATACTGGTTCTATTTTGCCTGGAGCAAGTCGCAGCAGGCAGAATGTCCCAAAATGGACTAGAATCCCTGGCACCAGTGCCATCTCTAAAAGCCTGCTGTAGACCCACGAGAGCTGCACTGTGCAGTTCCTGACATCTGCCCCAGTTACAGCAGGCAAGAGGAGACTGGTGCCCTGCTTTGCGGGCAGTCACCTGGAGTTCCTGAATGGGGTGGTCCCCATTTCACTCTGGCCCCACAGAGAAGGATGCAACACCAGACCGTGCCAGCCTGATCGATAATTGCCACCCAAATCAGTGCAGTGTCAGCTATCGGGAGGAATGCACAATCATGTGGGAAAATGGTCAATGACCTTTGGCCCTCAGCCAATGTAAGTATTGCCATCTTCTCTCGGTTCCCTCTCCCTCACTGTGACTCTGCTCCTGTACCCACCTCCCACTAAGCCTCATGCCCTATCACTCACAGTATTGTTTGCAACAGCTTCCCTACGTGATTGTCAACCACCCCAACTTGCTGGCACTATTAACCCTGCCTGCCCTCTGTGCTGCGTACTCATTCAGTTGGGACAACTCCCCACCTGCAGCAGCTGGTCCATTAACTTTCATCTCCTTTAATTCCTGCCTCTCTCCCATTCCAGCAGCAAAACAGTCCCTTAACAGGGCAGAAAGGGTCAAGCGGACATCTGAAATTCAGCTCCTCACCCCTTGTGAGTAGAGCTTCCTGACTCTGATCACCTTGAGCAGCTGACTGACGGGCTAAGCCCCTGCACTGATATCGGAGGCTGCCTTTGACTGTCTGGACTAGGAATCCTTGAGCTGAAAATGTGTTGCTGGAAAAGTGCAGCAGGTCAGGCAGCATCCAAGGAACAGGAGAATCGACGTTTCGGGCATAAGCCCTTCTTCAGGAACCCTGAGCAAAGGCTATCTTCTTTGACTTGACTGAGGCCCACTGACCACCATGATAAGCTTCCTGCTTCAGTTCTATCCAAACTGACAACACAAGCCAGCAGTACTGTGATCTTGACATCTCCAGCTCAGGAGGCAATGTTCAAAAAGGCAAGGCAAGGCAGGGATGTCTATGAAGGCTTAGAGTGAGTGAGCACTGAGAAACAAAGCAAGCAGCCAGAGATACAGCCTGGTGTAGTCCATGGTCTAGGTGTGTGTCCCTGAGAGACAGTGTCCTTGCTGCAGCATTACAATGACAGTTGCTGATGCAGCCTGAGGTGCAGAATCAGAATGCAAAAGCATCCTCTAAGTGAGTCGGAGATGTGCCATGAGGGTTGGTAGAGGCTAATACATGTGGTTTGCCAATGACCATGGATGCGGGGTGCATGTGGCGAGTGCCCATGGAGCACACCTGAGATGTTGCTGTCTGGCATCCACAATGGAAGTCCTTTGAAGTAAGCACTGAGTTGATCTCACCAGGTTCTAGTTCTGGTTTCGATGTCGAGAATCTTTGGCTTTCAGTTTGCGGGAGGTGCAATATTGCAAGTTATTCAGGTGAGATGTGCAGTTAGTAAGTTCATTAACAAGCAAAAATCTCTTTTTTAAGAAGCAACTCAGCACTAGCTAGCAGGAAATGTGCCTAGATACCTATGCGTTAGTTTAAAGATATGGTGAATTGTACCCCATATTGAGGTAAGTCTCAATAGGAGTCTCATATGATTCTATCACAAATCTCACCTTCACCTACATACTCAGACCCCTATAAGATCTGCCCAATCTCTACTTGCGATGCAAAAATGGACCCTAATACCTTTCGTGCCCGGCCAACCATTCAGCAATTTCAGTTTTGACATGTTGAACTTACAAGAGAATCACTTTGAAACCCTTCTTTCCTAATGTCATCATGATGCAGTTTCTGAGACTTCACTTTTTAATAAACCTTGCCCACTTTGTTGAGGATGCTTTTCTGAACGCTATCATAATTTAGACCTTATTTGGAGGTGCCAGTGTTGGGCATGGGGTGGACAAAGTTAAAAATGAAACAACACCAGGTTATAGTCCAACAGGTTTGTTTGGAAGCACTAGCTTCCTGAGCGCTGCTCATTCAGCAGGTGGTTGTCAATTTAGACCATCATTGTTGGGAGGCTATTTGACCTTGGGAAGCATCATACTTGCATTAGATCCTGTCCTCACCAAATGCGTTTCCAGAGATGTGCAATTATCATTGGATAGCAATTAAAAACACTCCAAATGCTTATTAATCCTTTCTATCTTGAGTGCTGACTGAATCCTTGCTGACTCCTGCTTCAAATCAACTAATTCAGCACAGACCTCTGATTGAAGTGGACAAGTCCTGGTCACTGTGGTTCAGTAGCCCACTGGTCATCATACTTATCATAAGAGCAGAGAGTCACTACTGCGAACCTCGATCAATAAAGGTCATGTTGCAACCTGATCTTGGGGCTCCTGTGACTTTGTAAATGAATCAAAACATGACTTTCACAGTTTATGAAATTACCGGAACCCCTCAGTCATGCTCTCGCCAGGAAAGGCATTTCAAGCCAACAGCTACCCAATATATCATGCATGTATGGCTCTAATAGCAGAGAAATCTGGAAGCAATATATTTCTTCCCACTAAAAATATCACTGATTAATATTTGGATGAACAGAAAAGTATCAAATCAAAAGAAAAGGTTTGCTTCAAAGTGACACTTTAATGATTCTTTCCTCTTAATAAAAATAGTTTTCTGCCTGAAGAAAATCCAAACTATCAGCTTGAATGGAGCCAAGATTTTTTTTTGTTGCCTTATAGGGTCAGAATCCGAATGCATTTATAGGATGTGCTGGAGAAAGGGTTAAAGCTGGTCTAAGGAGGTTCAGCAGAGCGAAGCAGAACTGGCTGACGTTCAATTAATACCTATCAAAGAAAAAATGAACATCAATGTTCTGCTAATTGTCTTAGTTTCAATAGTCATTTAAATCTTTCTCTGTCTAGAAATTACTTTAGTTCACAGAAGAAGACCAAATGAAGATCACACAAACATTGTCTTTGTTATCAGCGACGATCTGTGAATAACATGAAACTTTTCAAGTGTAGCTGATGGAAGCAGAAATGCTACTCAAAGACGGTTGAACATAAATATATCCTTTATGTCTGTTTGCTTTCACATTTTAAATGCGAGTACAAAGGTAGGATAGTGCGCCAGTCGGGGCTGCACAGTGTCTCCTGATATCCATTCCAGATGTTGGCTAGACTTTGTGGAGCCAGCCATATGAAACTATGGTTGGATTAGCTGTCTTTTCCTCCAGGTGTGTTGCTTCACGCTGATTCCTCCACATGCTCAAAGGCCTTATCCAAACACTCAAGCTCCGTGACAAGCACTCCCACCTTCCCACACACATCTTTTGAATGTCTGATGGACCCTGCAGCCAGTCCCACTTGCTGCTGCCCGTCACACTGTCACATTCAGAACAAGTCGCAGAAAAAGGCAAAGGAATGCCACTCGACTAGTTCCTCTTTGTTGTAAATGCCTCTAATTCTGAGCTCTAAATACAATAATGACAGAGACTTCCCTTCGAATGAGTGATATTTAAACCTTGGAAGGGTTGCTGAGAGCCTCAACAGTTGCTGTCTTCTGGTACGTCTTCACATAGCCTTTGAGCTGTAAGATTTATATGCAATATTTCCAAATGGCAGAGTTTCTCAGTTTTAATGTAATTGAGTGCAGATTCATGTTGCTAAAACCATCAAACCAAGTTGAAACTTGAGACAATAACACACACATTTTGCAGTATCAATATTTAATGCCAGACTGCACTCTTGCCAAATTCCTCCATGAGGAATATTTCAAATAAAATCTGTCATTCAAATAATAAATAATAATTTAGACAGTCCAACTTATTATTTTAAAGTAAGAACATTTACTTTGGTTGTCATACAGAGGCTTATTGTGAGAATCCATAACAGGAAATAATATAAATGTCATGCTCATTGTATTTTCACAGAGAATGTCTTACCCAGAATTCATAAACAAAGAATGGAAGAACTAAACCTGTAATAAAGCTTTAAGAATGCATGCAAGTGACCCCTTTAAGAATTCTGCTTGCATAGATTCCACTTTAAAATGATTGTAGTAATAGTCTATTATTTGAGATATGGTATGTTCAGTTTAAAAACATTAATTCTTCATTGTCCAACCCCATAAGACTTCAGTCCTTGATTCCACTCTTGCCTGTTCAGTTGTCATTACAACATTCCTGGCAAAAGCATCTCTTTCCATTGGTGTATCATGATCTTTGGAGATGCCAAGGATCCATCCATGGTGTCTGCTCTTGTTCTTTCTTATCGATATGCTATTCTTAAGAGCTGAAGGATGTCTGAAGACTTATTAGTTTTCACATGTATATTTATAACAACTAGCGCAAGCAGTTCACCAGTTCCTCTGGGCCCCTGTACTGTCAGTTTTCTTTTTCAACATCCAATCTTGGATGAGCCACAATTTCCTCCAATGAAGTTTTGGGAAAACCAGATCTCTTGCTTTCTGCCCTGTTACAACCTCCACACCCCTCACTGCTACTTTCTGTTCTCCTCCCCATTGACTTAGGCTCAAAAGTATGTCTCCCACATTTGGAGTATAATTCAAACCTAATCTGAGCTTCTGACCCCATTTCCTTTCCATCGAAAACCTCCATAACAATTTTGTCTTCACCTCAACTCAGTCCATCCACTGCTGCAACATTCATTGTCATCTCCAGCCCAGTGGTTCTAATACTATCCTGCCTGGCCTCCCATCTCCCATGCTGTGTGAACTCCAACTCATTTGAAACATCTGCTGTCAATGTTTGATCCCACATTAAATCCGTTTATCTATCCTGACTGGCCTCCAATGGCACTAGTCCAGCAACACTCGCGTTTAAAGTTTTCAGCTTTTGTGTTTATGTCATGGATTCAACACTCCCATCTCTGTAAACTCTTATATTAACAACTCTGCTAAAAGTCCCTGATCCACTTACTCTAGCCTCTTCTGCAACCCCCTATCCTCCTAACCACCATTTGTAATATCCAGGCACCACAGGTCAGAATTCCCTCTCTCCATCCTTCTTTTCTACAACTTTAAGGACTGTCCTAAAATTCACTTCCACAGTGCTTTCAGCTCTCCTCCTCGTGTCTCATCCCTTCTTTGCTGACCCATTTTGATCTGATTAAGCAACTTTGTCAACTGGGGAAAGGTGCTGTGCTGCCACTTTTGTTAATGTAAACACTGACAAGTGCTAACATCTCACATTAGCACTGAGTCATAATTTTAGGTATCTGCCTTGGCTTAGTGGTAACCCATCCGTCTCTGAGTCAGAATTTATAGGTTGAAGTCACACTCCCAGAAATCGAACCCATAATCTACGCTTACACACCCAGTGTACTGCTGAGGGAGGATCTACTGTCAGAGGTAGCCTTGTTTCAGTTTACTTTATATTGAAGTCTTATCTGCTCTGTCAACTGAACAAAAGAAAAAAATTACAGTACTGTTTCCAAGAAGAGCAAGGTTTTTTTCTTCCCCAGTGCCTTGGCTTTCACTAACTTAGACAAGAAATGGATAATTTGATCATTGACTCATTGGTGTTTGTGGGATCTTGCTGTGTACAAAATGACTGTCGCATTTCCAACATTATAACACTTCAGAAGTTCATTGGGGTTGTAAAGCGCTTTCAGGTTTCGGTTGATTGTGAGTGTAAAATCTTTCTTTCGTTAGTCATTAGTGCTCTGAAGTTAACTTTAAGAGTATTGCATTGTGGGTTTTGAGAATGAATGATCCAGGTCCTACACCATTTGCCTGGAATGGGACTCTCTGAGGGGAGTCAATCATGGGACAGGCGAATGGCATTCTGTCTGAGTCTCATCAGGAAGGCCGCTACTAGGGCTTATGCCCGAAACGTCGATTCTCCTGTTCCCTTGATGCTGCCTGACCTGCTGCGCTTTTCCAGCAACACATTTTCGCCTACTACCCACAGCAAGGCAACACGATATGTTTCAGGTTGTGTTTTTCTGATCTTAGGAGATTATTTATCCATGTCATTCATTTGTTTGCAAAAGGCTAGTTTAATAGATCTATACATCAAAGGTCTGGAATGAATTCTTTGGATGTTCAATGTGTCCTTTCCTCTCAAATTAATTATAAAACACGCCTAAATGATATACATCCAAATCAATTCGATTCCTTACTCCTAAATTTATTTTTTTTTACTGATAATTAGGTCTTGCTTTGGTTTACTTTATAAATTTTACTTTATCTTTCTTTCAGCTGTAGCTGTACCTACATCTTTAGCTTGGACCTGGCCACATCTGTCTTAGTGACAAGTACAATGTCCAGAATCAATGTTAAAATTCTTGACCCTTCAGTAGAAGGCAAGCTGGTATGAAAGCTCTCTTTCATGACACTCGGAGAAATGTAATGCTTGATGTTCATTAGCAATCGCTGCTCACTCTTATGGCGTGGAAGCTTGGCATCACCAGTCATGTCATTATGTTCATTTGTGTAGTTTTGCTGCATGGATTTAAACCCGTCTTGTTTTAGTTTTCTGTATTTTGGATCTTCTCCAAATGACTGAGGAGGTTGTCGATGCTGTTAGAAACCATTTCTCTCACAATGTAGTAAGAGGAGGAGAGGCAAGGAAAGACAGAAACATTGCAGCAGCGAGTCCTATCCGGTTTCATTGAAACCAGGTTTTTCGTTCTGCAAAGTGCCATAGCAATTCAGGCATAAAAGGGTTAGCTGGAGTACTTCCCATTTTCCTCCCATAAATGGTTCCATACATACTTCTGGGTTGTTTATCAGGTTTTCTAATGCAGCTTTTGTAAAAAAAACTCAAGTGGATTGACTTTCCCCTCAAAAAAGGCAGTCAAGTAATTTTATGACTGAAACAAATTTAATTTGTTAATTGTACAGTTGGTTTCCATTAAAAAAGTAATTTATTGGTGTGCCCCAAAGTGTCTTGGGCTTGCCGTGGATGTTTTCCAACTCACAGCAGTTAGGGCTCAATGTTTGTTTGAAACAAATCAGCTATTTTCATCACTGTAGACATAACGTATTTTTGGAAAGCTGGTCATAATGATTCGCAATGTGTTTATAACATTCCCTTTGTCTTCCGTCTCACTTTTTCTGACCAAACCACTGTCGTCTGTTAGAAATATTTACCAGTTGGATTTGAAATGTCCTAGTAACATTATGATCACATCTGGAGTCTAGACTGACTGGCTCTATGGTCAGGGTCATATCTCTGTGCTATATCAGTCCCAGCACTATTTCTGTTTACATAGGTGGTGCACTGCATCATCTGTTTCAACTGTCAAACACACTCAAGTCCTTTCTTTTAGGTGGGACACCAAGAAGGTTGCAGCTCAGTGCCATCTGTTAAGGACTGGCAACAGGCTCCATGAGAAGCTGAGAATAGAGGCAGTAACAAGGAAGGTTATACATTTGGAGAGTTTCAGATGTTAAGTGCTCTGCAGAAACATGCCACTTAACGTAATTAAACTGAAAATTGCGCCTGTGAGGAACTTTTATCAACATTGTGTGCTGTTGTTAACTTAGATTTAATAAAAAGACATTAATTAAAACATTGTGTGATGTGTAGCATTCCTACAGTTCTGTTTAACATGACGCAATGATTTTGTGGATGGTTGTGGATCCTATGGAATGTCATAATTATGATTAAAGTTTTGAAGTTCCGTCTAATCGAGGAATTCTTTTATTAAAGGAAAATGGCGGCTGACTTTGACGCTCTTTACATCCCACTAACAACTTCAAATGGCTTCTTGTTACTTATTAGCTGGCCACAAAGACTCCCATTGCACATAAGTTGGATACTGATATAATTGATTTCATTTGCAGTCATATATTACAAGGCGCCAGTTTAATTTATTTTAGCAGGACAAATTTAATGGTACATTTTCTGTCACCTCCCTTTCTGGCCTTTTAAAGTGGTTTGAGCTCTTTGCGTTGAGGTATCGCATACAAGAACCGGACTGCTGCAGTTTCCAATTTTTGGTCAATATTTCACAAATGAAACAAGTACTCTTGCTCTTACGGAAATAGGGCTCAATTTTGTCATGGTGTATCTTCTAAATCTATTGCAGAAATGGCGTTCTGCAATCATGGGTCAGCAGCATTCTTTTATTATGATCAAGTCTGCACATTACACAAAATAATATAATTAGCTTGCAAATATAGTCAGGTTGCACATAGCAATTTAAAGTATTCAAACTGAATGCAACGTCGTGGCCCTATAAATGCAAGCAGGGGTACGGACAGAGCAAAGGAAATCAGACAGAGTGAGGATATCTTTACTGAAAGACAAAGGAAAAGAACGTTACAATGACGCAATGCCACCACGCTTCAGAAGTAAGAACCAAAATTTTTACAAGCCAATTACAGAAATTTAAATTAATGCAACTGTCATGAGGACAGACAATGTCAGACAGAATTTGCTTTCTTGGGCGAGGAAAGGCGAGCAAAGCTGGAGAGGCTCTGTCTGCCACAGGACCTAGTGGAAATGATGAAGACCATCAGTTCAATTTGCAAGGAAGGGAAAAAAAATCTGAGATACAAGAACTGATACTGGAGTGACACGCCAAGGGAATAAAACAAAAGCCTTCAAATTATGTTTTACAAAGACAAGCTTTGGAATACATGAGATTCTAGAATTAACTTATTTGGTGTGATAGCTTACCTGGGGCAAAAACTGATGTTAAAAGTGATTTTTAAAATGGATGAAGGAATTTAACACCTTTGGTAATTCAGCTGCAATTGCAAGGCCTACAGTCTGAACTGGAGCTTCAATAAGTTTTTTTTTAGATTCCCTGCAGTGTGGAGCCAGGCCCTTTGGCCCAACCAGTCCACACCGACCCTCCAAAGAGTAACCCACCCAGACCCATTTTCTTCTGACTAATGCACCTAACACTATGGGCAATTTAGCATGGCCAATTCACCTGACCTGCACATCTGACTGAGGGAGGAAACCGGAGCACCCGGAGGAAAACCACGCAGACACAGGGAGAATGTGCAAACTCCACACAATCGCCTGAGGCTGGAATCGAACCTGGGACCCTGGTGCTGTGAGGCAGCAATGCTAACCACTGAGCCACCATGCTGCCCAGACACATCGATTTTGGGTAGAAAAACACGTAGGCCACTGTTGGAATATTGCACGCAATTCTGGTCTCCTTCCTATCGGAAAGATGTTGTGAAACTTGAAAGGGTTCAGAAAAGATTTACAAGGATGTTGCCAGGGTTGGAGGATCTGAGCTATAGGGAGAGGCTGAACAGGCTGAGGCTGTTTTCCCTGGAATGTCGGAGGCTAAGGGGTGACCTTACAGAGGTTTACAAAATTATGAGGGGCATGGATAGGGTAAGTAAGCAAAGTCTTTTCCCTGGAGTGGGGGAGTCCAGAACTAGAGGGGCATGGGTTTAGGGTGAGAGGGGAAAGATATAAAAGAGACCTAAGGGGCAACATTTTCACACAGAGGGTGGTACGTGTGGACTAAGTTGGGTTTGAATATCTGGTCGGCATGGATGGGTTGGACCAAATGGTCTGTTTCCATGCTGTACATCTCTATGACTCTACGACAGAAAAGGAAATGTTTCAATTAAAAGTTTAAGATCGATGAAACAGTCCTTTACTGACTGGATCTCTGGACAGTAAATTATTTGACACCCCTTCTTTTAATGGTGCAATATGGACCCAGTTTCTCTGTGTATTGGCTGAATGTTGGAGCCCATAGTTGATGCATTTATAAGCTGGCCATCAGATTTTGATCTACACTTGTGTTCAGATTGGTGACATTGTGGTCATGTTGAGTTTTTTTAGTGGCTAAGCAGTAAATAGGTATTACAGAACCCATCGTGGAACACTCCCTCCTTTTCAGCAAAAGAGTGCCGTGCAATTTGCTATGACAATGGATTATAACTCTGGATCACCTATGGACATATTGAACTTTAAATGACAACATAATGTTTTTATAAAAGCCAAGAGTTGTCAGCAGCTATAAATTCAATAGCTGAAGAGGAACCCTGGAATGCCATACTTGAAGGTGGCAATAAATGTTTAAACAGAGAAATGCTCTACAAAATGAAATGGAGTTATGGTGCGTATCTCAAACTGTGAACATGAGTGAAGGAAAGACAGCAGTTTGGCCAAGGGGCTTGTATTACGTTTTCCCCTTTTGAGAACACACAAGGACTGGATTTAAAAGCCAGTCTCAACCCTAATCTGTGTGCACTTATGAGCTGAGGTGCTCATGTGTGCCAGTGTGCTGACGTAAACATGTGTATTAGCTGCTGCTGAAAATCACTGCCTAAGAATATTCATAAGTCAATTCATAAGGAAGCAGAACAAAAGAATTTCAGGAGGCCGAGAATCTCAAAATCGGCAAAATTTCAACTATCATCGTTCCATGATTTACTCTTTACCAATGACCCCGTGAATAATTCATTCATTTTTAAACATTTCCTGGACTCATTTCTAATTTCTGATCTGTACTTAGGTGTGCTTTGCTTTATTATATCTTCACACAAATAATGATTAATAAATTCACTCTTTCATTAACTCAAGAAAGCTTAATTAAATTGGTTCTTTTAAAACTTAAATTCATTTGATTTGAGAGAAAGGTATTTAGAAATGTAACTTACCCTTGTTGTGGCTAACTGAAGTAAAAAGAGGAGGTGGTACATCCTGCTTTAAAGTTGTGAAAAATGTACAAAGTTGAGATGGGACATTAAAATATGAGAAATTGAGCAGTGTTTATCTCTTTCATGGGATTGGGAATAGAAATAGATATGGAATATAAAAAGGAGTCCAGCATAATCTCAGTATGCTTGAAGCTGCACTGAAACCACATAATAAAAGGATTTCTAGTTGGTTTCATAAGTTTTTAAACATGTTTTATAAAGAGTTGTATTGTTTCTATGTTTTATCATAGAATAAGGCTAACGTTTTTCATGGCTGATCTCTCTAAGCGTTTAACTCATTTTCTCTGCTATAAAGATGTTGCTGGAAGTCTTTCATTTCTGCTTGTAATAGGATCGGACTGTATTTATGTTTGAAAGGGGTGGGGGGGCGGGGGAGTACAACTTTCAGGAACGCCTGATACCATATCTGGAGAGATGTGACAAACAAAATAGGATATATCTTAATTCCTGCATAGTTGTACAGTGGAAAAGTCTGATCGCTTGGGGGGATTTTGATTAGATGGGAGGTACTTTCAATGATACAAGGAGGCCCTGGTCACATTAGCTGATTGCACGTTGTATCTTTGATTAGCAAGTGCGGTTAGGGGAGGGAAAGAGTCTTGATAATGGTGAGGGTTTTCCAATCCAACAGAGTGGTTCCATTCTTGTTGCAGGTTTCCAATGGCATGGATGATGTTCTGCTCATAGGTTGTGGAGAGTTATGGGGCCAGCCATGGTTTGACTATAGTGGTCCAATGTTGGCTTGAGGTGGCAGACCATAGATCAGGGTTGCTTGGATGGTAACATGGGTCAATTTGAGAGTCCATTGTGGTACCTTGTTGGGTCTGAAGAAAACATCCCTCCTTCAAGTTTCCCAGAATTGCTATAAAGGGTACTTACCTCATAGATTCAGTCTGATCTTATTTCATCAAGCAGATTTCCTGAGGCCAAGCAGAGCATTCTTAGCTAAAAATAGAAAGACTGTGTATATCAAGGCACTCATTAAAGTGTTTAAGTGACAAACTTAGCCTCCTTTGAGTGTATTGGCCATCCTCTACTTAAACTGCATCTGGGCAAATTAAATACGTATTGGGTTACTGTTCCTGACTGATCTTTCCATAATTTAATTTCTTTTCATCTCCATTCCAAAGACATGAAGTCTGGCCATAGTCTGATCTTGGTGTGTGGCTATTGACAATACATGGTGGCCATGGGGACTATGATAGTTTGAAGAGGACATTACTAAGGGCATGGCACTATGAGAGGGAATGAGGGACGTGAGGAAAGAGTGAGGGAGGGATGAGGACTGAGAGCTTGAAAATCATCATTCGTACTGGGCTGCTATGTCAGTGAATGAGGCAGGCATTCTTTCCTGCTGGTCTGCCCTCGAGTGGCAGGACATCTGACCTCCAACCTGATCCTGACCTCCCAACACAGAAACTGTCTTTCAAGGACAGAGGCCTGTCAGCTTGGGAAATTTCTCGACTTGACCTTCCCAGCTCCTCCTCAAAAATCAACCCATCAACTCTGTTTCTATCACCACCAGATGCTGCCAGTCCTGCTGAGATTTTCCAGCATTTTCTGTCATTATTTTACCTCTTAAGTATTCAGGTTATATTCTCTTCCCAGTGCACCATCCAGTATTGGAAATAAGACTGTGGTCTGACAAAAAAACAAACAAGCACTTCTTTTCTCAAATCTATCTTGGTAGGTCTCTCCACCAGTCACCTAGCTGATCTAGGTATTTCTAAGTACTTGATGATGCAAATGTGAATTGGCACTGATTAATTTCCAATTTTCCTTCGGAAACAGCATTTCACAAACATATTGTGTGCTCTCTTTGAGTGAAGCTATGATGGTCCTGTTGGAGTGTACTGAATGAATTGACACCCCTTGTGCCTTCCATTTTGGTCTCATTGAAATCCATATGTTAATTACTTGTATAAATTCATCACCACAGGAAGGGTTAGGGGTTATCACTATCTTATTGACAGCATTTGTTGCCCATTTTACCCTTAGCATCAAGTTACATCACATCGTTGTATGCTCCAATTGTGCAGAGTTCAGCACACCAGGTTGGTGCAATGCACTCTGCCCAGACTATACCAGGCGGTTACCCCAAACTGATCCAAACTGCACTACTGTGTCCCAAAGTCTGCCCCACCAGTGCCCTTGATTGCAGCCTTTGCACCGACTTTTGTGGAAGTGCTACCTTAGCTGAGTGACCAACACATAAAATTCAAACAGGAGAAACTACTACATTCTGACCCCCTTCCCATCCAAGACCCATCTCAATGATTCCACACTCCATTGAAATCATCAGTATCCATCGACATAGTTACATATCCAATAATGCAGTGATGCTCCCTTCTTCCCACAACACCCTTGGGAGATCATAAAATGATCAGCTGCTTTTTGCCCAGCATCCCCTTCCTTTTCAGAGATTGCTGCTAACTCCTGCATCCCTGAGACACGCCAGTGTTGGATACTAAGCCACCAATGGCATGGTGCAATTTTTTAAAATCGACATTTGTTGCATAAGCACGCGTAATTCATACTGCGTAATTTTACAGAACCTACTTCCAAGAGTTTAGAAAGAATTAGGTGAAATCCATAATCTTTCAGAGGATGCCTGAGGCAACTGAGAGAGCAACATGGAAAATATAAACGCTGTACTTATCCCAGCAAATGTCATGGAGTTGAGAAACATTAGCTGATGGGACCAGCATGTATGAAATGCGTAAAAACCTCACAAAGGTCCTATGAATTATTTTAATTTATTTCAGTGATGGGAATGCTCAACTTCTTGCCAAGAACATATTGTCTACTTGCTGTACCCATTGCCATTTGACAATAGAGAGAGGACACATTCTGTACTTTCACAACATGCGCATTAAGCTGTCTGCTGATATTTCATGCAGCATTTTCCTGTATACGTTATACTTTTACTGCATTTCTTTTTGTACACATACTTAGACATTTGTTTTTGTCTTAGTCTTTTGTCTTAGTTTCTTTCATGTGCACTTTCCATCTTGGATTGTTTGGAAGTCAGAGAAAAATTTTGACGATATCTATTGTTCTGGATTTCCCTTTCTTTCTTCTTACTTTAGAATATATGGGCCAGGCCAGACCCCCTCAAAACATTTCAATAAGGTAGCCCAGACCCTACTTTTGCTAGGTGTTTTAAGCAGATGTAGTGTGGATATTCCAGGAGAGAATCAACTGGTCAAACCACTTAGATTTAAAACAATTTACAAGACTACTGAATGAAAGACGAACAACAGAGAACAGAATACAGAATAACCTAACCTCTTTGAAAACTCAACAGATCATCCCAGCGTAATGATGCTGTTCCTAATACCTGCAACAATCCCCATAAACACCCCTTGACACAAAAAGCCAAACCAAACACAAGTTCGTACAGGATAGAGGGCAGAGAGAGAGTACCAGGTTGGACCTACTTCTGTGGGTCTTTCACACTACTGCTAAATAAATCAAACCAGAGGAAAGCTGAACTGGGAAAACTGGCCACTTCCCTTGCTTTGTTTTTTTATATATTTGAAAGCCTTTTTGCCTGAGGCAACTCTGTTAGCTATTATCAAACTGACCCCAAAACCCTTCAACCTCCAGACTTTTCGGAGTTTGTGTCGTTTACGACCTCTTTGAAAAAAAAGCCAAGGACTGTGTAGCCTTGTTAAAGGAGCAGCTTCATCACATACTTATATTGAAAAAACTGGGACAGAAGCTTGGAAGAGGCTGATCAGACACTGCGGAATAAAATATGTAGCTTGGCAAAGCAAAAGGCAGATCAGAAATGAGCCAAAATATTTTACAGAGGAGAGAAGAACAGGTAACATGTACTTCTATGACTGGTCTTGACTTGAATATAAATAAAGCTTCAAAAGACAAGTGCCTTAGTGGATTCAATACTAAACATGTCCAATCTATACTGCATAATAATAAATAATAGCTTTATGATGTTGAACTATGTTTGAGAAATGATTGAATATAAATCAGAAGAGATAATGTCTTTGATGGGATCACACATTTGGATTCTGTGTGCAGGGTTATGGTTGCCAAGAGGAAACAAAACAGAGATATTCAAACCTTGGAGGAAATGGGAAAAGCTCTGAGGAAATGTCGAGGAATTTCAAGTTTCATCCTGAAAAGGAGATCTCAGCGAGATGATCATACGTATGAAATCATTAAGTATTTTGAAACAACTAACTCAGAATATCGCTTTAAATTAAGTGCAGACCTGGGACTAGAGAGCAAATACATTTCTGTTAAGAAGGCATACAGTGTGTTAGGTTTTATTCATAGAGGGATTGGGTTCCGGAGCCACAATATCATGCTGTAACTATACAAAACGCTGATGTAGCCACACGTGGAATATTGTGTACAGTTCTGGTCCCCATATTTCAGGAAGGATGTGGAAGCATTGGAAAAGATGCAGAGGATGTTGCCTGGTCTGGAGGGAAGGTCTTATGAGGAAAAGCTGAGAGACTTGGGTCTGTTCTCATTGGAAAGAAAAATCCTGATACCGACAAAGATGGCATGTTGGGATTTGATAGAGATGGGATTTGATAGAGACATATAAGATGATCAGAGGATTAGATAGAGTAGACAGTGAAAGTCTTTTTCCTAGGATGATGACGTTAGCTTGTACGAGGGGGCATAAGTACAAATTGAGGGGTAATAGATTTAAGACAAATGTCAGAGACAGGTTCTTTACGCAGAGAGTGGTAAGGGCGTGGAATGCCCTACCTGCTAATGTCGTCAACTCAGCTACATTAGGGAGATTTAAGCAATCCTTAGATAAGCACATGGATGATTTTGGGATAGTATAGGAGGACGAGCTGAGAATAGTTCTCAGGTCGGCACAACATTGAGGGCCGAAGGGCCTGTTCTGCGCTGTATTGTTCTATGTTCTAAGTTCTAAAACATATCTATCAGGGTGATACAATTCTGGTGTAAGCTTTCTGGTGGAGTACTGAAGGCAAAAGTGTAATTTAAGAGTCATTGGAGGCACCTAAATAATGGATCGACTCTCCCTGTGTTAATGGTCCAAGATCAGCCAGATGGCCTTTCTCATTCTTGTGAATATTTGATAAGAGAGGTCTGTTTCCACCCAAGATCAGCTAGTTCTATTGACAATACCACAGATATCTTAATGCATTGGAAAATATCTCACTTTGCCACCTAAACTTCATCAGACTTACTGGACATTGTCGTCATTTTTATAGGCCCTGATAGAATCAATCTGGAGCTGATATGCTTCTGCATTCTTCCAATAAACCATGGGGACATGTGTCAAGTTAGTCAAGAAACAACACATGAGTACAACAGATATAGAACGGATGCTCATTTGTCAGGACAAATTATAATAAAATTTAGCCACAGCATGATTGTGCACTGTATTCTGTCTGCAATGCATGCCTCGCCCATGGCAATCCAGGAGGATCCAATGTTCCTCAATGACAGAAAAACACTCCATTCCAGTAAGACACAAGTTTGCAAATGAATGTCTGTTATGCTCAACATTGGCCACTTTACAGCAATCTCCAATTGAATTAGATAGATTGCTGTCTGGTGACCGTGGTTCACTAAGACTTTGAGCAGAAATGTCAAGAAATGGACAGTGTTAGAATGACACCGCGTAATGCAAATGATTGCTGTAATTTAAGAATCCTGATACCGACAAAGATGGCATGTTGACAACTTGAAAGATTTGTGTTTTATTGAACTGAAGTAAGAGGTGCTGGTAAAACAAAGCAAGGGTTACCACTTGTAAACATAGCATTGATCACTTACACAGTAAGTGCATTGCAGAACTGATGTGAAAGTGCCCACTATAATTGTTTGGATTGTGGTACAATGAGAGCCTCCTGCTTTGGTAATGATCAGCTCTATGGAAACATTCATTCCTGAATGAAATCTCAACCGTCGCTCATCCCATACAGTTGACACAGAGCTATGGTGACGATGGTAAGTGTCTTCCAACATCTCCTGGTATCGATGAAGATCCCATATATGTGGTTCAAGTAGCAACACTTGTGAACAAATGCCTCAGGTGTCATTGATCCTGCACTTGTTGGCTGCTGGTGAACATGTCCTTCTTGTCTTCAGAGTCTTTATGGAACGGCCTATTCTCACAAGTTTGCGCTGCACAATTCAACTGCTAGCAACAAACAAGAATATTAAGAATATTCCTAGCAGCAGGGAGCAAAATCAAGGACTGAATTTTCTCAGCCATTTGAATCATATGGACATTGATGAGAAGGTTAGAAAAATCCCATGAGATCAACAGTAAGGAGCCATCAAGAGCAAAAGGTCCCATTTTCTCACCAAGTCATGAATGGATAGACAGGATTCTCACCTGGAAGCAATGAAAGGCCTGTTTGTATCTATTAGCCTGCAATAACATCCTCACAGAATAATAATATCTTTGTATATTTCCAATACTGTAAAGATCAGATCATTGTGTTTTCTTTAATTTTGAACTGTAGACCAAGAAAGGAAGATATTGCTTTAAACTCAGGAGACTGTGTAAAGATATGACTGCACTTTTAAAAATCATCTTCACTGGAGGACACTGAGGGTTGTATATAATGTTGCTTTCCCCTGGAACTGTGAGAGCAAACAGCAGACACTGTGAAGCCAATAGATTCTAAACTAAGGGAGATAATTGATTGGTAACAATGCTCCAATTTGCTCCCAACAAGGAGACCATGGCGTTTTTTGAGCCTTTACAGCAGACAGCCACCCATCGAAAATGTCTCTCTGTGTTCTTCTCTCTTGCATGGAAGTACCAAAATGTTCCAGCAACAGCTAGCTGTCTTCCCCTCGCTTTTCTCTGAAGGAGGAATAAAATGCTGTTAAAGACAGGGAAAGGACAAATTCTCAACCAGTAAATGTAAGGGAGCATTAGTGTGCAAACAATCTCGTGTCAACAACAAAGAACTAAAAAGGAACTGAAAGGGAGAGAAAGCAATTCATCAAATCATGTGGTCCACACTGGTGCTATCAAACTGTGTTCTCCTGATTTGTTTTCATTAATATCCATTGTCTTGTCTGTCTTTGTGTGTCTGTCTGTTTATGAAGGGGGCATTTACAAAGGATAGAGTTTAAGTGGTGTACGGGCCATCCCTACAGACCCTGCTTTATAAGTCAGCAGTTCACATTACTGAAATTCCATTGGTCAAAGACAATCTATTTGCAATAAACCATTATTTTCATGTTAAGTACAGAAACCTGGTGAGTGTTTTCTTTTAACCTGAATTCACCAATCATGGAAACTGGGGACTTTGGATAGTTTGACTAAAACTTTTCAACATTTGTGACCACAGCAAAGTGAATGACTCTTAGCTGCCATCTGGGTAATTATGGATGGCCTAGACAGAGATGGCTTCAATCCCATGAAGATATATATTTTAAAAAAGTGTGACATTGTGTATGTGCAACTACATATCTCTGTCTCACATGAGCAGAAAAGTGCATCAATCCCTCTTTGTGAATAGCTGTTATCTGCAAAATCTGGAAGACACAGATACTTCAACAACAACTTTCCAAGTGGAGAATAAGGAAAGGCTTGATTTTACATAGCACCGTCATAACCTCAGGCTTGCAGCCATTGAAATAGTTTTGATATGCTAGCAAAGTAGCAATGTATGAAATCAGCATGCAATTACATGCATCTACATCCCACATACAGGAATAAGAAGTTGATTTTTTTTTGCTGACTGAGAGGGAACTTTGGTCAGGACTAGAGGGTGAACTCCCATACTCTATTCATTTAACATAATATTAGCAGGACTGTTTGTTCTTTGAGCTTCCTGCAGGATCTCTACCAATCACTGCTGAGGATCAACAGGTTTAACATCTCATCTGAAAGGTGACATGTCCTACACCATTGTAATTTGAGCCATTCTGTCATCCCTTCCGGAAAGCTCTATACATGTCTCTGATGTGATGCATGAACCTGCAACCTCTGAAACAGAGATTACCAAGTGTGCCACAGTCAACTCCATTAGTTTGGATTTTTCCTCCCTCAAGCCTTTCTTTATTTAGATTCGTGAGCAGATGACTCAATGGAAAGATTACATTGCATTAGACGTTATTGGGCTTATTGGAGCAGAGCATTTTAGATCAGGTTGATTTCATTATTGATCCCAGGGTAAGCCAGGTTAGATAAAATGCATTGTATCAATAATAGTGGGTTTGTTGGGAAATTTCAATGACAATTAGCTTCAGTATTCCAGGGCAGAATGTTGCACCTCATTATTTTCCAGTACACTACTGAATTTTATGTCTTTATTAATAAGGATTATGTCTGTGATGCCTCCTGTAGTTAAATAGTCTAATACACACTGTGTAGGAGGACATGATCCATACTTTTAAAAAAAAATAACTGGATGGATGCAAATAAGTTAAAGAATCAGAAGGCATGAATATAGATCAAAGAAACCAGAAATTAAATAAAATGTCTGATTATTCTTACATAGAGAATTGCGTAATTTTACAATTAGATACAACTCAGGGTGAGTCACTGGTCTAGTAATCCTGAACCCCAGGCTGAAGTCCTGGGAACATGAGCTTGAATCCCACAGTGCAGATGGTAAAATATGAATTTACTAAAGAAAATACTGTAATTGATGAAATACTAACCTCATGGCAACCATATAACCACAGCCCATTGTTGCAAAAATCCATTTGGTTCATTAATGCCTTTAGGAAAGAAATCTGCCATCTTGATCCAGAGATAACTCCAAATCCGCAGCAATGTGATTGGCTCCTAACTGGCCTCTGGGCAATTAGGGAGGAGCCACAAATACTGACATAGCCAGCGATGCCCACATCCCGTGAATGAATTAAAACACAGAAATGTGTATTAGCTTACTCATTGGACACATTCCAATGGAATTGGATGAAATTGAAATTCAGAAGTCATTAAAGTGAGTTAAGTTTGAGGTTGGAAAAATATGTTGAATAGTCCGATAATATCTTGCAACAGGAAACAGAGGAAGTTTGATACGGCTGCAAACAGTAGGTTGTAATATTATGTCATAAGCCACAAAGTTATGGCAGAATCTAAGAATATATTTCACACTGTTAGAACAATTCATCAACATAGAATTTGCATTCAGCATGTCAAAGGCCAGCCATTTCTTCTGTTACTTTTAATATTTTATGACAAAGCAAGAACCACAGAGAACATCTCTTCCTGCTAAATGTGCTGACATTCCTTTGACATCCACACACTACATAAATGTGACCAATTCTCTCCTGATCAAATTATGAGTTTCATTTATCTCATTTGCATTAATTCAGCCCATTACAACTCACGTACATTTATATAGCACTTTCAACAGCAAGGGCTTACTCTTCCTTTTTATTAGATAAGTCCAAGTTGAATAGAGATTTCAGAGGTGGGGGGTGGGGGGGGGGTCAGATTTCACTGTGGGGCCTAGCAAGTTTCCTTGCATTATCTTATCAAATTCATGAATTATTTACACCCCTGTGGCATCTTTTACATCTGATTTCTGTCCCATCTTACCGCCCAGTAAATATCAACCACAAGACTGGTACTTTTTGTATCTGAGCCATTTTTAAGTTGCCACTGTGCATTTGGCTGACCAGCAGTATTCAGAAGCTGTCCTGCTCAATTAAGGACAGGTCTACAAAATGTTGGAGAAGAGGAAGATGGCTCTGCCAGGGATCTGGAGGTTCTGGTGGGTGGAGTGATGTAATGAAGAGGTGTCCTCTTCCCAGAGAAGGCCTCGCCATCTGAGCCTGCCAGCCCACTCCGAGGTCAAAATCTGGGTCAGTGCAGCCTCCAGGGGATGGAGAAATAGCCAGTGATACAGAAGGAAGGTCAGTAACACTCTCCGCTCCACCATTCTCTTCCACCTCACACCCAATCGATCAGTACCACTGCAGCCACCTCCCACCAACACCCATGCCCCACCACTGTCACTGTTGCCTGCAACACTTTCCATTCCCCAGTTTTCGATGTCAGCCTCCCATACCAACCAAGCTGGCATGCCCTCTGTCCTGCCCCCTCAGTCCATTCAGTATGTTGCACACAGCCTTTCCCACACATACAACAGCACTAACAGCTGTGCCCCCCACTGTAACCCTATTCATTTCCCTCCTTCTTACAGGAGAAGATAGTCCAGAACATGGCAGAGAGAGTCCATATGAGCGGTAGGGAGTGTATGGAGTGGTGCCCAATATTCATATCCTCACCCTCTCCGAGGAGAGAATCCAGACTCGAGGAGAAGACTGGGATTGCTCCTGTAGAGATGCAGACCCTTCCCTTAACACTCACACTCAATGCACACCACTTTCATTGACTGGATTTAACACCTTCTCTCTGTTCTGTCTTTGCAAACCTTCCCACACCATCTGCAAAGAAATGGTCTGTTGTGGAGGACCTGCCCTTCCCCAGCTCTGATAGTACCAAGGTCTCAGAAGGTCTCCCACCACCCCCACCAGCCCAGTTACTGACACTTGAATGGGAGCCGGAGGTATAGAGAGTGTGGGTTCATCATTCTGTCAGCATCTCACTGCGACAGCTTATATATACATACATTCTCACATATGCACACATATGTACACACACACTCTGCTCATCCCAGGCAGGGGAGGGGCCTGCAGTGTTGACAGTCATGGGCCTGGTCCACATGTACAGGGAGAAAGAACAGCAGCAGACAGGCATGAGGATGCAATGAGCCCCATTGTCCACAAGCCTCAACAGTGCCAAACAATCATGTCTGACTGCCTCGGGGTGTCAGGTCCAGCAGCCTCAAGAACGACACTCACTTACACACACACATACTCACACACACATATGCACACACACTCACACACATTCACACACACACACACACATTCACACACACACACACATTCACACACACACTCACTCACACACACACACATTCACACACACATATACACACTCACATACACATATATGCACACACACACATATGCACATTCACTCACACACACTCACTCACATACACTTATACACACCTACTCACATACAAAATATATACACACTCACATACATATATATGCACACACACTCACGCGCACATATAGACACTCTCTCTCACACACACTCGCTCACACACATATATACACATGCACTCACTCATGCAAATATATACACTCACATAGATATGCTCACTCACACACATATTTTCACACTCAGGTGAAAGTGAGGACTTCAGATGCTGGAGATTAGAATCGAGAGTGTGGTGCTGGAAAAGCACAACAGGTCAGAAAGACAAACAGATCCACACAAGCATACTCACACACATATATACACATACATGTATACACACACACATGCACACAGGCACGCATTCGCACACACACACACACACACATATATACACTCACTCACATACATATATACGCACACACTCGCACACATATGCACACTCACTCACACATACACACATGTATACACACACATACACACACATATCTACACACACACATATATACACACTCAATCACACACACACATATATATACACACTCTCTCTCACACACACTCGCTCACACAAATATATACACATGCACTCACTCATGCAAAATATACACTCACACAGATACGCTCACTCACACACACATATCTTCACACTCAGGCGAAAGTGAAGACTTCAGATGCTGGAGGTTAGATTCGAGAGTGTGGTGCTGGAAAAACACAACAGGTCAGGAAGACATACAGATCCACACAAGCATACTCACACACATATATACACATACATGTATACACACATACACACGCACTCACTCGCACACACACACGCGCGTGTACACACATACAGTTACACGGATATAGCCACACAGTCTCACATACACACAGATATGCACAGACACTCACACACAGACACAGGCATGCACACACAGACACTCACATACACCCACACATAGACACGCACATATACACACTCAAACACCACATACACACACATACATAGACACACACATACACACATGCACAAACACCATATATACACACACACTCTCACATACACACAAACAACACATGCACACATACACAGTCACACAGACACTCACACACACAGGCACAATCATGTTGTCACACCCCCACTTGCATGCATATACACACACACACATGCAGACACACACACACACACACTTGTGCTCACTCCAACCATTGGTCCTCAAGACCAAAGGCAATGGTGCCATGAGAAATGGAAAGCCTTGACCCCAGTCTAGATGTTCCATGTTCACAGGGAGGAACCCAGCCAGAGGAGGAAGCACCCACAAGCCCCTCGGCAGTTTCCAAACCAGAGGTGGCTGGGCCCTCCATGCCCACCCTGCCTGGCTCTCTCCAACACCTAGGAGTTCAAACTGAGGAGAGATGACTTGCCTCTGGCAAGGATACCTTCAGCTCGTATGACCCGTCTAGAATCAAGTAACCCCAGGGTCATGCCACAAAACCCTGCTGGCAAATGGACTCCACTGCTGAGCAAGAATTCATCTAGGCCAGCTATGGACCCAGGGAGGACACAAAGACTTAGTGAGAAGGAAAGAAAAAAGAAAACCCTATCGAGGGCACTTTGGTGGCCTGAGTGAAGAAGGGGTTTTTTGTAAATAGCAGTTTGTCTATAAATGTTCATGATGTTAGCATTCGGTCCCATAAACAATCAATGGATGGGAGTGTATACTGAGAACCTACTGCAGAACTGGAAACAAAGGGAACAATATATACACATGGCATCAGGTCTTGATGAAACCTTTGCTCCTCCTCATTCACCATTCCCTCAGTGTGCAGAGCTGTCCAGCCGTGACGGTGTCTGAGAGCAGTAACAGACAGAAAGGGTCATGCTGTCAGATGACCGGGGATGGATCTGGGTGCTGTATGTTTCATGGTCTGTTCACCAACATCACTTTCCTTTGAATGCCCTCAGAATGATGTTTGCTGCAGCTTCCTCCCTCACAAGTTGAGTCACTTACCTCTCCCACTCCAAATATATTCACAGCCATTTCCTTTCCCGTTACATAATTCTGGGAATGTGACAAAGAGTGGTCCTCCTCCATAGGTCCCTCAACTTCAGTCTGACCATGTCAGTGAACTGCAAATGTTCCCATCTTTTCCTATTCACACCTCCCCAAGTTACACATACCCTTCCCAATCACAGCTTGAAATAGGCAGCTCATTCGTTAGCACTGCTACCTCACAGCACCAGGGACCTGGATTCAATTCCCGCCATAGGTGACTGTGTGGAGTTTTCACATTCTCCCCATGCCTGCGTGGGTTTCCTCCAGATGCTCTGGTTTCCTCCCACTATCCAAAGATATGCAGGTCAGGCGAATTGGCTGTGCTAAATTGCCCATAGTGTTCAGGGATGTGTAGGTTGGCGCATTAGTCAAGGGTAAATGTAGAGTAATAGGGTAGCGGAATGGGCATGTGTGGGATATTCTTTGGAGGGTCAGTGTGGACTCTACACTGTAGAGATTCTACGATATGGGTTGACCATGCACAGTTGGGTCAGATGCTCCTGACTGTCAATGACCAACCTCCCTCCCCCCACCCCAATATTCCTAGCAAATCCTTCTGATGCACCTCTTTCCACAACTGCATTGTCCCTTGCCCAGAGTCTGCAGCCCCTAGTCCAGTTAATTAAACTGTTGAGGTTCATCGCCATGGCCAAAGCCACCTTGCCTCTTGTCCTTTCTCGTCTTGCCCCTTAGTTGCTGCGGATGGATCTGATTGAAGCACCCTCATCAAAGATGCGCAAGCAGTCCCGCTCAAGACGTGCCCAGGCTCCTGACTGGCACCAATAAATCTTTTGAACTGCATGAGCCCTATCCCCCAACTTGCTGCCAACAGACTGAAAGTAGCCCCCTCCCTTGACCGCAGAGGCACGTGATCGAGATGCCCATCCACCCAGCCTGGTATGAGAAGTTGCCCTTGAGTTATGGCGCCAGGAATCTCTGACTGATTGGTGCTTCTTTGGATTGCAGTGCATTTAGCTGGTGCCTACAGATCATATCCTAAGAAATTGTCCTCAGCCAAAACAAAAGCAAAATGGTTGTAATATTTTATTACATTTTGGAAGCCACAAAGATGTTCAAACATATTGTTAAGTCAATTTTGCTCTTTGAAGTGCATATTTGGAATGGTAAAATTAAACTTGATGAGAAACAAATTAGACTGAAGAAATTAGACTTGAATGAATTTCAGCAGAAATTGTTTTGATTTAAGGAGAATCTCCAAAAATATTAACAAATCACCTTACTTTGATGATTGGCATCAATGGCTTCAACATGTCCAATTGAGATAATCTTACCAAAAGCAGCAAATGCTGGAGAATCTCAGCAGATCTGGCAGCATCTGAAGAGAGAAATGGGATTAGTGCCACGTATCCAGTCTGACTCCTCTTCAGAACTGGCATCGATTTAAAATGTTTAAAATCGTATTGAATTGAGACTGGAAAAATAAGACTGTGTCCCAGTCTTCCACTGGACCGATGACAGGAGACTACTGGCAGTGACCAGTAAATCGTTTAAAAGTCAACCCTGATATACAGATCACCAATTTGTCAACCAAAACAACTCACATTTACATCAAAGTAATGAAACATTTCAAGGTGCATCGTATATTTATATTATATTAAGAAGGACTTTAATGATAACAATCATCTTATTTCTTTATTTCACTACTTATTCTATGAAGGTAATGCTTAACATTTAAAACTTTGTTTCTTTTACTATTTTATACCTAAGTTTTCTTTGTATCTTTGTACCCCCTGTGTGGCAACACTAGACACTTTTCATTGTACGCCTGTACTTCTGCGCTCAAGTACACATGACAATAAAATCTAAATCTAAATATATGAGTCTGGTAAAACAAAATTTGGTACCAGTGTCAAAAAGTGTGGAGCTGGAAAAGCACAGCAAGTCAGGCAGCATCTGAAGAGCAGGAGAGTCAATGTTTCCAGCATAAGCCCTTCAGCAGGAATGTGGGGTTGTGGGGGTGGGTGCTGAGAGATAAATGGGAGGGTGGGGGGAAGGTAGCTGGGAAGACGGTAGGTAGGTGCAGGTGGAGGTTGATAGTGATAGGTCAGAGGGCATGGTAGAGCAGATAGGTGGGTAGGAAGGTAGACAGGTCTGACAGTTCAAGAGGGCAGTGCCAAGTTGGAGGGTTTGATATCAAGCCAAAATAAGACATAAAAGTACAGATTGCCAAAAGTTGAGTTCTATTGAGCATCCCAGAGGCAGAAAGAGAATTGAAGGACGTGGTAAAATTTAAGAAGGATCGCCAAAGTGTAGAGCCTTGGTAGTCGAAACCAAATGGTGGATAAATGAAAATCAAGGATGTGCAAGAGGCTATGTTGGGAGAGTGAGAGGAGAAAAATTTAAAAGGGACCTAAGGGGCAGCTTTTTCAGCAGAGTGTGGTGTGTGTATAGAACAAGCTGCCAGAAGAAGTGGTGGAGGCTAGCACAATTCCAACTTTTAAAAGGCATCTGAATGGGTATATGAACAGGAAGAGTTTCAAAGGATATGGGCCAAGTGCTGGCAAATGGGCCTTGACTATTTTAGGATATCTGGTTGTCATGGACGAGTTGGACCAATGGGTCTGTTACTGTGCTGTACATCTCTATGGCTCTCTGACTCTACAGAAAACCTGGAGGAGGAAAAAGAATCATTTTATCCTCCTGTTGTGAGAGTATAAACTGCACAACGTGGACAAAGCTTAAATTACACAAAACTCTAACTTTAGAGAGTCTTCAGAGCACTTGGGCATAAATATACAAAGAAGATAGATCAACCTGTAATTCATCTGTTAGATCAGAGTCTGGTATATCTATGATAATCTCGTATAGCAGTACTTAGCTTTAGTGTATAATAAATAATGTTACTTTGAAATCCAAACCTTAAGGCAGTTTATGACTACTTTCTCCTCAGCCAATCTGTCTTGAATCCAGTCTCATGATGTGGCAACAAACCATATGGTAACAAAGATATGGGGTTAGAAACTCAGGGTTAAATAGGGTACTGAGGTTGTAAATAGTCAAGATTGGACTCAGCCTGTCGTCAGGCAGTATGATAGAGTCAATGGCTGGGGAAGAGAAGTTAACTGGAGGTGAGCTGATTGAGGGTGGTGCCTTGGGAAAATACTCATAGTATTATATCTAAGTTTCCTGTCAGCAAATCCATGGATTCTATTTCATAGACTTGACCCTGAGAGCATGATGCCCTGAAACACAACTGATGTACCTCCAGAAGGTAAAGTATCATTGCATCTTTGTGCACCTCCAAGTGCTGCTGTGAAATAAATAGTGTACCAAACTGTGGAAAATTTCAAATTTGGGGATTTGTACACTCAATACTGAGTCAAGGCATTTAGACTCACCTTGCTATTCAAAAAGAAAACTTACAATATATTTTGTGGTTTGGATACTAGCTCTAGCTCTTAGATGTTGGATCAATTTCGATCATTCGTGAATTTTGTAAGTACAGCATAGAATGATAACCTAGGGATATGTCAGATTGGATGCTATTCTCAGTAATACAGTGAAAATTCACAAAATTTCATTTAGTACAAATGTGGACTCATGAGTTCTCTGACAATGTACAAGTCAAAAGTGAAGCTTATGTTTGTAGATTGAAAGTGTATTAAAATGCAAGACACCTTGAGTGTTGCAATTAAAATACAATAATAGGATTCTTAGTGTCATTTTATTCCACATGATATCAAATCAGAGAAGTGATGCAATCATTGCACTTGCTGATGTTACATACATTTTACTTTCTCTCCCACTGACTTCTGAATAAAATGTTTTTTGATTCAACTTTATCTTATGGTAAGAAAATTGTTCAATTTTGACATTATCAACATCAAGGAACAGCATAGAAAAGACAGCACTCGGTACAGCAGAAACTTTCAAATCAATCACTTTAGACTGCATGCTTTGATAGAACAATTTCATCATGTTCAATGGAGAAGCTCTTCAAATGCAGCCTTTTGATCCATCATGCTTCACACATTTCTGGCTTTCTGATAGACAGGTATTTCTTACTGAACAACATAAAAAGCACCTGACAGCTTAACTGCGGAATATTAAAGCAGACTCCTCATTAGCAAATTTCAATCCAGTCTCTGTTTCTCTGTGAAACTACTCCAGTAATTAGATCGTTGATATAATGGGAATAGAAACTGTTGATTTCCATTGAATTTGAAGTTGAAGCTGAAACAAATTGCTTTCCTCTGTCTGCTCTTTGTTAAGAGGAAATTGATTCTATAACTGCAGAAAAGCCGATTCTTGAGACTAATATATCTTTCTTAAAATTTTCTCATTAACTTTGCTGCTTTTTATTAAAAGGGCTGAAAAATGTTAGATTACTTGTCAAGGAAGTGACAGAGAAATGTTAAGTTATATGTATTATCTTCACAATTAGACCACAGTCTTAAAGCAGGACTGGAAACTCTCAGTAATCTGGTAGATATTCAATGGGCCAGCATTAAGAGCTTTACTCGATACCTGTTTTCAATTTAAGCGGAGATTATTGTTGCCATTCTACATGCTCACATGCACCATTAAAACAAGTGAACCCTACCTAGTTCACCCCTCTCCCCAGGATATTTAGCTGCAATCGTTTATCTTTCCTTTCATTCTGCAGAGTTTCCTTATGACTGCTGAGTCAACTTACAAGTGTGCCTTTTTGTTGGGCAAGGGCATTAAATGTTCAGAACATGTTCAGGTAAATGGAGTTCAAATATAGATCAGCCATTATGTAATTGAATGACTGAACAAGCTAAACTTGCATTACAGATTTATTTCATTAAATTGCAGGTTCTTCAAATACAAAGTGAAGTTCACCTCAGGTAATGGAGAAGAAAGACAACAAGGATAACATTAGAATATCAGGATCCTTCTCCTGGTTACCACTCATTGCTTCCTAATGTTCATGCAGGTAGACAGAGGGAAGACCGAACTTAGGCATGATAGGGTCACAGGGCTGAAACCTCTAAACATTACTATCAAGATTCAAACATGAGTAATGGGATGAAATACAAACAGAAAATACTGGGGGAAAAAGAATTCAGCAGCACCTTTGAAGGGAGAAACACTGTTAACTTTGAGTCCAATGCAGGACATGGCCAAACATTTCCTCACTTCTGCCCTTACCCCTTCTTTTTCCTCCCAGGACTGCGGTAGTCTCCACCCCACCAGCCTCTGGATTGAAAGGCTTATCATCTGCCATTCCCACCAGCTTCTGGATAATACCACTTCCCCTCTCAGTCAGAATTCCACAGGAACTGTTCTTTCCATGGCACCTTGATCTACTTTTACATAACCCCAACACCTCTTCACCCCAACCTCACCCCCCAAACACATGGTGCCTTCCCATACAATTGCAGAAGATGTTAGACATGCCCCTTTATCTCTTTCTCACAATGCAATACAGTACAATATAATATAATACAATACAGTACAATATAATATAACACAATACCATACAATATGATACAATACAGTACAATATAACACAATACCGTACAATACAATATAATAAGATACAGTACAATATAATACAATGCAATACAATACAATACAAGACAGTACAATACAATAAAATGCAATATTATGCAATACTGTACATTGCAGGAACAGGCCCTTTGGCCCCAGCAAACCTGCACTGATTCCTTATCCTGATTTAGACCTGCTACGTATTACCTATGCACAGTTTCTACCTCTCTGTTTGCCTCCTGTTCATGTGTCGATCAATGTTGCTAAATACCTGCTTCCACCACCTCCACAGGCAGTGTGTTCCAGGCACCCACTACCCTGTGAATGAGAAACTTTCCCTGGACTTACCCCCTAAATTTTCCCACTCTCACCTTGAACTTATGCTCTCTTGTAGTTCCACCCTGGGAAAAAAGCCTCTGATGATCCACCCTATCTATGCCTCTCATAACTTTGTTGATCGGAGTGCATCTGGGAAAATTAACAAACAGTGAAAATCACAACTAATCTTGGAGGAACCTGTTTGGGCGAAGTTCACAACACAGAATCAGATAAGTTAATCGTTGTTTTCAGTGTGTCCAACAGAAAGGCTGCACTAATGAGTAGAGTGGGTTTTTTTCTTGTTTATATGTTTTTGGGGATATGTCTCTTGATTAAACTTAAAATATAAGCCATAGCTATTAATTTAACCTGAGGCTGTGTTTTGTAGAGAAATAAGACGGTATTATTTTCTGGGTGTGTAGATTGTGAAGGACCCAGTGTTAAAGGTTTAGGTGGAGAGGAATTTGTTAAGTGTGTAAAAGACAATTTTCTGATTCAGTATATGGATGTATCTACGAGGGAAGGTGCAAAACTTGACCTACTCTTGGAAAATAAGGTAGGGCAGGTGACTGAGGTGTCAGTGGGGGAGCACTTTGGGGCCAGTGACCATAATTCTATTTGTTTTAAAATAGTGATGGAAAAGGATAGACCAGATCTAAAAGTTGAAGTTCTAAATTGGAGAAAGGCCAATTTGGACGGTATTAGGCAAGAACTTTCTAAAGCTGATTGGAGGCAGATGTCCGCAGGTAAAGGGACAGTTGGAAAATGGGAAGCCTTCAGAAATGAGATAACAAGAATCCAGATAAAGTATATTCCTGTCAGGGTGAAAGGGAAGGCTGGTAAGTATAGGGAATGCTGGATGACTAAAGAAATTGAGGGTTTGGTTAAGAAAAAGAATGAAGCATATGTCAGGTATAGACAGGATAGATCGAGTGAATCCTTAGAAGAGTATAAAGAAAGTAGGAGTATACTTAAGAGGGAAATCAGGAGGGCAAAACGGGGACATGAGATAGCTTTGGCAAATAGAATTAAGGAGAATCCAAAGGGTTTTTACAAATATATTAGAGACAAAAGGGTAACTCGGGAGAGAATAGGGCCCCCCAAAGATCAGAGGAGAAAGTGAGGACTGCAGATGCTGGAGATCAGAGCTGAAAATGTGTTGCTGGAAAAGCGCAGCAGGTCAGGCAGCATCC
>NC_057712.1:19113621-19199356 GCF_004010195.1 Chiloscyllium plagiosum | reverse complement strand
TTAGCAAGGTTAGAGCTCATGGAATACAGGGCGAAGTAGCCATTTGGATATAGAACTGGCTCAAAGATAGAAGACAGAGGGTGGTGGTGCAGGGTTGTTTTTCAGACTGGAGGCCTGTGACCAGTGGAGTGCCACAAGGATCGGCACTGGGCCCTCTACTTTTTGTCATTTACATAAATGATTTGGATGCGAGGATAAGAGGTTCAGTTAGTAAGTTTGCTGATGACACCAAAATTGGAGGTGTAGTGGACAGCGAAGAGGGTTACCTCAGATTACAACAGGATCTGGACCAGATGGGCCAATGGGTTGAGAAGTGGCTGATGGAGTTTAATTCAGATAAATGCGAGGGGGGTGCTTCATTTTGGGAAAGCAAATCTTAGCAGGACTTATACACTTAATGGTAAGGTCCTGGCGAGTGTTGCTGGACAAAGAGACTTTGGAGTGCAGGTTCATAGCTCCTTGATAGTGGAGTCGCAGGTAGATAGGATAGTGAAGAAGGCGTTTGGTATGCTTTCCTTTATTGGTCAGAGTATTGAGTACAGGAGTTGGGAGGTCATGTTGCGGCCATACAGGACATTGGTTAGGCCACTGTTGGAATATTGCATGCAATTCTGGTCTCCTTCCTATTGGAAAGATGTTGTGAAACTTGAAAGGGTTCAGAAAAGATTTACAAAGATATTGCCAGGGTTGGAGGATCTGAGCTATAGGAAGAGGCTGACCAGGCTGGGGCTGTTTTCCCCTGGAGTGTCGGAGGCTGAGGGGTGACCTTATAGAGGTTTACAAAATTATGAGGGGCATGGATAGGGTAAATAGGCAAAGTCTTTTCCCTGGGGTCAGGGAGTCCAGAACTAGAGGGCATAGGTTAAGGGTGAGAGGAGAAGGATATAAAAGAGACCTACGGGGCAACCCTTTTACACAGAGGGTGGTATATTGATGGAATGAGCTGCCAGAGGATGTGGTGGAGGGTCAGTTACCATGCTGTACATCTCTATGACTCTATGACTCTATGACCTTTCAGCCTCCAACTTTCCAATGAAAACTTCACAGTCCAAAGCTTGTTTTTCTTTCAATCTGATCTACTGTATTTGCTGCTTACAATACAGCTTCCTCTACATTGGTGAGAGGAAGCATGTACTGGCCAATTGCTTGACAGAACACTTCACCTGGCTGCAGGAATGACCCTGACTTTTGCCATTTCAGTGAACCATTGTGCTCACATGATAACCCCTTTCCATCTTAGGCCTATCGCAAAACCCAATACAAACTAAAGCCCACTGCATCTCATTTTGCACTTCACAATCTTCAGGACTTAACACTGGAGTTCAACTATTTAGATCGTGAACTCTATCCTCTATTTTAATTATGAAGAGGCAATTCTCTAATGGTATTATCGCTAGACTATTAATACAAAAAACTCAGCTAATGTTTTGAGGACCTGGGTTCAAATCTCACTATAGTAGATAATAGAATTTGAATTCAATAAAATAAGAATCTGCTGATGACTATGACTATCCCAAAATCATCCATGTGCTTATCTAAGGATTGTTTAAATCTCCCTAATGTGGCTGAGTTGACTACATTAGCAGGTAGGGCATTCCACGCCCTTACCACTCTTTGCATAAAGAACCTGCCTCTGACATCTATCTTAAACCTATCACCCCTCAATTTGTAGTTATGAACCTTCGTACAAGCTGACATCATCATCCTAGGTCGACCACAGCCAATATATTTTCTGCCACTAACACTTAACTATTAAGACCAATTCTGTATTACCAACAACACTCCCGTTGCCCTTTGATCAAGGTTCCTTTACCATCTGCTCCACTTGCTCCTATTTCTGACAGAATAAAACACATCACTTTTCTAGCTGCTGCAGTTCTGACATGGTCACATTAGGCTTGATATATGTGCTCCCTCTAAGCTGTGCAAAGTGCCTGCAGCTACTCCAATGGTGCATGTTGGACAATCGGCATGCCAACACTGTTTGCAAACATTGACATTGTTTTGTGGAAAAACGTCCTTCGGCCCAACAAGTCCACACCAACCCTCCGAAGAGTAACCCACCCAGACCCATTTCCCTGCCCTCTTACTCCTGTCTAATGCCCCTAACCTTCATGTCCCTGAACACTGTGGGCAATTTAGCATGGCCAATCCACCCTAACCCACACATCTTTGGACAGTGGGAGGAAACCGAAGCACTCGGAGGTAACCCACACAGACACGGGGAGAATGTGCCAACTCCACACAGACAATTGCCTGAGGCTAGAATCGAACCCAGATCCCTGGCACTGTGAGGCAGCAGTGCTAACCACTGAGCCACTGTACCACCTCAATCTCTGCTTTCACCACCGTGCATGGACCTCAAAGATCCACGATGAAGAATCAGTGTGAATGCTGCTTGGAATATTAACATGTTTCTTTCTCCACAGATGCTGTCAGACATACTAAGTTTCTCCAGCATTTTTGTTTTGTGCTCGAGATCTGCAGCGTCCACAGTATTTGGCTTTTAATTTATGAGCAATCGCATTTTGGGCAAGGTACCAAATTGCAACCTAAAGAGCTGAAGTCTGACAAGGCATCAATGCCTTCAGGAATCAGAAATGGAACATTATTGGATGGAAGTACTCTTAAAATACAAACCCTGGAAATTATGCTGTGCTTCTGATATTGTTCCCTGGCAGGCAGTAAGACCAATAAAAGGAGCAAATGTACAAGCTCCTGTATTTTTGATTTAGCAAATTACTACACACAAATATAATTAGCTAAATTACAATGAAAGTGACAGAATGTAAGATTTCCTTAAGTGAAGGAATGATTTTATTACCTACTATTCCAAGAAAAGTAATAAAGACATGATATAAATCACACATGTCAACATAAGCAAGAAGCCTGAAAAGAGAGAGAACTTAAGAAACAAAAAGTCTTAAAAGTGCTTCAGCAATCCAAGAAGGAAATGTGGAAAGATTTTGTTAAGAAGCTAAGGAGTTAAGGTATACAAGCTATTTCTCTGGGATTGATTATCTGAAAAAGGATAATGTTGGAAAAAAAACAACTGAGCAGATGTTTCTGCTGTTTATGTTAAGATTTCTTTTTCCAAATTGATTTAGATACAAATATACAGCTTTTTCTTGCAAAATGAACTTGTATTCTTTGACAAAGAACATTAGCTGTCTTGTGTGAATGGTTAGTGACTACAGGAGCGAACTGCAAAATGTACATTTACGATGTATCAAGCCAGATGTCACTTTGGTATCTGACTTGTCAATATTACCACCACTTGAGAGATCATAATGTGAGCTATACAAGGCAGATTCCTGAAGACTTGGTCAAAGAGGTAGATTTTGAGGAAAAACATAAAGAAGAGGTCAGATGTTTAGGGAGAACATTCCAGCTTATTGATTAGGCAGTAGAAGGCAGGGCTGCCAATGATGCAACAAATACAATTCAGGATTTCATTGAGCTGACTGGCTGCAAGGAGGAGTTGAGCCTGTTGACAGACATATGCCTTACTCGTATCCCTTATCTGGGGAACAAGACTAAGCAGTTGCCAATGAGCAAGCTTGGAACATGACATTTGACTAGAAGGTCTACGTTTTCAGGGTGGCTATCACAACATCTACTACACTGTAAAAGACTTAGAATGTTCAAAACTAGAATTCATTGTCTGAAAACCAAATAGAGTACACCTGGCATGGGTTTCAACCAACAGTAGGTAGTAGTGAAGTTGAACCTGAGCATCTTTAACTGGGATGGGAAATGGATCCCTGTGCCAGGAAATGGAATTCTCCTGGCACATACCAAAAAGTCTTTCAAGGTAATGAGGGCAGCAGCAGGGTGGGCGGTGTTTGGGCTCCTGAGCCTGTCCACTATCCAGCGCCAGGCTGGCCACATCCTTCTTTCTCCTTTTCTTTCATGTTTTCTCTTTCTTCTGCATCTTCATCTTTTTCTTCTTTTCCACGGCGATGGTGAAAGGTTGCATTGCAGAGGCGAGAGCAGGAGTAGGCAGCCTGGGGCAGCCGGGGTGGGGGGACATTGAGTCCGAAGCCAGGAGGGGGCAAGTTGGCCCTGAAGTGGGATGAGGTTGAGTCTGAAGAGGAGGGAGTTTGAGGCCTTGTAAAGAGTGTGAGCTCAGCATCGCCATGAACTTATGGACTGTGGTGTTGATCTGTTAACTGTTTTTTTTGGCTACCTTTCAGTAAGAAGGACTATATTGTTTAACTTTGCTTTCCTTATTTTTCTGCTTTGTACCTAACAGTCTGTCCCTAGGTACCTTCATACCTAAGATGTCACCGTAAGTGATGATATGTAAGCTTTTCATTGTACTCTTGTGACTACCTGTGATAATCTAGCTAATCCAATTCAATTCAATTCTGGAAGTAAGGTACTCAAAGCAAGATAAGAAAGAGGAAATCTACTAGTTTTGACAAGACTGCTATGTCGATAGGTTTAGCTGGATGAAACTATAACAGTGATCTAAATGCATAATCTCTCCGCTGGTAATCCACTAATCTTCTAGACTTGAGTGAGGTAGGTTTCTACATGAACAATGCATTCCACCATCATCATCACAGACTGTCCCTTTCATACAAAGATGACTCTCTTCCATTCTCAGGGTGAGTCCATCAGTGGCTGTACAGACCGATATAGCTGCTGGAGGCTCTTTACACTTGGGGCAGAAGGTAGTCATGGGAATGGGTGGGTGGGGCATTGGTGTGGCAACACACTCCTTTCAACCAGCTTCCATTTTATCCCGACGCCTTCCCGGATGCTCCTCCTCCACTTTGGATGGTCTTGGTCCAGTGAGTCCCAGGTGTCGGTGGAAATGCTGCATTTCACCACCTATTAGCCACTGTTCCACATTAGCTCAGGGACACATTCGTTCCACCAATGTTCCGCACTCTCATTCATGCCGTCCCTCCTGAGCTGCTGTCCAATGTCTACGACATTTCCCGATGCTCCATGACTACTATTTATTTTACATTTACAGGCACTCCCTGTGAGCTCCCAGCATAACGCGAGATGTTGCCTCTTTTGACTATGGTTAACCTCCAGTCTCCCAGCCTCTGTCTTTGTTTTCGCTGATAGAAATGACTGCAGCTTCCTAAGTCAGTACCAGCATTAACATCCCAGGCATCACAACTACATGTACTGGCAGTGTACCCTCTGAAGGCACCGTGTGAACAAACTCATCCATACTCTCTGTTTGGGGGGTCCTGCCGCCAAGTGTAAATTTCTCAGTAGCTTGATTTAAAGACAGCTAAATATGCTGATGGGTTTCTGCGTGAACCTAGAAACTTCAACGGTGTGTTCTATTCAGGCCATAGTGAAATATGAGATTGCAAACTTGCACAGAATGAAAGGACCCTCTGCTTTTTCCATGAACCAAAATACAATCTACCTTAGCACGGCTTTTACCACTTCACCACCTCAGGGAAACTTTGGCAAATGGCAGTGCAGTTGATCTGAGTGCTTTTATTATTCAAAGTAATATGTCAGTAGCCCTTACATATGTCTTGATTTCCTGCAGGAATTTATTGCATTTGGACCACATTGATTACTGCTATTCTTCCACTTTGATTTAATTTTAAGATAGAAATTTGCAGATTTCATTCCATGGGTACTGGCCAGGAATACTAATGTGGGAGTTCTGAAACTGAGGTGGCTGTACTGGTATCAATCTCAGGGAGATTCCTGGCATCACTGGGACAAACTGCAGTGTAATTCACAGGCAAATAATAACAGCAATTAAATTAATTTCATGAAGAAATTGTGTTGTTACATTGATTAAATAATTGTAAGTGATATAAGTCATTAGGACAATTTAAATGGTGCTATTGTATATTAATATATTCAGAGATGTTGCGTGGGTAGACAAATATACAGAGATAATGTGTGTGCATCTACAAAGATATATATATTATATACACACAAGCAAGCATATACATAGATATTGGTGTGTATAGAATGCAAGACATACACACAGGCTATAGGAAGCATAAGATATTGACACATCAAATATTCATTTGTTTTCCTTATTTTTCTGCTTTGTACCTAACACTCTGTCCCTAGGTGCCTTTGTACCTAAGATGGCACTGTAAGCGGTGACATGTAAGCTTTTCATTGTACTCTTGTGACTACATGTGATAATCAAGCTAATCCAATTCAATTCAATTCAGGAAGTAAGATACTCAAAGCAAGACAAGAAAGAGGAAATCTACTAGTTTTGACAAGACTGCTATGTTGATAGGTTTAGCTGGATGAAACTATAACAGTGATATATATACAGAATCTCTCCACTGGTAATCCACTAATCTTCTAGACTTGAGTGAGGTAGGTCTTTACACGAACAATGCCACTTTCTGTTTGAATTATCATTATCTCCTAAACCCCAGCGTGGGCATTGAGAGCAAAAACAAAATCTCTCTGTGCTATTCTTTATTGCATCCACTCTAATTATAATTACATTTTATTTACAAAACAGGTCATCACTCACACTTTAGGAAGCTCCTTGACCCATTATAGCTTATGACACTTCTTTATACCTCCTGTTGCAGCACTGCCTTTGGGATACACTAATCCTTGTGTGCTATCTTATGAATGTTATGCCTCACAATGTTAAAAGGGAAACTGTATTTTACAACATTGTCTTCTGAACACACACAAGGATGAAAGTGCTCATGCAAACTATAATATACTGTCCGTTGATCAATTTATATATGTATAAGAAACAAGTCATATGAACGTTCTCTTGGAATTTGTATTCATTGGGAAAGACTTGGGATGGTACATCAAAGAAAATGAGCCAGGGAGGTCTACTGCCTGATACCTGCCCTGAAAACTGGCATCCAATACTTTTCGTCCTGCTGATTAGAATAGAACCAGTTTGTCCATAGTGTGTGCCACCACAATGAGACGATGGTCAAGGGATGAACAATTTCACAATGCAGCATTGCTGACTCACACCACATTAGGTGGGAGAGTTGTTATTGTGGAAGCAGGGGATTTCCATGAAAAGAGGGAAAAGAGTTCACAATGTTGCTCATTCTCTCTGCTCTGACTACTGGCTTAGTCTCCAGAAGGGCTTACTCTGAATAAGAATAAGTTTGAATGGCACATTTAAGGGAGTTCTTGTCCTTTGAACAATGGATATGTCATTTCCGTTGCAACACAATAACCTTCTACCTCCAGGTTTCCTCTTCAGAGAGTGGACAGACCACCTGGATCCTGCCTCTGGCTGGGATAAATGGTGAAATTTTAGGGAACCACATAAAATCCCATCATATTGGAATTCCAGTACAGGCATATCCATTCTACCTTGTTCTCATGAAGTGTCAATAACTGAATATAAAAGAATACCTCTCAGATGTGAGGTGCTGCATTTTGGAAAGGAAAATCAGGGCAGGACTTGATGATAAAGTCTTGGGGAGTGTTGCTGAACAAAGAGACCTTGGAGTGCAGGTTCATAACTCCTTGAAAGTGGAGTCGCAGGCAGATAGAATAGTGAAGAAGGTGTGTGGTATGCTTTCCTTTATTGGTCAGAGCATTGAGTATAGGAGTTGGGAGGTCATGTTGTCTTTGTATAGGACATTGGTTAGGCCACTTTTGGAATATTGTGTGCAGTTCTGGTCTCCCTCGTATCGGAAAGGTGTTGTAAACCTTGAAAAGATTCAGAAAAGATTTACAAAGATGTTGCCAGGATTGGAAGGTTTGAGCGATAGGGAGAGGCTAATAGGCTGGGGCTGTTTTCCCTGGAGTGTTGAAGACTGAGCGGTGAACTTACAGAGGTTTATAAAATCTTGAGAGGCTAGATAAAGTGAGTAGCAAAGATCTTCTCTCTATGGATCATGATAGGATAAATAGACAAGGTACTTTCTCTGGGGTGGTGGCGGGGTGGTCTAGTGCTAGAGGGCATAGGTTTAAGGTGAGAGGGGAAAGATTTAAAAGGGACTTTTTCACGCAGAGGGTGGTGAGTGTATGGAATGAGCTGCCAGAGGAAGTAATGGAGGCTGGCACAATTGCAACATTTAAAATGCATCTGGATCGGTATATGAATAGGAAGGGTTTAGAGGGATATGGGCCAAGTGGTGGCAAATGGGACTAGATTAACTTAGGATGTCTGGTCGGCATGGATGAGTTGGACTAAAGGGTCTGTTTCCGTTCTATGACTACTGAAAGGTTGGTTTGGAGAATGGAGCTGAAATTATTATTGCGTAAAACACTGCAGCATTTGCAGTGCTTCCCATGTCCAGTTCTCCTTATCATGTGATCAGTGGAAAAAAAGCCACACAAAATGCAAAGTGAGCTACCATTTCCCTACTTCTACATGACTATGCAGGATCAATTCGATCATCAGTCTTCCTTCGTAGTGGTGTGGAAATGGTTCAGAAGCAAAAACTTCCACTGAATCAAACATTGTCACAAGTGACTTTGTAAAATTAATGAAAAATAGTTGAGATGCAGTCAGTCAAAAGAAGCTGTACTTTTGAATCAGTTTGAATAAATACTTTGTAAAGATTCCAAAAAAGCAATCATTGGACAACCAATATGTATAACAAATCTCTACATAAAGAAGTCTTGATGTAGGCAATTGTTTATCTTTTCCAATAAGCTTTCTTTGAGCTTAATGGATATAAAATAAGACATTTACAGCTATGGTCAATCTTAAGTGTGCTGATACTGTGCATTTTGGTATCTTCAGCAGCAATGTGTGGACCTGAATGTGTATTTAAGGATTTGGAAGGATAATTTCCACAGCTACTCAGACCCATGACTGGAGTTGAGCTGTTGTGATTAGCTTTGATGTGTGATAAAGACATGTTTGTAACAAGCTTGGTTGAAGCTGCTCAACGTAGAGAATGAATGTGGGAGTCTGCTTAATCTGAAACCATGAGGGAATGAAAATATTTTAAATGTTGAGTGGTTATTTTAAGGAGCTTGCTTTACTCCTCTGTTTCCATTAAAAACCTGATGACTTTGAAGAAGTTAGGATCTGGACAACAAACAATTCTGACAGGGTGAGGTACAGATTCAGAGTTTCACAATAAATAATTAGAGAAACTGTGAACAAATTGTGATGAGAAGCCATCAGCCCCAGTTTCTCTTCCCACTGAAGTTCCCTGAGCTGGTGGATTGTTCCTCATACAGTGTACAGTTCTAGTTTCCCTGCTATAGGAAGAATATTAATAAATTGGAGAGATGGGCAGGAAAGATTTGCAATGATGTTGCCAAGACTGGAGGATTTGAGTTATAAGAAGTGGCTGAATAGGCTGGGGCTATTTTCACTGGAGCGTCAGAGGTTGAGGGGTGACCTTACAAAGGCTTATAAAATCTTGAAAGGCTAGGTAAAGTGAATAGCAAAGATCTTCTCTCTAGAGTGGGGGAGTTCAAAACAAGAGGGCTTAATTTTAAGGTGAAAGGAGAAATATTTAAAAAGAACCTGAGGGGCAACCTCTCCGCATAGCGAGTGGTTTATATGTGTAACGAACTACGAGAGGAAATGATAGATGCAGGTATAGTTACAACATTTAAACAACATTTGGGTAGGTACATGGACATGAAACGTTCAGAGTAATATCGGCCAAATGCAGGCAAGTGGGACTAAGTTTCTTTGGGAAACTTGGTTGGCATGGACGGGTTGGACCGAAGGGCCTGATTCTGTACTGTACGACTGTATGACCCTAGTAATGTTTGCTTTTCAATCCCAACTATCGATCTGTTTATTGAGATCTCAAAAAAAATCATGACAACACTTGCTGAAGGATAAGTTAAAGGCAATAAATGAGGGTACAGTGAGGGCATAGTCTCGACAGTGAGACAGAAAAGTCTTTTTTTTTCCTTCTGTCTTTGAATATATATGTTGCAATTTGAATACTGCCAGAAGTGAATTGTTTTCAAATAGCACCAATTGTCACCAGGGTTTGAAATTATTCCTAGCTGCAAATACAGAGTTGCTCTTTCACTGGGACCAAATCCAAAGGAATAAGTGGAATGTTTAACAAGCGCAACTTAAAGAGATGAAATGATTTAAAAGGTATATGCCTTTATGTGACCTCCTGTTACTACTTTCAAGTTGGAAGGCCTCAGACAAGCCCTCCAGCCTTGAGAGCCTGATACAGAGCCATCTTCTGACCATTAATCTGCTCACCCTGTGGGAAATCTCAATCAGTGATTCTTTGCTACACTTTATGTGTTTTTGACCTACATTTGAGCTTGTCCATGGGCTTCAAAGCCCCACAGGGAAACTCGTGATCATATATTTTCAGCATTCTCATTCAGCTTTGCTCTTTGTACAACTGGCCATTACTTTAAGAGGACAACTTCTCTCTTTGGTCAATAGTAAACGCTGCCCTTTCAGACCCCACAGTGCCATTTTGAAGAAAATCAATTTTCTTCTATATCAGACCAATAGTTATCCCTCAAACAATTCCCAAAAATGGATTATCTGGTCATTAGCACATTGTTGTTTCTAAAACCTTGCTCTTGGCAAATTGCCTCACTTGCTTCGTAGCTTGATATTTTATTTTATTGATTGCAAAGTGTGTTGGGATATCTCGAGATTACAAAAGATTATAAATGTGGAGATTGAGTTTTCACTCTGTGCTTAGAAGCACAGAGATGGGGTAATCTGTGTCTCTGCAAACCTGACCATTGAGAAAGTGTCCAGGAAATTGGGAGTTTCATTCTGGGCTGGCAGTGTTCCATGTGAGTTGGGTTGGGCAGAATGAATGCAGAGGCTGCTGGGAAAATAGTTCACCACAGTGACTTTAGTGAAGTTACTAAAATAATGAATTCAAAAAGAAAGGATGGCCTCACCCCTCATAAGCTCCCTATGCCTCACACATGCCAATCTACACCAATTCCTGCCCCATCTACCTCCCATGCCCTTTGTGCCAACCTAAGCCTTCCAACTATCCCCATGACACTTAATTTTTCCTGTGGGATGCTATTCAGATCCTGTGCAAATGCTGCCTCATATCGTCAATGACACTCAATTCCCCTCCATGCACCCACCTTATACCTCCCCCATACCCACTATACCAACTCATTACTCATTCATCTCCATGGCCTTTTATTGTCCCTTTGCTAGCTTACTAACTCATGCCAACCCATCACCACCTTTTTATCTTACCCTTTCCATGCCAACTCACCTAATATCAGAGAATAAAGTTTGCGTTTTTTGATTATGTTCTTTAAAGAACATTAATTGATTAAAAAATATACTGATTCATGTTGAAATTCCTTCAACTAACCTCGTTGGAAAATAAACATTCGTATTCAACAACCATTTGAAGGCATCAGTTAAATTGTTTGCTTATGAGATGTTAGATCCTATAATGATAGCTTTGAGGCTTTGTGAGATAAAATGAAATATCAAACACTGACTTCTTTTAAAACTCAGCATGCTTTATTTTAAACTTAAGGCCCAGCATAGTTCAATCCTTTGAGAAATTTGATAGTTCCAATGATCAGACTCTTTTAGGCGTCTGAACAACATGGATGGTCAGCATTTATGACCCATCCCTAATGGCCTAAAAGAATGATGTGGAGGATTCTGGGTGGACAAAGTTAAAAATCACAGGTTATAGTCCAACAGGTTTATTTGGAAGCACTAGCTTTCGGAGCGCTGCTCTTTCAGTGGAGGCCACTTTGGGCTACAAGCTGGTGTTGTGCGATTTTTAACTTTGCCCTTAAGAAGGTGGTGGTGAGCTACCTTCCTGAATTGCTGCAGTCCATGTGCTGTAGGTAGACCCCAATGCCCTTAGGGAGAGACTTCCAAGACTTTGACCCAGTGACAGTGAAGGAACAGCGATATATTTCCAAGTCAGGATGGTGAGTGCCTTGTAGGGATCTTGCTGCCCCTGTCCTTCTAGATGGAAGTGGTCATAAGTTTGGAAGGGTGTTGTCCAAGGATCTTTGGAAAATTTCTGTAGTGTGTCCTTGTTGGTAATCACTGTGCTGCTATGGACCATTGGTGACAGAGTGACTGGATGTTTGCGGATGTAATGCCAATCAAGCGGGCTGCTTAATCCTGGATGGTGTCAAGCTTCTTGAGTGTTAATGGAGCTGCACCCATCCAGGCAAATGGGGAATATTCCATCACATTCCTGACTTGTACTGAGTAGATAGTGGACGGGCTTTGGGGAGTCAGGAGGTGAGTTACTCACTCCAGTATTCCAAGCTTCTTAAATGCTTTGTTAACGGTCTAACTCACCTTATTAATATTCAGCTTCCTATCTCACCAGACTTTTTCAATAATTGAGACATTGAGAAATCAGAACAGGTACCTGGTTGATTCAACATCCTGCTTAGTCCAAATGACCTCCAACCAAATTGCATCAAAAGACATGATCCACAGGTACCAGCCAAATACAGCCCTCGTCCAGGACATGGGGATCCAGCATCTGCTAATTCTTCATGACCATAGAGTCATAGAGTCCCTACAATGTAGATAGAGGCTATTCAGCCCATGGGGTTTACACCAAACTTCTGAAGACCATCTCACTCCAACTCAGACCCCTATCCCAGCCCTCTTCCTATATCTAGCTTTTACTGTGGCTAACCCAACTAATCTGCACATCTCTAGACACTATGGGCAACTTAGCATGACCAATCCACCTAACCTATGCATCTTTGGACTGTGGGAGGAAACCCACACAGACATGGCAAGAATGTGAAACCTCCACACTGTCACCCATGGCTGGAATCGAACCCAGGTCCCTGGCACTGTGAAGCAGCAATGCTAACCACTGAGCCACCATGCCCGCACATCAGCATACCATCTCTCTGATACACTTTGTGCATAGGGAGAGGCACCAGCTTATGGATTGACTCTCCAGCCTTGGGTGTCCCCCTACCATTCATTCTACAATAACGGGCACAACGTCTGTCCATTAATCAGTCTGATGTTGAAAAAGCAGTCCACTTCCAATGCAGTGTCAAGGTGGGAACCATAGGTTTTCCTGATATCTCATTCCCAATATCAGAAGAATATTGCACCAGGCTGCATCTCAGAGATTTTTGCTTGCTCTCTTAGTGTTCACAGACATTCTGTCTGCCTCGATACTCACACCAATCATATCTTGCCTTGTTTTGCCATAATTACTAGTACAGTCACACAGTCAGGTTTCTTGCTTTTCTACTTAATAGCCCACAGTCAAGGGAGCAGACATCTTGCTGTAAAGACTGTGTTGTGTCAACCTCACACCTCTTCCAGGAGCTTATGTGGCAAACACAGTGCATATGCAGCCAGCATAGTCATAGCGGTTGGCCAGGAAATGGTCTGTATTGCTATTGTTGTGAGTTTAAGTTCAAGTTTGAGTACAAACCTATTATACTGGTACACAAATTCCTGTCCACTTTCCTGAATGTTACTGAAACATTGACAACATGAGAGCTTCAAGACTTGATTGATTAAAATGCTTCAAAGAGATTGAGTTCACAGTGTGTACAATCCAGTGGGAGAGAGAGAGTGAAGCTTGCAGATGCAGTCAGGCAATCCAAAGCTGAGAAACTGCCTCTGAGAGAGCTGGAAATTCCTTCTGATGTTGGGAATAAGGTGTCAGAAGAACCCTGTGGTTCTCAGCACCACACTGCATCGGAAGTGGACTGCTTTATCAGTATCAGACCAATTAATGGACAGAGGTTGTGCTTGCTATTGGAGTAAGAATGGTGGGTGGACCCCCCGAGGCTGGAGAGTCAATAGGCAGCTCTCCAGCACTGAGATCAGCAGGATCACTGTTGGGCACTGCATGGGGTCTGCATGCTGACTGGTAACCATTTGTAATCACTGCCTCCAACCTCAGCCCCAACCCACTGCCCCATCTGGCCTTTCCAAAAATGGCCAGTAAACATCTGGCCAGGAAGCAGCGTGCACAGCTACATTCCTGTCCCCTTTCACACTTTCAGTAGAGGAACAATATATTTACAATGTTAGAATTGTTAGTTCACAGATCAGACTTTACGATCCCTTCGGAGATTATTTTATCACAGTTTAAAATGTCGTGCACTAATTCAACCCATGATTTAGTAATTTAGCTCATTTTTGTCATGAATAAACTTGAACAATGATAATGTTTAAACAAGTATTACAGAAGCTGGGCAACCTACCAACTCTCATTCAAAATTAGATAATGACAACAGCATCACTGCCTGAATCTAAAATGCTTTCTATTACTACAGATCCCTTTCATTGCATTAAGAACAAAGAGATTTGCTTATGATTTGATACCACACTTCACTAGTTAGTGCAGAAAGCAGTGACACCTCTTCCATTCACAGAGTGATCTTTGAAGGCTTGGCATTTAACAAGATCTAATCACCAACCTGGAAGATTGTCACCATTTCTTCAATAACAGCAACTATCAGGTGGGAGTCTGAACTCTGTAGCCCCCAGCGCTTACACATAACAAGCGTAGCTGGCAGCTTTAACATTAGGAATTGTGAAAAAGGAAGAGTTATGATGCTAACACAACAGGATATCTTTGTGCTCCAAGTTCCTAGCTGTTGCTCCTGCAATCCAACTGATTTATAGCAGACTGAAGTAATACTCAGCGTCTTGTCAAGGTGTTTCACATTTCCTTCTAAAATTCTGACAATTCATTAGAAAACTTCCCATAAAATTTCAGATTCAGAGATACATACCTTCCTGACTGGCATTTTTTGTCTAAACTCAGTTCAAATTGGAATGTTCTTCCCATCCAATACTATCAGTTCATGAAGCCGATAGTTCTCCTGAATTCTCTATTCCCCTCTTTTCCCTTCTTCCAACTTTTATTAGTTCAAACTTTCACTCCTTTCTCTGTCTCCTCAGTTAATAATGACACTTCCTCAAATAATCGTTTCATTACCCCCACAAAACATCATGTAACATTGGCCTTCCTTTCCTTTCCTTCTCCCCATTGCATTCTCTACTTTTCTTTTGGGTCTTTATTTCCTTTCAGCCTTTCCTATTATTCTCCAATAACTATTACCCGTGTTCACAAACAAAAGCAGAAATAGCTGGAAAAGCTCAGCAGGTCTGGCAGCATCTGTGGAGAGAAATCCAAGTTGATGTTTTGGGTCCAGTGACCCTTCCTCAGGATTGTTTTTTATTTGTTACCTGTGTTCCCCTCCTGCTCAAGCGACTCTAGCCACTGCACACACAGTGGGTTTCTCTTCCTGTGGTGTTGAAGGGAGAAAGACAGGGATTCTGCCAAAACATGGACTTTGGCACGTATGATTCTGAGGTTAAGATTAGATTAGATTACTTACAGTGTGGAAACAGGCCCTTCGGCCCAACAAGTCCACACCGCCCCGCCAAAGCGCAACCCACCCATACCCCTACATTTACCCCTTACCTAACACTACAGGCAATTTAGCATGGCCAATTCACCTGACCTGCACATCTTTGGACTGTGGGAGGAAATCCACGCAGACACGGGGAGAACGTGCAAACTCCACACAGTCAGTCGCCTGAGGCGGGAATTGAACCTGGGTCTCTGGCGCTGTGAGGCAGCAGTGCTAACCACTGTGCCACCGTGCCGCCCGTACCATAGCCAGTTGATGGTAAATATACCATAGCCAGAGAAAGAGGTATAAACAGGGATCCCGCCCTCAATAATTCAATTTGAAATGTTTCCATCATCCTCACAAACCACCCAGTTTTGTCTAAAATCAAAAATTGAATATGTGCCATTCTCGCAGTGTAGACTTTGTTCAAAACTTAATCTCAGAATATGGATGTCACCGACAAGGCCAGAATTGTGTGTTCATTCCTAGCGACCCTGAGATTGACACAATGGCTCGCCAGGCTACTTCAGTTATCAAAGAGCCAGTCAGTGGGGCTGGAGTCATGTATAGGCCAGGCCAGGTTGGGATCACAGATTTCCTTCTCCATAGCAGGATTTCCAGTCCTTTTTGATCTGTGGCTCTTCTCCCATCTCATAAAAATTCCACTTCAATACGAGTAAAGAATATCGTTTTTGTATGTCTAGAGTTTTACTGTGCAAGAAATCCTGCCTATCTATTACTTATGTTGCGCTTACTGCTATCCTCCAGTATTCCTTTTCTGGGGCCAAGATAGTGTTGATTTTCCGAAACTCCTGCACCCCCAAATTACAAATTTGGACAAGAATTGACAATTGCCACAAGTTCCCATTCCTTTGAGTTCTCCCTTCATATACTGTGTCCAAACATCAACCAGCTTGCACATGCCTGGACAGATTTATTTCTTTCTCTTTCCACACTTCAACCAAAGCTTTGCAAATACAGATAGTCTGCGATTCTGGTTCATTCTCATGGGGTACATCCCTTGATTGGCAATGTATATTAACCACCAATTGTCCCAACTCCAATTCTCGCCAATCTTTACTAAATTTTGGCATTGCCCTTTAAATCCACTGGCAGAGCATCTAGGGGACTATACCTCTCTGGTTCAGAACCATTCATCAACAGGACTTGTTAGCCAGTTTTTTGAGATAACTATCTGATACATTAATGATTGTCCTTCAAAGATGGTATTTCGAAATTTTAAAGTTGAATGGAAATTTTCAAATAGCCTTGTTACTAAAATTCTCAATCTCTACATGATTGGCTGAGAAACACAACAACAATGTGATATTGTTCAGACATTGTTCAAACTCCTTTCACCTCATGAATTAAATGAGCAAGCAAGCAGATTGACTTCACTCGATCACTTGGGGGAGACAGCAGTTAAGTGCCAGTTATGTCGGGTTCTTTGGAGGATTTTCTGCCACAAGGTCTCATGGGTTAGCTCACCTTACCTGAACAAAGTTGCCGCATTAGCTACATAACCTACCCCAGCTGCATTCCTCTCATCTAATTCTAACCCTACCCTTCCGTGTGCCATTCCCAGAACACTTTGCTGGTCAGCGGATATCCTGGACTTGATCCTGGTGCCTATGACATCTTAAACGCCAGCTGGGTACTCAGACACACGGTGCCAGCCCACAGCTGCCTTGCACAATTCCTGGCATTTGCCCCAGAGATGGCAGAGAAGAGAAACCTGGTGCCCAGCTTTGTGGGCAGGGACCTGGATGTCCTGCTGGATGTGGGTGGTACACAGACGGGCAGATTCCTCTTTTCCCAGGTTTGGCACGGTCAGCCTCAACACCGGATCATGCCAGCCTGCCCCAAGGTTGCCTCCTAATCAGTGCAGAGTGGAGGTATTCACACAGCTCCACCATCTTCCCTCCGATACCTCACCCTCATTCTGTCACTGCTGCTGTTCCCACCTCCCATTGAGACTGATGCTTGGCCCTTATTTCCTGCATCATCTTCTCTCACTCAAAGTCACCCACCCCAACCCATGACAACACCCATCCTGCAGGCCTTCTGAGCTGCCTACTCACTTGCTGGGATCACCTTCCCACACTGCAACAACACTAATGGCTGCACCACCCACTTTTTCCTTCATTAATACCTGCCCCTCTCTCACTGGGACCTAACGAGTCGAGACCCATGGTCAGCTATCCATCCTTTCTCTGTATGAGGACAGCTTTGTTATTCTGACCAACTGACTTACTGTACCAGGACACCCCGGTTGAAGGCTTTTTTCCTTCAGTTAGAGTCATAGAATCATACAACACGGAAACAGGCCCTTTGGTCCAACTCGTCTGTGCTGACCAGGCATCCCAATCTGACCTCGTCCCATTTGTCAGTGTTTGGACCACATCTAAACCCTTCCCATTCATGTACCCATCCTGATGGCTTTTAGATGTTGTAATTGTACCAGTCTCCGCCACTTGTTCTGACAGCTCATTCAATATTCGCATCACCCTCTGAGTGAAAAAGTGACCCCTCAGGTTTGACTAAGGCCTACAGATACACTTCTTGCCTTTGTGCCTACACTAAGCAGTTTGGAAAGCACAGCCACTCTGGTATCTCTGACTGTGAGGGAGCAAGGTACAAAAAGACATGGAAATGCCAGGCAAGGATACAGTGAACAGCAGGATAAGATAAGAGCTAGTGAGCAGCATCTCTTACAGCAAACGAAGAGCTTGGAGATACAGCCTGGTCCAGTCCATGAACTGGGGGCATATTCCTGAATGTAAAGTGTTCTTGTTGCAGCACTCTAACGATAGGTACTAGAGTTTGAATCTGTGCAGCTCTGGTACGTTCTCAAACCGGGCAAAACTTGCTCTTCAAGAGATTTCAATATCAATAGGTCAGGAAAATTGATGTTTGGAAAATAAAAGGCAAAGAAATGTATATTATCATGAGTTCCACTGAAAGGCATTTTGTTGACAGCAGACAGCGACAGACAGAAAAGAAAGCGACAGTGATGAAAATTACAGGTCAGTGATGCCCTCCAGCAATGCATGAACCAAACCTAACACTGAAGCTCGTCAGAGCAGACAATGTGATACTAACAGATTATTGATCATGTTTGACCTTTGCCCACCATGAGGCTTACTCCTCATGACCTGAGGTTCCATCTGGACAGAGCTCTTTTCATAGAGATTATAATTCCGGAAAGCAAATCACAAGGTCCATAGTATGCTGCAGCATTAACTGTGTAAAGCAACTGGGGAATATGGAGGTGAAAATTAATCTTATAAAGCTTCTGCTGTCTTGTCGAATGCAGGTGGCTGGCTCTGCTCTAAACAGTGTAGCCACCCAGAATGAACTCTGATTCCCTTTGAAATGGACAAAAACTATTTGAACTATTGATAGATTCGGGTGATCAAACTTTGGTTTGGGCATTTATTTCCTGCCCATATTTCCATATGACATAAGAGTGACTTTCAGCTGGGTAATTAGAAAATGTGTTTGGGAAGCTTCTTGAATGTGTCATAAGCACACAAAACAACGATGCACATCGATTGCAAACATATTCTTGCACCCTCGGTGCATGATGATTCAAATGACCTCTGGCATCAACAATGTCTCACAACTCCTACTGCTGGAAGTAATTCCAGCTGTTGTGTACTCTGAGCAGAAATTCCTGTTCTTCCAGGTGGGAGTGGGATTAAGGGAGCCTCATGGACACATGCTGAGATTTGCTGAGTTAATTTGATTCTCCCCCACCTCACAGCCATCAGTTTGCTACCTCCACAACCTCAAAGTCATCGAACGGCATTTTCCATTTCCATTTCTTATCGAGAGATCTGAACACAGAATCTAAGATTGGCAATAATGGTTGCTGAGAGCAAGTTGCAACTTCAGGAGTTCTGCCTACTGGAACCAATGTTAACCTGGAACCAACTACAAACAGCATTATTTGAGTTTGAGGATGGAATTTTCCTCATGTCCTAGTTCTCATGTTCCATCAGCAAAAAGAACAGACCCCTGTAGAAAAGAACTGAATTGAGGAAAACTCAGCAGAGAAAGAGCGAGAATGCAGGGGAATGACCATGGCGTAGGAAGCCTATGGTCTCATCAAGGAGTCCAGAGGAGCATGCCTTCCTGTGCATAAACAACCAAATAAAATGTCAAAAGCATAATCTCTGTCCCTGACTGTTTTTCTTGTCTGGGTTGTCCTGCCAGGGAAACCATCAGTGTATTATCCCTCAGGCCTCATGTTAAAATAAATTAGGCCAGAATATCATCGGAGTCTGACTTGCATATTTAAACAGGACAGCACTGGCTTGTTGAAGGCACCCATTTCTGGCTGCAGTTCATAATTCAAGTTGAGTAAAATGGTGCAAGCATGAAGTGGGCTCCATTTATCTTCTTCCCCATGCCCAGTTTGTGCCGAACCAAATTTTTTTAAGGCTGCAATTCTAAACTTGGTATCTTTCCTTCCTTTTAAATCTGTGATGTAAATTTTTACACCAGTGCAATTAGGAAGGTTTTGATGACAACTGTTTACATGATGCAAATTGCTGCAAATTATCACAGTGGGTTTCCATTTTAATCTGCATTAAAATTAATTTGCTTGTGCTTGAATACATTCTAAAATTGCTCTAAATTAGAAACGATCTCTTGTCTTATAGTCAAGTCAAACATTAAACGTGGTGCACAAACACCTTGGTCCCTATAAATGTAGAAGAGTGGAAATCTGATAGGAGAGCGGTAAAGTATTGAATATAATTCAGGATATTTAAGATTTCCATACATTAGGCATGAGATATAATAGCTCAGTGGAGCTTTGACAGTCTATGGATGCTGTGTACATGAAACCATTTAACATAATATTCATTTTCATATATGTTTGGCAGGATGGAGGGAAAATGATGGAATGCAAAACCATCTGGCTCGAAGGAGTGAGATCAAATTTATACTTTACGCTGCGCTGCTGGCCCACCTACAGTTACTTTTCCACAAGATAGAAATTGATGCATTGGATCCTCAGAAGATATAAATCCGCTCACTCCACATATGTAGACCATGGATTGTTGAGCCTTCCCCCCACCGAGGATACATTAAAAAAACTCATAAATCTACGACACCATTACAGTCCCATATGTTTTCTAAAGTCCCCCACTATGATTTTATGTGCTTGCTTCTCTCCATCCCTCTCTCACAGCAACATTGCGTACTCTTCCCTGCTCTCTATTTCTATTGCATTCTCCAATCGATACCCAGATTTTGGGTCTTAAAGTACAGCAAAGTAAAATTCCAGTAGATGATTGACTCCATGAGGGTGTTTGCATGTCAAAGGTCACACTCTGGAAGTGCAGCATTCTGTGGCAAAAAGGAATGTCCAGCAGTTCATTAAAGCAAGGGTGTTACAAGGAACTTTTTTTTAAAAAATCAGCTAAATTGCATAAGAGGCAAGAAAATATGGTTCAGGAAAGGATTTGAGGGATAGCAGTTTATTGGTTTGAGAAACATTGGACAGGTTTTGTTGATTTACATGAACTTCCATTTTCTCTAAGATTCTAACTAAGATTTTTTTTATTTGTCCAGATTTTCCTGTCAGAGTAGCTACAAAAATAAAGACTTTGTAGTTATGTGTGCACAGATGACACAGGAACTTTAGGCAAGGGTAGATGCATGGTTCAACTCAAATATCTAAAGCCTACCACGCAATTCTGTCATTAGCTTCATGAAAACACCATGGCTTCACCAATGACATGTACTGAAGAGTATGAAATTACTATTTGCATAGTTGATACAATGGAACTCATTAGATAAAGTTAGCTCCTGTCACTTCAGTGTAACTCAGATGAGGAGAAATTTCTTCAGCCAGAGGGTAGCGAACCTGTGGAACTTATTGCTGCAGAGGGCTGTGGAGGCCAAGTTATTGACTGCATTTGAGATAGAGATAGATAGGTTCTTGATTGGTCAGGAAACCAGGGGTTATGGGGTGAAGGCAGGAGAATGGTGTTGAGAAACATATGTTAAAAATCACACAACACCAGGTTATAGTCCAACAAGTTTAATTGGAAGCACACTGGCTTTCGGCTTGAAGGAGCGTCGCTCCGAACGCTAGTGTGCTTCCAATGAAACCTGTTGGACTATAACCTGGTGTTGTGTGATTTTTAACTTTGTACACCCCAGTCCAACACCGGCATCTCCAAATCGAGAAACATATGAACCATGATCAAATGATAGAGCAGACTCAATGGGTCGAATGGCCTAATTCTGCCCCTATATTTTATGGTGTTATGGCCTTTACATAACTTTGATGAGTGCTAATTATTGCCAAACAACCTAACTGGTACTGAAAATTAATTTTTACAAGTGTGGAATCTCATGCCTGTGTGTTTTAAGAATTGTTAGAGATTTTAAAAACTGCAAACTTTACAATTAAGCTTGATTTCATCTTTCTTTTTGTCCCTCTTCTTATCTTGTAATCGAATCTTTCTTTCCTTCCTTTTAGTTCAATTTGAATGTCAGCTGTAAGTCAGTTGGTAATATAACTGACCCCAGAGTCGGAAGGACTTGAGCAAAAAGGAAAGCAACATCCCAATTTTCCATCACAAAATCCAGCTGCGTTTCTCCGTGCTAGTTAACCTTCGCGTGCTCCATCTCAAGACAGCATTGGGCTTCATCTTGTCCACTTGGTTGCAGCTGATTTGGTTACTCTGGGCTGTCAAAGGTACAAAATGTAAGATCATTCCTGATTATGGGGCAATTAGAAAATATAGACATGAAGTCATAGAGTCATAGAGATGTACAGCACGGAAAAAGACCCTTCGGTCCAACTCGTCCATGCCAACCAGATATCCTAAATTAATCTAGTCCCATTTGCCAGCACTTTGCCCATATCACTCTAAATGCTTCCTATTCATATACTCATCTAGATGCCTTTGAAATGTTGCAATTATACCAGTCTCCACCACTTCCTCTGGCAGATCATTCCATACACGCACCACCTTCTGTGTGAAAAAGTTGCTCCTAAGGTCCCTTTTAAATCTTTCCCCTCTCACCCTACACTCTTGTTTCCACCCCAGGGAAACGACCTTGTCTATTTTCCCTATCCATGTCCCTCATGATTTTATAAACTTCTATAAGGTCACCCCTCAGCCTCCAATGCTCCAGGGAAAACAGCCCCAGCCTATTCAACCTCCCCCTAAATCTCAAGCCCTCCAACTCTGGCAACATCCTTGTAAATCTTTTCTGAACCCTTTCAAGTTTCACAACATCCTTCCTATACGAGGAGACCAGAATTGCACGCAATATTCCAAAAGTGGCCTAACCAATGTCCTGTACAGCCGCAATATTCTACAGGAATAGTGCCAGAAGACTGGAGGATAGCAAATGGTGTTCCCTTGTTTAAGAAAGGGAGTAGAGACAACCCTGGAAATTATAGACCTGTGAGCCTTACTTCAGTTGTGGATAAAGTATTGGAAAGGGTTGTAGGAGATAGGATGTATGGGATCATGGGTCATTTAGTGGTTTGAAACAGAAATTGGCTGGCTGAAAGAAGACAGAGGGTGGTGGTTGATGGAAATGTTCATCCTGGAGTTCAGTCACTAGTAGTGTACCACAAAGATCTGTTTTGGGGCCACTGCTGTTTGTTATTTTTATAAATGACCTGGATGAGGGCATAGAGGATGGGTTAGTAAATTTGCAGATGACACTAAGGTTGATAGAGTTGTAGATAATGTCAAAGGATGTTGTAGGTTGCAGAGAGACATAGATAAGCTGCAGAGCTGGGCTGAGAGTTTACAAATTGAGTTTAATGCAGAAAACTGTGAGGTGATTCACTTTGGAAATAGCAACAGTAATAAAGAGTTATGGGCTAATGGTAAGATTCTTGGTAGTGTAGAGGAGCAGAGAGATCTTGCTGTCCAGATACATAAATCCTCGACAGTTGCCACCCAGGTTGATAGGGTTGTTAAGAAGGCATATGTCGTGTTAGCTTTTATAGGTAGAGGGATTGAGTGTTGGAGCCACAAGGTCATGCTGCCACTGTACAAAACTTTGGTGCAGCCGCACTTGGAGTATTGCATACAATTCTGATCACCGCATTATACAAGGATGTGGAAGCTTTGGAAAGGGTTCAGAGGAGATTTACTAGGATGTTGTCTGGTATGGAGGGAAGGCCTTACGAGGAAACGCTAAGGGATTTAAGGCTGTTTTCATTGGAAAGAAGAAGGTTGAGAGGTGACTTAGTTGACATATAATCAGAGATTTAGATAGGTTGGACAGTGTGAGACCTTTTTCCTCAGAAGGCGATGGCTAGCATGAGGGGACATACCTTTAAATTGAGGGGTGATAGATATAGGACAGATGTCAGAGTCAGTTTCTTCACTCAGAGAGTAGTAGGGGTGTGGAATGCCCTGCCTGCAACAGTAGTAGACTCGCCAACTTTAAGGGTATTTAAATGGTCATTGGATAATTATGTGGATGATAATGGAATAGTGTAGGTTAGATGGGCTTCAGATTGCTTTCACAGGTAGGTGCAACATCAAGGGCCAAAAGGTCTGTACTGCTTTGTAATGTTCTATGTTCTATGTTCTCTGTTCTAGATGACCTCCCAACTCCTATACACAATGCTCTGTGCACAATAAAGGAAAGCATACCAAACAATAAAAGGTGCAATTATCCAGTTTGAGATGTTAGCTTTTGTTAAAATCTGGCATTGCCATATTCCATAGATATATATTTTCCCATAGATCTATACGTTAGTATACAAATCTGGCATACCATAAGCTATTTTCTTCTTATTCTTTGGTCACATATATGCTTAAGCATATGAACCAGTCATTAACATTCAAAATCGGGATTTGTTGTAACATTATTACAGCTTTTAAATGAGGCAATCAGCTCTCTGCATAACAGTAGCATTCACATCCACTAGGACTTGACAACTGTTTGACTAAACTGATCCAGAATAAGGATAGCTGAGCACAGAGTCATAAGAAGGATAAGAAGTTGACTCATTCTCAGAAAAATGGCTAAACTCCAGATGGAACGATTCGGCCATCAGGCATCTTCACAGCTCTCATGTTGAGACTTTACAGGAGTCTTCACTCCATTGGCTCTGTTAAAAAGTACACCAGGGAAGCTGGGTGAAGTCACACATAGCTTTCAAGTATGTTCATGTCATCTGAGTAAACAAGAAATGGCTGATACTTTTGCTAATGTTATGGTGCCACCTTTTAAGGGAAGGGCGACTGAGTAACAAAATCAATTATTTCTGTCTGTTGATTCCAACCAAATGAAAAGCAATTTTTTAAAAAAGAATCACATTGCACTTGGACTGGACTTTCAAATTTATCAGTAAAACATTACATACTGTTATTCAGTCAGCACAGTGGCAAATTCAGCTTAAAGGTCTGGAAAGTTAGATTTTATCCAAAATATAGACCCCAGCCGAATATTCCTCATGAGGTAACTGAGATAGCAGCTCCTCATCTGAATTAATAAGCTGCTTTTGTTTCCTGCAACTGTATTTATAAACATCTGAATTCCCGCTCTGCCATTTAATTATTTATTATTTTACAGACCAACCTATTTTTCAGACAAGGTGATTTTCCAATTGAATAATTTTTCAATCAATCAACTGGTGAACTGCTGACTTAGAAAAGCAATGGTACGTGAAAAGAATTTGCTCAAATAAGTACAAATGGCTTTGAAGGAAAGGGGGATTAAAAAAAAGCAGCAGCAGCAGCACATTCAGTGGCTAATAAACCAATTTGTATCTGCCTTGAACTCACTTGGTGCTGTTTTATAATACAGTAAAACAGCACTGCACTGCAGACCATGCTATATAAAAACATGCACACAGCAAGCTCAAATGCAATGTTTCTAATTATTAAATTGCTGCTGTTGCTTCTTTTTCATTTGTTACACTGTGATATCTCCAATTTAACCCAATTAACAATGATTTTCTCCCAATGTTTTAACTCCTTCACTTTCACTCAATAGAGATTATGAAAGGCTGCAACTTTGCTAACATGTCGATTAAATGCACAACAGCTTTTAAGGACTGTTTTTTAGATTAGATTAGATTAGATTAGATTACTTACAGTGTGGAAACAGGCCCTTCGGCCCAACAAGTCCACACCGACCCGCCAAAGTGCACCCACCCAGACCCATTCCCCTTCATTTACCCCTGCACCTAACACTACAGGCAATTTAGCATGGCCAATTCACCTAACCTGCACATTTTTTGGACTGTGGGAGGAAACCGGAGCACCCGGAGGAAACCCACGCAGACACGGGGGGAATGTGCAAACTCCACACAGTCGGTCGCCTGAGGCGGGAATTGAACCCGGGTCTCTGGTGCTGTGAGGCAGCAGTGCTAACCACTGCGCCACCGTGCCGCCCACTGCGCCACCGTGCTTTCCAATGCATCTTATTTCAAATTTGGAAGGCTTATGATAGCTGAGTCTAACTTTTGAGAGATTCTACTACTCATTCACACTGCTACTGAGTAATTGGATATGTTGTCCTGGTCCAAGAAATTCAGAGTTACCTCAGGGTTAGGGATTTTCACCTCTGACATAGAGGTCATGCCAGAATGAATTTCTGGCCAGCACACTGTGCAGTGGCATAGATAACAAAAAAAATCTCACCTTCTTGATTTTCTGTTGGGACATTGAGTGCCCTGATTTTGAGGTTGAGGATCAACATTGTATGAGGGCAACTTTCCCCAGGCTGAACCAAAATAAGCCTCAATTCATAGGGTCATACGGAAACAAACGATGTCCAACTCGTCAGCACCAACCAGACACCCCAATCTGACCTAGTCCCATTTGCCAGCGTATGGCCCAATCCCTCGAAACCCTCCCTATTCTTATACCCATCCAGATGCCTTTCATTGAGGTTTTAATTGCACAAGCCTCCACCACTTCCTCTGGCTAGTTCCATACAAACACCACCCTCTGCGTGAAAAGATTGGCCCTTAGTTCCTTTTTAAATCTTTCCCCTCTCATCTTAAACCTGTGCCTTGTAGTTTCAGATTCCCCTAACTCAGAAAAAAGGACCTTGGCTATTCACCCTACCAATGCCCCTCATGATTTTATAAACCCCCATAAGGTCACACCCTCAACCTCTGACACTCGAGGGGAAAAATCCTATAACTTCCTATAACTCAAAAGTCAGTTAGAATAATTTCTGGGGGCTGTTAGTTTCTGTCACATTACCACATAAGACTACAAAATTTCAGATTCTGAGCAGCTGTCGTAAGTAAATGAAGCAGCTTGTACCTCAATCATTCTTGTACCTCAGAAGCTAAATGTATTAGGTCAAAGAACAAAGAACATACAGCGCAGAAACAGGCCTTTGGCCCTCCAAGCCTGAGCTAAAACATTTTGCCCTTCCATACTAAAACTGTCTTTACTTACAGGATCCATAGCCCTCTATTACATTGCTATTCATGTATTTGTCCAGGTGCTTCTTGAATGCTGCTATTGTGTCTGCTTCCACCACCTCCTCTGGCAGCATGCTCCGGGCACTCACTATCCTTTATGTCAAAACTTTGCCTTGCACATATCTCGTAAACTTCACCCCTTGCACCTTGAACCTGTGCCCCCTAGTAAGTGATCCCTCCACCCTGGAAAAAAGCCTCATACTTTCTACACTATCCATGCCATTCACAATCTTATAAGCTTCTACCAGGTCACTCCTCAACCTCCTGCATTCCAGTGAAAACAAACTCAGTCTATCCAACTTTTCTTCATAGCTAAAATCCCCCAAACCAGGCAACATCCTCTTCTGGACCCTCTCAAAACATCCACATCCTTCTGGCAGTGTGGTGATCAGAAATGTACATAATATTCAATGTCTGGCCTAACTAAAGTTCTATAAAGATTAGATTAAATTACTTATAGTGTGAAAACAGGCCCTTCGGCCCAACAAGTCCATACCGACCCTCCGAAGAGCAACCCACCCAGACCCATTCCCCTATATTTACCCTTTCACCTAACACTATTGGCAATTTAGCATGGCCAATTCAACTGACCTGCACATCCTTGGACTGTGGGAGGAAACTGGAGTACCTGGAGGAAACCCACGCAGACATTGTGCAAACTCCACACAGACAGTTGCCCGAGGTGGGAATTGAAGCCAGGTCTCTGGCACTGTGAGGCAGCAGTGCTAACTACCGTGCCACCATGCAGCTGCAGCATAACCTGTCTATCCTTATACTCCATGCCCCTTCCAATGAAGGCAAGCATGCCTTAATCCTGTTTTACTACCTTATCTACCTGTGGTGACTTCAGTGATCTGTGGACTTGCACACCCAGATCCCTCTGCATATCAATACTCTGAAGGGTGCTGCCATTTACTGTATAATTTCCACCTATACTTTACCTTTCAAAATGCATCACCTCACATTTGTTCAAATTAAATTCCATCTGCCATTTTTCCAACTGATCTGTATCCTGCTGTATCCTCCTCACTATCCACAGCTCCACCAATCTTTGTATCATCTGCAAACTTACTAATTAGACCAGCTACATTTTCCTCCAAATCATTTATGTAGATCACAAACAGCAGAGGTCCCAGGACTGATCCCTGTGGAACATCACATTCAGAAAAGTATCCTTCCACCGCTACCTTCTGTCTCCTATGACTAAGCCACTTCTGTGTTCATCTTGCTAGCTGATCCCTGCTACCATGGGACTTCTCATTTTGTACTAGTCTGCTATAAGGGACCTTGTCAAAGGCTTTACTGAAGTCTATTTAGACAACATCAACTGTTTTTCCTTCATCAATCAGCTTCATCATCTCCTCAAAAAGCCCGAACAACTTTGCGAGGCACAACTCCCCTGCACAAAACCATGCTGTTTATCGCTAGTCAGGCAGGAAGCAAGAAGAACACAGCAAGCCAGGCAGCATCAGGAAGTGGAGAAGTTGACATTTTGGGTGTAACTCTTCTTCAGGACTGTGGTTGGGTGTAGGGGAGCTGCAATAAAGGGGGTGGTGGTGGTGGGGATAGGTGAAGATAGATAGAGAGTATGACCTGGTTGGTCATTGAGAAGAATGAATCCAGTTGGTGGGAAGGGAGTCAGGGGGATGGGGAGGGGGTGTTATTTGAAATTGGAGAATTTAATGTTGAGTCCTCTGCTGAGGCAGAAGATGAGGCGTTGTTCCTCATGGTGGTTCGTTGTGACAATGGAGGAGGCAAAGGATGGTCATGTCGGAAAGGGAGTGGGAAGGGGAATTAAAATGGGTGATGACTGGGAGGTCCCGAGTACTCCTGCGGGCCTGCCTGAGTTGCTTGGCGAACCATTCCCTAAGTTTGGAGGAACAACACCTCATTTTCCGCCTAGGCAGCCTCAGCCCAGAGAACTCAACATTGAGTTCTCCAATTTCAAATAACCTCTCTTCCCATCCCCCAACTCCCATCCCAGCCCCTCCCTTCCACTCCTCCCTGATAGCAACCAGATTCATTCCTCCCATTGACCAACCAGGTCGTGCCCTCTGCCTGTCTTAACCAATCCCCACCTCACCACCCTGCCCCCACCCCCCCCCCTTTATCTGCAGCACCCCCAGTCCTGAAGAACGGTTACACCCGAAAAGTTAACTTCTCCACCTCCTGATGCTGCCTGGCTTGCTGTATTCTTCCAGCCTTCTGCCTGTCTACTTTGGATTCCAGTATCTGCGTTTTACTTTGCCTCAAGTCAAGTTTATCACTAGTCAGTCCATTTACTTCTAAATGGGTATATACAGTCAAAGGCTGGATTGTGGTAATGTGGTTAAAGATTTCCCATCCAGAGAACAATCATAAATTAATCTCAAAGTAAAACCCCACATGATTTTGGTCACTGTCAATAAATCTGAATGCAGGCTAAACAGGGAGATTGTAAAAAAAGCTTGATAATATTTCGACTTTATACAGAAATATGAGATCCACTTATGGGTCGATATAGCAAAAGTCCTTTCAAATGGGGTTTAATAAAGCAGAAGTGAGACTATAGTGCTGGGAGTTTTGAAGAGTGGCTGAGCAATATAGATATTTGAGTGGAATCCCCCACTTTGGAAAATGAATATTAACTTTTTTTTTGGGGCTTTTGCCCATAGACCCGTAGATGCTAAGGTCAACTGGCATAAAAGCGGTCGGTGATACCTTTCCGAATCCAATCTTTTTTTGAAACAGCCAAAACAGGTAAGAGGTAAATGATGGCAAAATAAATAAATATGTTGAGGACCTCAGTGATGATTTCATGGTATGGTATTTTCAATGTGGTATGTTTTGCAAAACACAATCTGTGTCCAACTAAAAGCTGATACTGCAAAATATTACAGATATCTCGGAGGAAAGTTTACAAGCATCTCCATGTGCAAAGTAATGTTTTTTTAAATGAGGTGGAACTGTCACCTTATTAAGAAAATGTGTAGAATGTAAAATTGGGAACAAAGCTTCTGGAGCTATTAAAGATACCTTGGATATAAATCAAACCAGGTCAGGGATAATTTTACATCTGTGGGCCTCTTTTGTGAGAGTTACACCCAGGTTAATCATACTGGGGAATCACAAACATCTATCTCAAAAAGAGGAAAGCAATTGCAAAGCTCGATTTGTCTATTGGAATTATTCACTCAGACTAGCTCACAAGCTAGTTGTGGGAATTGAAAGCAAATAATATTTTCAGGGAAAATAAAACATTAAGAAAGTTAAAACTGGAAAAATGTAAACACAAATGAAGTTCTGATAATGAGACACCAATTTTGAAACATTAACTCTGCTTTTTTTTCTCACGGATGCTGCCAGACCTGCTGAGTTTTGCCAGCCATTTCTGCTTGTTTCATTGATCTCCAACATCCTCAGTTCTTGGTTTTAATTTAGCAGTTAAATTCCTAGATGACCCAAAGTGTATGGAATGATTTTTAGTGATGCTAATCCTAAATATTGATGAAAGTGATCAAATACAGGTGATGAGGAGGTATTGGACTGGGGTGGACAAAGTTAAAAACCACACAACACCAGGTTATAGTCCAACAGGTCTATTTGGAAATACTTGCTTTCAAAGCATTACCTGATGAAGGAGCAGTGCTTAAAAGCTTGTACTTCTAAATAAGCCTGTTGGACTATAACCTGGTGTTGTGATTTTTCACTATGACTATTGATGTGCAACTAGTTTCTCAAGATTTCTCATGATGAAAATTGTAAATATTTTCCTTTAGCTGTGGAAATGAAGAATATTTAAAGCTTTTAAACATACCCTGGCTGTCCAACTTCTGGCTGTGGTGATCCCAAAGGGCAATGTGGGATTCAGTTGGCAGATAATTGACGTAATATTCATGTTGACTTGAAAGAAATACTGGAGGGAGAGGAAATCTTCAAACATAAATGAGTGAATTTGGGTCAGACCCCTTGACTAAAAAGAGTGTAAGTTTGAATATATTGCTTTGGGGGAGAACCTCTCACAATTGAACACTTTGTGCAGAGTTTGAAAATCATTATTTTTGTTTTCTTGGATGATTAATGTGCACTCAGATGGCATGGCCAGTGTCCAGTTTGTAAAATAAATGAGCACAGAAAGATAATAAAGAGAAAATTTCCCACTGCGAAGGCAGAGAAGAGATTTCCACATTAAGAGTCCACACCCAAACTTCCAGCAAACCCTAGTTGATTGTCTCCACAAAAGTCAATTTCGTCCCACACTCCCTTAGTTGACAAGAGCATAAGATGTTCCATAGAACACTTAATTATCTTAGTCCTGCCTGTTTCTTAAGACTTTGAAATCCCATTTGCAAATAGGTCTATTTCACAGTCCTTTTGAAGGAGTGAAACAACACCGGCCCAGTTGCTTTTGTTGGAAATCTGTTCCATAAATCTTTGGATGGGGATGGAGGAGGATGTCTTGGGGCTGAAAATTATTCGAAACTTCCATATCATTTGTAACTTGTTAATAGTTTTGATTTGGAGATGCCGGTGTTGGACTGGGGTGGACAAAGTTAAAAATCACACAACGCCAGGTTATAGTCCACCAGGTTTATTTGGAAGCACTAGTTTTTGGAGCACTACTCCTTCCTCAGGTGGTTGACAACAACCTGATAAAGGAGCAACACTCCAAAAGCTAGTACTTTCAAATAATTCTGTTGGACTATAACCTGGTGTTGTGTGATTTTTAACTTGTTAGTAGTTTGTGCATCATTAGCACTGAGATAGAAATCTAAGATCTCAGGAGTTAGTCATACCATGTCATCTCCAATTAGCAAGAGAAATATAAAGGAGAGAGTCATGCTTTATGAATAATCAGTTCACAAATTAAAAGCCTTCAATATGAATTTAGCTGGAACCAGCATGGTCATTTCCTGACTGGGAATGAAACCTCATCCACTGGGAAAATACATGAGAAATTTGGGCACTTAGAATAGATTTTCAAGCCATTTAACTTTGTGGTTCTTGCATTGATATATATTGTATCTCAAATTTCCAATACAGGACCATTGGCACATTGGCCATTGTGGAGTCTATTTTCTAGCACCTCAGACAGATAACTGAAAAATACTGAATGTCATATTTGGCATTTTGTAGACGTCTTGAGCAGTCTCATAAGAAATGTTAATGGGTGGGGGATGGCAGCTGATGCTTGTTTTAGAAAATCCCCACAAGTTAGTCTTGATTTTCCTGATAGGTTTAACTTAGAAGCTGATCACTACCGCAAAACAAATCTGGGCGGCACAGTGGCACAGTGGTTAGCACTGCTGCCTCACAGTGCCAGAGACCCGGGTTCAATTCCCGCCTCAGGTGACTGACTGTGTGGAGTTTGCACATTCTCCCCGTGTCTGCGTAGGTTTCCCCCGGGTGTTCCAGATTCCTCCCACAGTCCAAAAATGTGCAGGTTAGGTGAATTGGCCATGCTAAATTGCCCATACTGTGTTAGGTGCAGGGGTAAATGTAGGGGAATGGGTCTGGGTGGGTGTGCTTAGGCGGGCCGGTGTGGACTTGTTGGGCCGAAGGGCCTGTTTCCACACTGTAAGTAATCTAAAATATAAACATTGAGGCATGGGATGGTCCTCAAAGATCACTTCCTGCCAGTTCCTTCAGCACTGGTGGTGAGATTACATCACAAGGATTCTTGGCTCAACAAAATTATTGGAATATGGATGCAGGCCCAATTGCAGGCCAGTTTTGTGTTTCCCAGCCTGGACATATATAATGCCCGCGTAGTACTAAATTTGCACCCAAAACTAAATCAAGACAAAATAATTATCATGTTTATCACTCCTAAAGGGTTAGGCTTCATACCACAGTCAGGAAATTACTTGTTTTGTTTGACTACTTTTAACACTGCACTTAAAGTTATACAACGCAATGTGACTCACATTATAAATGCTAGCTGAAACTTCAATACATGTCCACTTTATGACCCAGCTGCCATATTGTTGTAATGTTGAGAGAGACTAGGCAGCAGCATCTGCTTTTCCCTAAGATTAGAAAGTACTCAGGAGACCCATCTGTTCCAGAGTCAGCTTCACAGCAAACAGCAATCATAGGCTGGGTGTGAGGGAGATTTATGTCGAAAAATAACTGACTGTGTAAGCTGGGTATGGAAGGTTTGAGTTATAAAGACAGGCTGGATAGGCTGGGACTGCTTTCACTGGAACGTAGGAGGTTGAGAGGCAACTTTATTGAAGTTTATAAAATAATGAGGGGTATAGATTGGGTTAATGGTAGTTGACATTTCTCTAGGATGAGGGATTTCAAGACTAGTGCGCACATTTTCAAGTTGAGAGGAGAAGGATTTAAAGAAGACATGAGGGACAAATGTTTTACACAGAGGATGGTTTGTGTGTGGAATTAACTTCTAGAAGTGATGGCTACGGGTACAGTTACAACGTTTAAAAGATATTTGGATAAGTATAGGAAAGATTTGGAGGGAAATGGGCCAGGCAGGTGGGACTAGTTTAGTTTGGGATTATGGTCAGCATTGTTTGGTCGGACGAAAGGTTCTGTTTCTCAGCTGTCTGACCCTATGACTCTGTGACTAATGGGACATGTTAAAATTTATTGCATTTATTGATGTTCAATGAGAGAGACTGAGCAAGTTTGTTTCGGTTTTGGTTTGACATGTTCTCCTGACCTATGATGGGAAATTTTCTATCAGAAATGATGGCAGTGAAATCAGTGCGTGCAGCCAACATTGTCTCCTCGCTAGTCATCCCCATAATACTCCAGCACACATATATGACTGTTTTGATGTAGCCTTATTGACTTTAACAACCATCCACATTCAGTATTCATCAACCCAACTTCAGATTGGAGGGTTAGAGTTAGAAGAAAACAATGAGGTTGTGGAGTGGATTACCCATATCATTTTAAACTGTCCTGCATTTGCATTTTATTATCGAAAGTGAGGATGGTCTACAGTCATGGACCTTGTTAAAAAAAATCTATTTGCTCTATTTTATTCAAGAGAGAAATGTTCGAGAGCTTTAGAAGATCAACCATGATCTTATTGAATGGCGGAACAGGCTCAACAGGCTAGATGGTCTACTCCTGCTCCTAGTTCTTACGTTCATTGTGACATTGTTTAAGTTACAGCCTCACCAATAATATTCTACATGAACTATCTGAAAGCATGAAAACCAAGGCGGAAAATTTTTCTAATCTGTAAATATTGCTGGGTATTATCACCCTGCGTGACACCATGAACATGATGGGTCATCAGGAATGATATTCATGAGGGTTTATCATTTCTATCTCTGCATCCAAGGCAAATGATTGCCAGCAGAATTATTTGAGGCTACTCTCACATGTCTCACACAGGAACACTGTGCCCCCAGCAACCTGACTGGACAATGCTGTTTGTTGTAATCATGCTCAAAGCCGGAGGAAGGATAAAATATCATAAACTTGGGTAGCAAATGTGTCATTTGGGTGTTTGTACACTTCAGTCAGTCCCATCCTACAATGGTAGATGTGACATTTTATTTGTCCTGATTGGATTCATTCCATTAATTCTCAATGAGGCCATTGGATCACACAATGTCAAGAAGAAAGGGAAAATTAGGATTGTCCATGACACTACTTGAAACATCTACCCTGACTCACAATTAGAGCATTTACTAGCTTGTGGGCTGAGTCTTGCTCAGGGACAGATTGGTGTGAGATTTTCATTGCCTTCCTGACTCGGTCTTAGCTCCCATTCTCCCCCAACCCCACTCAAGGGCAAGAGCTGAAGAATAAGGAGTGAGCTGTTTGGTGTCCTTAAAGGGAGCTTACCACCAACCTGAAAAAAAACGTATCAATGCTGTCACTGGGTATTAGCTGCATCCCTAGAAAAAAGGAGCAGTCCATTGTGAAACCCCTTTGTAACCAAAGATTAGTTCTAAGCATTTTATTAATCAGAATGAGCCAAATTCTGTATAAGGTATGTAACTGGGAGTGGGAGAGAGGAATGGTTGCAAAGAGCATCAGTAAATGTATTCAGCGCTGAATGTATTAGATTTAAAGCAGTACCAAACAGTGCGAGAATCTGAAATTTTACCAGTCACGAGCTCTTAGAAGAATTACAGACAGAATGAGTGACATTGCAACCATTATGTTGCTTTCGGTGAAATAGACTTTTGGAAAAGGATTATTATGATTGGTCAAGGAAGTCTGTCTTGTACACATTTGTCAACAAACAACAGCAGCTCCATTCAAGACCCACAGAAAGAGATAAGGAATTTTTAAAAAAACATTCACTTAATGGTAAGGTTCTAGGTAGTATTGCTGAACAAAGAGACCTTGGAGTACAGGTTCTTAGCTCCTCGAAAGTGGAGTCGCAGGTAGATAGGATAGTGAAGAAGGCATTTGGGTATGCTTTCCTTTATTGGTCAGAGTATTGAGTACAGGAGTTGGGAGGTCATCTTGTAATTGTACAAGACATTGGTTAGATCACTGTTGGAATATTGCTTGCAATTCTGATCGCCTTCCTGTCAGAAAGATGGTGTAAAACTTGAAAGGGTTCAGAAAACATTTACAAGGATGTTGCCAGGGTTGGAGGATTTGAGCTATAGGGAAAGGTTGAACATGCTGGGGTTGTTTTCCCTGGAGTGTCGGAGGCTGAGGGGTGACCTTATAGAAGTTTGTAAAATCATGAGGGGCATGGGATAGGATAAATAGACAAAGAGTTTTCCCTTGGATGGGAGAGCCCAGAACTAGAGGGCATAGGGTTAGGGTGAGAGGGGAAAGATATAAAAAAGACATAAGGGGCAATTGTTTCATGCAGAGGGTGGTATGTGTATGGACTGAGCTGTCAGAGGAAGTGGTGGAGGCTAGTACAATTGCAACATTTAAAAGGCATCTGGTTGGGTATATGAATAGGAAGGGTTTGGAACGATATGGGCTGGGTGCTAGCAGATGGGAGTAGATTGGGTTGGGATATCTGGTCAGCATGGACGAGTTGGACCATGCTGTACATCTCTATGACTCTATGATTCTATGCGTTTTCTGGGTCCGTTGATTTGGAGGAGCCGGTGTTGGACTGGGAGGGACAAAGTTAAAAGTCATAACACCGGATTATAGTCCAACAGGTTTAATTGAAAGCACTAGTTTTCAAAGCGTTGCTTCTTTATCAGGTGGTTGTGAAGCAGGACCATGAGACACAGAACTTGTAACAAAAGATTACAGTGTCATGCATATAAAACTATATATTTAACAAACCTCAATTTTTTTTAAGTCTTTCATCTTTTACAATGGGTTACGGGTTTTGGTTCATTAATATGACATAAGTCTCATAACTTCTTTTAAGTCACATTATCAAGATAAGTTAAGGTTTCGGAAAAAAATCTCAGCTCAGCTCATCTCTATCTCTCTCTCTCTCCCTCTCTCTCTCACCCTCTCTCTCTCATACACGCATACACACATATAAGTACATGGGCTGAATTTGTATTTGCAGAATTATATTTACAGATACATTCCATTTTGCTAAACAATACACAGCCAGTAGGCAATCAATGCAGACAGTCAATCCATATAATATTTTATAAATTCCACCGTGGAAATAGAACCAGTCTGAGTCGAGATTGGGATGTAGAGGGACTCTGACCTCATACCTTTATAGCATTGTCTGAGCTGAGATGTCACTATTTTGTTTATAAAACCTTAGCTTATCTTGAGAATGTGACTTAAAAGAGTTCTTGGATTTACATATAAATGGACCAAAACCTGCAACCCATGCTAAAAGATGAAAGACTTCACAACAATTGAGGTTTGTGAAATATATCATTTTGCTTGCATGACACTGTAATCCTTTGTTATAAATTCTGTGTCTTATGGTCCTGCTTCACAACCACCTGAAGAAGGATCAGTGCTCCGCTAGATAGTGCTTCCAAATAAACCTGTTGGACTGTAACCTGGTGTTGTGTGACTTCTAACTAAGTTTTTCTAGCCTCCCGTTATAGTTTATACCCTCTAATCCAAGCAATATCCAGGTAAACCTGTTCTGCACCTGCTCTACATCCTTCCTGTAATGTGATGACTAGAATTGAATGCAATACTCCAAGTGTGGTCTAACCAAAGTTTTATAAAGCTGCAATATGACATACGGACTCTTATACTCAATTCCCTGACCAATAAAGGCAGGCAAGCCATATGCCTTCTTTACCATCCTAACTACTTGTTTGGCCACTTTCATTTGTCAAACCATTTTCCTTGCATCCATCAGGATAATTTGCAAGAATACCACTTTAATGGGAAAACCATTATAGTGAATGAAAAATTAGTGCTGATTGATTAGTAAGTTGACTTTGATCGGTAGAGGTAATTCCATGGAGAATGCACAAGCTAATCATGATTAATAGTTATCTTCTAGGATTTGCTTAAATTTGAAGATTTTGTTTAAATTTAAAGTAGTTGTAGCATGACGATGCTTAATTTAGCCAACACTCCCAATTCAAGGGATACAATATTGAATAGTGGCTTCTGAGATTAGCCAAAATATGATAAGTAAATTGACTCTCTTTAATTACCATCTACTGTATGATTTAGAACTCATTATGACTGTAATATCATTTATAATGGATACTTACAATATATTCTTAAGCAATTATGAAAAGGTCATTGTTTCATTTAATTCATTGAGAACCTATAAACAGATGACTAGGTCCTAGAATTCATTCATTAGAATTCTATGGGCTGATATTGGGTAACTTGGAAAAGTTGTTTCTTATTATATAATCTGTGTATGTGTTGTGTCCTATGATAATATTATTCATCTGAAAACTCCCAGTAGGGAAGATACTTCATGGTAGAACCTAATCTGCAACAGAAATTTCTTATTGATTGAAATATTTCTTGAGGTTTTAGCTTCACAATAGGATTAACCCATCTTGCTCCAGGGATAAAGATAATAAAACCATTCTCAAGGCAACAGTTATCCTGCCCCATCCTTGCAGTGTGGATATACGCAGGCTATTCACCTGGTACAGGAACTGAACCACTCTGTTGTTGTCACTCAGCAATTAATCCAGCTGTCCAACCAACTGAGCTAACGAATTCCTGATCTTTAAACTGGCTGAGGTCACCATGAAGGTTCACCTTCTCTACCTTGTGCCGTACCTAAGGTGTGGTGACCCTCAGGTTAAAGTTACTGCCTGTCATCTCTGATAAGAGAGCAGCTCTGTAGTCTTCTGGGACTATGGTGACTTTACATTACCTTTTATAGATGAAATCCAACACAAAAAGCTTACATATATATTGTGTTTCAACATAGTAAAGCATCCTTTGACAATCCACGGGAGCACTATCAGAAAGAAAAGTCATGCAATTACAATATTTAAAAGTCATCTCGCTGGGTATGTGAGTAGGAAGGGTTGAGATGGATATGGGCCAAGTGCTGGCAAATGGGACTAGATTAGGTTAGGATATCTCGGTTGACATGAATGAGTTGGACCGAAGAGTCTGTTTCCATGTTGTACATCTCTATGACACAGTGAGGTGACCAACTCCCTTTGGCTCAGTCTTTTGTGGTAGGAGCTAAACTGTCACACAACTGACCATTTCAGTACCATGGTACATTTTGATGAGTTTCATTTTTGCACAGATGTGTCACAATAGTTATTGTTTCCAAATATTCAGATGGTTTATGTTCTCTGGACAGCCAGGCACTGACTGCGGACATCAGATGACTCCGGGACAGACAAAGAAGTACTGACTGCAAAACGAAATGTGTTGACGTTGGGAGCAGCAGTGTGGGAATCTCAGCCTGCAAATCTGAAAGCCCAGCTGGGAGGAACAGACGGGCTCTTTTCACTTCAGCCTCCTAGGGTTCTTACACCAGGCAGGTAGCCAGCCATCCGAAGTATGCAGGGATGAAAGGCTGCTGCACAGATGTCACCTGCTGGGGGTTCAGCAACATAGTCAGAAACGTCATGTTCAGCAGCTGGCAATGTGATATCCCACCAGTTCTGGCACACATGCTCTCAGAGTTAGAAGGAAGATGTCTACAACAGAGCTTCCTAATGAGGCTACATTAAAGGGAATTTGGCTTTCGGTCTGTCATACTACATTAATCCCGACCAGAATTTACCACACATCCCTCAGGAAGATCAGCCCTTCTAATGCAACAGGGCTCTCAAGTTCACACACAACACATGGACACACTTAACACTTAAAGTTAACTGCTGTAATGCTACACAAATAAACTCCACCATGTGTAGACCAAGATTTTAGATACCCCCAAGGAAAGCTACAAACCTCTCACAGGCGTCACATTCATAATCTCACACTTTATGTTTATTTTGTGGTGCAAGCCAGGAAGTGTTTTTTCTTGGGTTTGAAAAGTGATGGTAACAAGAAAAAGATCAATTCACTGAAAGGAAGAAACTTCATGAAACCCAAATGGAAAAATAATAAGCAAGGCGGGTCAAATATCTTCCAGTCAGCATGTACAATTTTAGATTTTCAAAGAATTAAAACTTTGTTGGTAGAGAAAGTAAAACAAAAAGAGAGATACTCTTACAGTGGAGATCCCAATGTTACTTATTGTATGAGTTCTAGATTGACCAACTGTCCATGAATCTACCAGTGATCAGATTTAATTATTTAACTCCTGTCATGTAAAGAATTGTATAAGATGTACAAATTATAATATAAAAATGTATCTTTAACAAGGGGTTAATAGCAAGACCGGCCAATAACTTGACAGATAAGTTTATTTGGAATCATGGGTGATAGTTTGAGTCATATGTTGTTTGTGCTAATTGGCTTCACTTGCCCCTAACTTCCTTTGTATATCCGCCAGTTTCCATTCTTGTACAAATCTTCTCTAACCCCATCATTCTGTGCTGGCTTTGGTCCTTAGTACTAACTTTTCACTCCAGGACATGCTTTCCTTTCCCAGCTAACTTTCATTTGTATAGTTCCGAGGGCTATTTCTCTTTAAGTTAAAGGCACCAGATGAATGCATGCTTTTTGAATTTGCTATTCGGCTTTTTTTGTTGTATCTGTACACCATTGAATTCAACTTTTGTTTTACCATCCAGTCAATTCTCAGTTAGATGCTAATGCCATCATACATGGGTCCAAAAGTGTTGTGCTGGAAAAGACAGCATCCGAGGAGCCCGGCGTTTCAGGCATAAGCCCTTTATCCAGAATGTTCATGGGTGTGTAAAAATATGAATGAAATAGGTTGTTAATGGAGTATTATGTGGCATATAAAATATGAGTCTGTGATATCAAGACTCAGAATGTTTTAAAAAGTGTGTAAGTCCTGAATTTTATACCTAAATCAATTAAGTTTTCAGCAAGGTCTTCCGCACTGAATCATTAAGAAACATCTAACCTAACTGCCCACCCTTTACTTCTCGGTAAAATCTGCAAATACTTTCCGCTTGGAGTCAGAGTTTCCACATCGTTTTCAGTTGAGGTGAGCAGTTTGGAACCATTGAAACCCCTTCCTTTCTTTCAGATCCTTCAAGTGCATCTTAAGGTGAGAATCGTACACCCTTAGGAAAGTGCAGGTGGTTGATGACTAACCTTGTCAATTTTACCTAGTCTCCTCACAGGAGATGCAATGCTCAAGATGATCAATGCTCAAGATGGAGGAGGACCAACCCTCTGGGAAGACCACAACCTGTGCTAGGAGGCTCAAAAGTCTGAAAAGTCATTCATGACCAAATAACACTGAGAACAGTCATAAGGGACCTGTCAGTCCATCTTTGGCCACATTGCCCTTGCATTTGGAAAAAAAAACAAGCAGAACAAGCAACAGGAAACATCTGAAGTTTAATATCTTCGAACACAAACAGAATAAAAATAAATGAAGAAGTGATGTGATAACTCCTACAGGGCCCAGAGGAAATACGAATTAATCTCCGCTGCAGCTCTCTGGGTATGAGTTCCTTTAGTTGGAGGCATGGGCCTGTCCAGCTGGAACTGATTACCTGAACCATTTGTGAGGTAGAATGGGGGTGAGTCTCCTGTGGTAGTGTCCATACCTTTGAACCAGGAGGCCCAGGATCATGTCCCACCTGCTCCAGAGATGTGTAATAATATCTCTGAACAGACTGATTAGAAAATATTTTACTGTAGACCCAGGGATCATGACTAGTGGCTCCATTTTCATGTACAACAATAAATTATGTTCCTGTCCAGTTGGGCTTCCTGAGAAGGCTGGAAGAATTGTTTGTGTTAGACACTACATCTACCATCAGACCGTTTCTGCTGCAAAGCTTCCATTGATGTCTCACATCTATACAGGCACACACATACCACAGTTTGGGAACTCCTGGTCTATATGATAATAATGGGCTCTAGGATCTTTAAGGAATCAACTTGAATGTGGCTTCACAGTCCCCAGTGTCCCATTCACCACATCCCAGAAGCAACACCAGCAATAGCTACTGCTGGCTGACTGCCACTGGCAAAATGTGTCCCCTGACATTCAGCCCTGATACCAGGTCCCTGCCGCCCAGGTTAAGTCCAACACATTAACTCTGGCTTCCTCTCCACAGTTGCCTCCTGACCTGTTGAGCATTTCTGCTTTGTTTTAGATTTCCTGCATCCAAAATATTTAGCTTTTGGTGTTGATGTTACTGATTTCCCTACGTTTTCAACAGTATACATAAGGTTGTACTCACACTTCAATTCATAACACGTAAAGATCAGCCAGGATCTTATTGAATGAGAGAGTAGGCACCAGGGGCTGAATGGCCTACTTCACCTATGTCAACTTTGGTACATTAAAGTGATTTCTTTCTCAAAAGGCAAACCACAGTATAATAACATCTCAATCAAGGAGAGCCCAATTGGATTTCTGGCTGTTAGGTCTGATGATACCAAGCTCCAATCAACCAGATGAAAGTTAATGGGCTTAGGTGATATTGTTGGTGCAGCACCACATTAAACTGCAGCCAGTATTTACCATAAGTTAAAAAAAAGGACTTAAGATTGAATTCTACAGATGTAAGGCAATGCTATTCAGTAAATAATATTCATGTTTGCAGTAAATTTGCAGATGACAACAAAATTGGTAGTGTAGTGGAGAGCGAAGAACATAATCTCATGAGTATAACAGGACGTTAATCGGATGGACCAATGGGCCGAGGAGGGGCAGATGGAGTTTAGTTTAGATAAGTGTGAGGTGCTGCATTTTGGAAAGGCAAATCAGGGCAGGACTTATACACTTAATGGTAAGATCCTCGGGAGTGTTGCTGAACAAAGGGACCTTGAGGTGGAGATTCATAGTTGGAGGTGGAGTCACAGCTGGAGAGGGTGGTGAAGAAGGCATTTGGTATGCTTGCTTTTATTGGTCAGTGCATTGAGTAAAAGAGTTGAGACAAGGTTTACAAGGATGTTGTCAGGGTTAGAGGATTTGAGCTACAGGGAGAGGCTGAACAGGCTGGGGCTATTTTCCCTGGAGCGTTGGAGACTGAGGGGTGACCTTATAGAGGTTTACAAAATTATGAGGGGCATGGATAGGATAAATAGACAAAGTTTTTTCCCTGGGGTCGGGGAGTCCAGAACTAGAAGGCATAGGTTTAGGGTGAGAGAGGAAAGATATAAAAGAGACCTAAGGGGCAACTTTTTCACACAGAGGGTGGTACGTGTATGGAATGAGCTGCCAGAGGATGTGGTGGAGGCTGGTACAATTGCCACAGTTAAAAGGCATTTGGATATGTATATGAATAGGAAGGGTTTGGAGGGATATGGGTCGGGTGCTGGCAGGTGGGACTAGTTTGGGTTGGGATATCTGGTCGGCGTGGACGGGTTGGACCGAAGTGTCTGTTTCCATGCTGTACATCTCTGTGACTCTATGACTCTATGTCACGTTGCGGCTGTATAGGACATTGATAGGTCAGAGGGCTTGAGCTAAAGGGAGAGGCCCGTATAGGCAGGGGCTATTTTCCCTGGAAAGTCAAAGGCTGAAGTGTGACCTTATGGGGGTTTATAAAATTATGAGGGAATTTACAGGTGAATAGCTAAGTTATTTTTTCCCAAGGTAGGGAAGTCCAAAACCTGAAGGCATCAGTTTAAGGTGAGAGGGGAAACATATAAAAGGGACAATAAGGGTAACCTTTTCATGCAGACGGTGATGCGTGTATGGAATGAGCTGCCAGAGGAAGTGGTGGAGGCTGATACAATTACAAAATATAAAAAGCATCTGGTGGATATATGAATAGGAAGGGTTTGGAGGCATGTGAGCCAAATGTTGACAAATGGAAGTAGATTAATTTCAGGTATCTGATCAACATGGATGAGTTGGACAGAAGGGTCTGTTTCCATGCTGTAAATCTCTATGACTCTAAGTCACTAACCTGTGGAGATTATTTATTTCCCCCACTGGAAATGTAAAGTAATTACAAAATCCTAAAGTAGAATTGGCCTGAAGTCAACACTATACATCAAAGGCCATGTTTTCCCAGGCACCTTATAGAAAGAAAGGAAGACTTAATAGTGCTTCTCAGAACCTCATGACATTCCAAGTGCTTCACAATCAATAAAGTACTTTTGAAATGCAGTCAATGTTGTGATTGTGGTACATTGGAAGCTACATCTGAATAGTTGACAACAAAAACTAGCATTTGTATAGCGCAGTTAAACATTGCACAAAGCTTTTAAAATTAGTCACTGAAAGGCTGTGTTTGTTATGAGAATTGTTCAGAAGTTTCCTAAGCAGCCCTTCTACAAATGACACTGCATTGTGATTTGGGATTGTTCTTGCTGGTGCTTCTATATATTTGGTTTAATGTTAGATTCAACATTGAAATGAAACACCACAGCTTACAGTCAATGTTTTTTCTGTTTATTTCTCAGATAGGCTTACAGAATTCAGCTGTGAACATAGTGTCTTATATCTTTCTTGCCCGCTGTCAATTTCCATTGTACATATGTTTTTTTTATCAGCATATAAACTGTTTGAGCTGAAATTTCCACTTGTGGAATATCTGTAAATTCTGTCTGTTGTCAATTAATGAAAACAATTATTGTAACAGCCATTTTGTACTGACCATTTGTTTGAATACCTGAAATCAACTATGTTTGTAAGATGGAACGTCCTCCCTGCATTCCATCAGAATAAATTAGGATTACGTTCTGGAAACAGTTTGTATGTTGAACATTTCAATGTCAAAATATTACCTTTTAACTAAACCACATTGCAATCAGATTTCCTTCATATCCATTCCTGTGCACACAGTTATATTAGTGTGCATCATAATATAGATAAAGAAAACCAGATGAACAGAAGTTTATTACAAAGCTCTAGCACACTCAAGGGGCAAAGATTAGTTGAATTGTGAGAGCAAAATCTTGGCCAATTTGAGAGCATCCTCTGCCTCCAGAGAGATTATTATAGCCTTGGAGCCAAGTGTTTTCTGTTTTTTTTATGCTTCTGTGCTTTTCCATTCGTGCTATCAAATTGCAGTTTGCATCTTCCATTTCAGTTGTCAATTTGCCACCATTATAAGTGCTGAGCTCTCTTGGGTAACTTCTTACCCAATTAAAAGATGGGAAGTATTGACAAGTTTCTGCTGTCGCTTTAGGGTTATAGCATCAGGTAACGGAAGCAGAGGGCTTTAATATGCAGTATCTTCTACAGATGTCAAGCTGCAAAATGTACTGTGAAGAAAATCTTTTACCTATGTGAAGTGATTGGATTGTAGCTTTTTTTTTCAGGTTCCAACTGCTTGTGAGAACACTGTTAGGTTTTGTCTTATTCTTGTATTACCTAATCTGTGGAGTTAGTTTCACTTTGCTTTACTGCTGTCATTGCTGATGCTGGAAACAGAGTCGAGATGATGATTTATGTCATATTCACTTTTAGAATTCCAAGTTGGTAATTATTATAAATTTTGCAGGAAGAGGTCATGCACAAAATGAACCAATCACCAAAACCAACAAAACCATTGACTGTGCAGCTAGAAAACAACAATCTATCCCCAACCTGGAAATTAAACCAAGTTTCCACATAAGCCAAAGGAGATAATCTGCAAATATTTTCACACAAAGGCTAGTTCTATGAATCTTATTAAAATAAAAACTCATACATCATGTGGGTGAAATACATGTTCATGTATTTTAAAGAATGTCTCATATGTATTAATATGTATGCATTCTCTTCCTTCAGTGTTGTATGTCATCACTCTCCCTAAGGCCTAACTATTGGGGAATGCTAATATTGAACAGCAAATGCAGGATCCACAACGACTATTGAGATATATTTACTAATAAGTTGCAATGTGAAAAGTTATGGCTGCATTGTAGACTGTAAGTTTCTAATTCCCTGCACTACATTTGGAATTTGTATCGTGTAGTGGTCCGGAATTAAAAGAGAAAACAGTGGTCCCATGACCAGCAGTATCTTTACTGTATCACTGTTCAGTAGTGCTCAGTTCACTTGCTAGTACTGAATCTCACTTTTCAGCAGGCTTTGGCTTCAGCTCCCATCTGTTGTAATATGAGTTTGTGTTTAACACTGCGATCAAGGTGTACCACTGGTGGGATCATTCTTATCGATCAATTGATTGATTGATTGTTGTCACATGTACCAAAATACAGTGAAAACTGTTACTTTGCACGCTATACAGGCAGATTATACCATGCAAAGTGCACCAGGGTAGCAGAACAGAGTGCAGAATACAGTGTTATAGCCACAGAGAAGGTGCCAATAGAGAGACAGAGATCATATTTGAGAGGTCTGTACAAAAGTCTGGAAACAGCAGGGAACAAGCTGCTCTTGAATCTGTTTAAATGTGTATTAGGAAACAATTTTAAATTGAATTTATTTTTCTCTGTCAAAATGGTTGCTGTAGACTTGCCCACACAAACTTTTGGATTTGATTCCCTTCAGTGTGGAAACAGGCCCTTCGGTCCAACAAGCCCAAACCGACCCTCCGAAGAGTAACCCACCTAGATCCATTTCCCTCTGACTAATGCACCTAACACTATGGACAATTCACCTGACCTGCACATCTTTGGAATGTGGGAAGAAACCGGAACACCCGGAGGAAACCTACACAGACACGGGGAGAATGTGCAAACTCCACACAGACAGTTGCCCAAGGCTGGAGTCAAACCTGGGATCCTGGCGCTGTGAGGCAGCAGTGCTAACCACCGCGTCACCGCGCTTAAATAAGTAAATCTTGTGCTATTCTCAATATGATTCCCTCCCTAAATCAATCCACACTTAAGTCCACAGGCAACAATGTGCATTTATAAATGAACAAATGAATCTGCTGGAAGATTCTGAGGAAGGGTCATTGGGCCTGAAATGTTAACTCAGGTTTCTCTCCACGGATGTTGCCGGACCTGCTGAGCTTTGTCAGCAACTTCTGTTTTTGTTTGTGAAATAGATCTGCTCACTTGTACACAAATTAATGAATCATTTACTGCAGTTTTAAAAGGTTATGTATTTCTAAGTGAAATGGGTAACTTATGTTGAAATTTAACAGTCTGATGCTAGATATATGTTTTCCACAGTTCAAAGTTGCAACATTTTAATACTTTCAATTTGTGTTGGAATGAAGTTGAATCGTCAAAGTGTTTGTTTTTGTTCCTGTAAGTTTGCTACTACAAAATGCTTGTTCAACATTTCTATTCAGCTAATGAACAATAGCGTGAAGCTAACCCCAAATGGTAACAACCTTAGCCAAGCAACCAAGACTTTGATAAGATGCCAACTGGAGATGAGCAGCAAATTTGGAACTCCAAGTTCAGAGTGGTCTGAATTGGGACTAAATTCAAGCATTCCAAAACAATATTAATGTTGGCAGGTTATAACCAATTGGATCTGTTGCAAATGCAGAGCAATGACTTGCAGGTTTTGTGTTTCTGTTCTAAGGTAATGCTATATAATGTAAAACATATTTGTGTTAGTCTGCCTGGATAGTAGCACGTTCTTCTCGAAGGCAGAAGGCTGTTGGTTCGAACTGCATGCCTGGACGCGACACATCAGCCTGGCTGATATTTAGGAGGGTCCTGCACTGTAACAGGAAAAGATCCAATTTAAGCAAAAGCTTGGGAATTGTCCAGGTATTGTACTCATCGTGTACCATCCAACAATTTCATTGAGTGCTGTTAACTCGCCAATATCCTATTTCTGGTGGTGGGATCTTGCTATGTACCTATTGGTGGACTGTATACTTCCAAAAAAGGATTGCCTATGAAGTGCTTTGGTTTTGTCAAGTGGATGTTAAAAGTGTTACGCAAATTTGGATCTGATGAGATCATCAAAAGTATTCAAATAGAGGAGTCAATTGTGTTTTTCTGCTTCACCTGTGATCAATTTCTATAATTGTAATGGTAAAATGGAGATTTTAATGGTTTTGCAATGACTCTACACATTCTGTTTTGTAGCCATCTTGTGTAGAGTATCTGTTTGCCACATAGTCTTACGGAAAGAATATATCATCCAGTGATGGGAATACATCTGATAGCCTTGTAGTATGCTGAAAGCTACATAATTAATTTTTTGGATTGTCTAATGATAGGAATGTAAGTTATTGCTACATGGTCTAATCATAAGAATGCATGCGATTCACTATGGTTGGAATGGATTTAGTGACAGGAATCTGTGCAATTCCCATTGTGTCTACTACTGGGAATTTAAATGGCACTTTGTCAGTCCAGTAATAGGAATGCACGTGATTTTAGAGGGAAAATAGCAGGTTTATGATTTGACTATTTAAAAACACAATGGACACTGTTCCCTGACGGTATACTTGGAGTGAAGAGTGAAAGGTATGCAATTGATTCTCATGGCCAATTTATTATTGTTATTCCAACAAAAGGTTATAGACCAGAAACATTAACTCTGTTTCTCTGCACAGATTGAATATTTCCAGCAGATTCGGTATTTAGTCTGAGGTGGTTTTAATTCATAAACTTCAAATCCTTAATTTACATCTCAGCATTTTTGGATTGTCCACCTTGAAATTAATTTGCAATGCTGGCATTTGACAGCAGGTTATAGTCCAACAGGTCCCTCACCTGATGAAGGAGTAGCACTCCGAAAGCTTGTGATTTCAAATAACCTGGTGTCACTTGACTTCTAACTTTGTCCATCCCAATCCATCACCAGCACCTCCACATCAGTGCTGGCATTAATAGTCATAATACATCAGCTGAAAACTTATCCTGCTAATTCTTTTCCTGAGCATTTCCAAATTCCACCGTGGATTTGTCTGATATCTCAGCCAAAGTTCAGATCTGTTCTAGGTTTTTTTCTAGGTTTGGTGTCCCAGGCCTATCTTACGAATGGTTCCTAAAATCAGGATTTACCATACCTGTTCTGCATTGTGTAATTGCCAGGTTTATGACGTAACTCGCATCATTTTGTGTCATGTGGATTTTATAGAAGGCAGAATGATCAATTCTCAAGATGTCACAAGCAACGCAATAAAAGCAATGAAGAACATTTATGCAGAACTTTTTTCTGGCTTCACCTCCAATGAAGTAGGAACTGAAGAACAGGAATAGGCCAGTTGGCCCATCAAGCCTGTCCCATGATTGAGTCAACTCTTCAATGCCTTTTAAACACACTTACCCCATAATCGTGTATGGCAGTAGGAATAAGAAATCTATCAATCTCTAAAGTTAACGTACTCAAAGACTGTGCTCCCACAGCCTTCTGGGTTAGAGAATTCCAAAGGGTCACAACACACTGAGTGAAGGAAATTCTTCACCTCAGAGACCTAAGTTGCATTCCCCTGAATTTTAAGATGTGTCTCCTAGTTCTAAACTCCTCAAACAGGGGAAATATTTGATATTTGAAATATTCTATCCCTTTAAGTATTTTGTAAGTTTCAATCAGATTCCCCTCATTCCTTGACATTCTGAAGAATGCAGGCCAGTTTATCCAATAGCTTTTCATAGGACAGTCCTGCCATCCCAGGGACAAGACTGGTGCCCTCCCTCTATGACGAGAATAACTTTCCTGAGATAAGGAGACCTGAAATAACTCCAAAGAGGCCGGTATCCCATCACCAAGTCACCCTTTGTTAACATGTGGTGAGTCCTTGACACTGATCCAGCTCCCTCAGAGTCAGCTCTCAGAGTGAACAGAACCTCAGAATCCCTTACCCCCACACTCCCACCTAACTGTGGTAGTGCTTATTTTTTCCCCAGCACCCATGGTGTGTGTGTGTGCAGGTGTGAGACACAGGGAGAGACACAAGGTGTATGAATCTTTATTCAGTTTCCACCACCAGGAAGATAGGAAAACACCCAAGTGGCCAGTAACAAGCAGTGCCCTTCACAAAAACACTCCTGTTTATTTCTTTTTTTTTCCTCTTTGTTTTTCTTCTTTTTTTTTCGCAGGTGTGAGACACAGTGAAAGACACAAAGTGCACCAATCTTTATTCAAATTCCACCACCAGGAAGATAGGAAAACACCCGGGTGGCCAGTGACAAACACTGCCCTTCACATCGAAGGGCAGTGCTGTGTGATCAAAACAGTGAAGGGGAGGATAGGGACTAAATCAAAATAGAGTTGGAGGGAGAAATGATGCACTCCACTCCCTGCGGCGCCCACCTCTCCCTGAACAACTGCAGGGTGTTGGTCGACACCGCGTGCTCCTTCTCCAAGGACACCCTGGCTCTAACGTAGCCGCGTAAGAGGGGCAGGCAGTCGGCCCTAACGACCCCTTCCACGGCCCGCTGCCTCGACCTGTTGATGGCCAGTTTGGCCAGGCCCAGGAGCAGACCCACGAGGAGGTCTTCAGACCTGCCCTCCTTCCTCCGTACCGGGTGCCCAAAGATCAGGAGTGTGGGACTGAAGTGCAGCCAGAAACAGAGGAGAAGGTTTTTAAGGAAATCAACGTGGTCCACGGACTCCACAGCGCCACAGAACAAGCAGTTGGGCTGGGAGTCCGTGAACCACCGCAATCTGCGGTTGCAGGGGACTGCTGCGTGCAGCACCCTCCACCCCAGATCCCCGAGAGAAAGGGGGAGGACTCCCGCGTAGAGAGCCCTCCACTGGGGATCCCCACCGCCCGGTGGCAAATGGGCACGCCAAGGCGTGTCCGGACGGTGGATGAGGGAGAAGAGGTGGATGGTGTGCAGCAGCAGTCGATACAGGGCCTTTCTCTTCACCTCCCTAAACAAAACAAAGTTAAAATTTCGGAGGCGGCTCAGGTTGTGGGGCACAGGCTCCCGCGGGAAGTACGGGACCTTGGGGCCAATGTGAAATTCAACACTCCTGTTTATATCTGTCAGTCAGACCTCCCTGATTGGACCAGATTAACATCAGGGAACTCATGTTCCATGATGTCCACCTGTCTGATCTTGTTACAATCACTACAAAACCAAAACTGCATAAAATACTCCAGGTGTGGTCCAGTCAAGCTCCTATATAACTGAATAAGACTTCAGTACTCGTATACTCAAATCCTCTTGCAAATAAAGACTAACATTCCATTAGCCTTCCTAAGAGTTTGCTGCATATTAGCCTTCAGTGCCTCATCAACAAGTGGGCCCCTTGGTATATCTACACTTTCCAACCTCTCTGTTTCTCCTAAGGAGAGACTCACACTTTTCCACATTACGTTCCATCTGCCTTGTTCCTGCACATTCATTAATCCTGACCAAATCCTTTTGAAACTGCTTAGCATCTTCCTCACAACACACATTCCCACTTAGCTTTGATCATCTGTAAATTTGGAAATACTACATCTGGTCCCCAACTCCAAATCATTGATAGATATTGTGAACAGCTGGGGTAAAATTGCAGTAGCTCACTAGACACAGTCTGACAATGTGAGAATGACCTGTTTACTCATACTCTCTGTTTTCTGTTTGTTAGCCAATCCCATGTGCTTTAAGGTTTTTTTTAACCAGCCTCCTGTAGGGAACTTTATCAACATCCTTTTGAAAATCTCACTATACTGCATCTATCTGCTCTGTTTTATCAAAATTGTTGGTAACATCTTCAAAAGAACTCCAAAAGATTCATCAAACACTAATGTACCATCTACAATTCCACACTGACTACCCAGCCAGATCATCATCAACTAGGTGGTTATTTATCCCATTCCTTATAATAAACACTTTCTTGACTACGGCTGTAAGGCGTACAGGTCTGTAATTCGTTCTTTTATGTCTCTCTCCATTCACAGTGTGATGATATTTGCTATTTTTCAATCTGCAGAAATCATTGAAGAAGCTATAGAACTTCTATTCTTAGTACTTCTTTGAATTGTAGTCACTGTTCCAGTATAGGGAAATGCAGTGACTAATTTATGTCCAAAAGCCTCGGGCGACTGTCTGTGTGGAGTTTTTGCACATTTTCCCCGTATCTGCGTGGGTTTCCTCTGGGTGCTCCGGTTTCCTCCCACAGTCCAAAAATGTGAGGGTCAGGTGAATCGGCCATGCTAAATTGCCCATAGTGTTAGGTACATCTGTCAGAGGGAAATGGGTCTGGGTTGGTTACTCTTCGGAGGGTCGGTGTGGACTTGTTGGGCTGGAGGGCCTGTTTCCACACTGTAGAGAATCTAATCTAATCTAACTTCAGAGTTTCCTAGTAACAAATGATAAGCAATGCAGCATTTCTTTGCAATGCAGTCGCAGTTCCAAGGTCCCACAAAAAGTAATGAGATAAATGACAGTGTAATTCTGTATTTACTGATGTTGTCGATCTCTTGGGTACATCTGAGAGGGCAGATGGGACCTCAGTTTAATGTTTAATTTGAAAATTATCACCTTTGAAAGTGCGGTAGTCCCATAGTTCTGTTCTGAGCTGTCAACCTAGGTTGTGTGCTGAAATCTCTGAGGTGACAGCCCTGCTATTGAGCAAAGGTTGGCTGGGAAAGAAAGTACAAAAGGCCAGAGTTAGTGGCAGGAAGCCTGTAAATGTGAGGGGATTGCTAAGATAGGGGGCACACTCATAATGATAAGGACAGGGAGAAAGTTTTATTTGAATACAGAGAATCTGTACAAGGTCAGCAAGGGCAAGATGCAAACAGTCAGATTCTGAATAAAATGGAACTCACAGATAGTGAGAAAAATCAGGTCGAAATAGTAAAATGTAGAAGTAGGAAAAGCATAAAGCAGGATTCCACTGGTTCAGAAGCCAAATGGGAGGAGCAGTTAAGAATGCTGATGAGATTTAAACAGATTCTCAATGAGTCCACTCAAGGATAGGATAGGGGGTTTTGGACCTTAGCCCTGAATCAGGTCTTGCATTCCAGTCCAGTCATTACCCAAGATGGGAATGCAATCACTGGTCAGGGATGAGAATCGAACTAAGGGTTAAAACAATGGCCTCATAGTACAACCAAATACCTCCCAAATCGTACATCCCCCTCCCCAACCCCCAACACAAACCTCACCGAGGTGGATTCCCAGAGAGAGGTGGAATTGAAGGGATTGATGAAAGGATAGGCAATTGATCAATCAAAAAGAGACAGGCATGTCAAGAATAAAGGCCTTTTGTTGTTCCTGAAACATCCAATATTCTGAACCCAGAATCAGTGTTTCTTTGGCTAAAATATTCGTTTATTCCTCAACACCATACTGTTTGGTTAAGCCAATGGCACAGAAAATACAGCTGTGAAGCAGGCTTGTATCAGCAGGAATGATAACTATCTTCATAATGCAAAACTGCTCATGCAGCTGGAACTAAACAACTAAACTATAGAAATTGTGTTCACATGTTCTGGACAATGATGTGCTATTAGTTCTTAACACAAGCATACCAAACACCATAGCGCAATGATTGGTCATCTAAACAAAGGGAGCTTCATTGAAGAATGTCATTTATAAATTACCTGCTGATCAATACTGGCCCAACTACCACACCACATTTTAACTTGCATGCTTACTGTGATAATGTGTACCAAGCAATTTTCATGCTTAGCAGTATGTTAATCAGTACGTTAAATCACTTGCACTGCAAAGCAATATCATAATGGACACCTCAGGAGGAGGCCAAGATGGATCATTTTGGAAATGCTTCAGCTTTATCTTTTGTACTGACATGCTCTTCCATCATCGAAGATGCAGTATTTATGGAGCCTCTTCCTCCAGTGAGTTGTTTGATTGTCCACCACCATTCATGATCAGATGTGATGGGACTGCAGAAGTTAGATCTGATCCATTCGTTGCGAAATCACTTAGTTCTGTCCATCAGGTACTGCTTACACTGCTTGGCACACAAATAATCTTGTGTCTTCACCAGGTTGACATCTCACTATTAGTTATCCCAGATTCTGCTTTTGTTATGTCCACTTTCAGGCTTCATTCAACCACAGTTGATCCCCTGGAGTGATAGGAGAAAGTGAGGACTGCAGATGCTGCAGCTCAGAATCGAGAGTGTAGTGCTGGAAAAGCAGCTCCTCGGATACTGCCTGACCTGCTGTGCTTTTCCAGCACTACATTCTTCACCCCTGGTGTGATAGTTGAGTGGGGAATATGCTGGGCCATAAACATGTTAGAGTATAATTCTTCTGCTGTTGATGGCCCACAGTACCTTATGGATGCCCAGTTTTGTGTCACTAGATCACTTCAAAGTCTGTCCCATTTATTCTGTAATCATACAATCCCTACAGTAGGGAAGCAGGCCCTTTGGCCCACCGCAACCACACCTACCCTCTGTAAAGCATCCGACCCACACCCATCCTACCTCATCCCTATAACCCTGCATTTCCCATGGCTAATCCACCTAGCCTGCCCATCCCTGAACTCTACAAGGCAATTTAGCATGGCCAATCCACCTAACCTTCACGTCTTTGTAGAAATGGGGAGAATGTGCAAACTCCACACAGACAATAGGTCAAAGGTGGAATCAAAACTGGGCCCCTGCTGCTGTGAGGCATTAGTACTAACCACTGGACCACTGTGCCGCCAGTGTAACTGTGCCACAGAACACAATGTGAAGTATTATCGATGTGAAGTATTATCGATGTGAATTATTATCAATGTGAAGGCAGGACATTGTCTCTAAAAGGACTGTCTGGTGATCACTCTTACCCATACTGTCAAGAACAGATGCATCTCCAGCTGTAGATTGGTGAGAATGAGGCCAGGTATGTTTTATCCTCTTGGTGGTTCCCTCACCACTAAGTCCTTTAAGATTCACCCTGCTCAGACAGTAATGCTGCTGCTGAGTCACTCTTGTTGGTGGACATTGAATGTGATGGTATACATTTTTGACCTCTTTCCACCTATCACATTTCCAACTCCCCTCCTCCAAGTCCCTCCTCCCTACCTTTTATCTTCTCCTGCTGAACACTCTCTGCTCATTCCTGAAGAAGGGCCTGTGCCCGAAACGTCGAATCTCCTGTTCCCTGGATGCTGCCTGACCTGCTGTGCTGTTCCAGCAATAAAGTTTCAACTTTGATCTCCAGCATCTGCAGACCTCACTTTCTCCTTATACATTTTGTGCCCTTGCCAGTCTCAGTTCTCCTCAAGTGGTGTGCAACATGAAGGAACATTGATTCACCAGCAAGGGAACACAAGCAAAATGTGGTAATCAGCAGGAGGTTTCCTCACCCATTTTTGACTTGATGTCATGAAATTTTATGACACAATTGCTGGACCACTTCAGAAGGCAATTAAGTCTCAAGCACATTGCTATGGGTGTGGAGTCATGAGTAGGCCAGACCAGGTAAGAACAACAGTTTATGCAATGTTATACAATCAATTTCAGAATTTGATTGAATTCAAATTCTACCATCTGTCATAGAGCAGAACGTTATTAGCCCAGTGACAATATCACTAAGACATCACGTGCTCAAGGGAGGCAATTATACTTTACTCTCCAAAATCTTCTTCCCCAATGGGTTCAATCATGTTTTAAGCCTTTCAGATACTTCTGGACAAAGATCCCACCCGGGTTCTAACATGGATTCGAACACAGCACCTGGTGTTGTGAGGCAGCAGTGCTAACAATTGACCCACCGTGCCACCCATGTGATAGGGCCACACAGGCATGTGATTGGGCATCATGGTGGCTCAGTGGTCAGCACTACTGCCTGACAGCACCAGGGCCTCAGGTTCGATTCCGCCCTTCGGCGATTGTCTGTTTGGAGATTGCACGTTCTCCCCATGTCTACATGGGTTTCCTCTGGGTGTTTTCTGGTTTCCTCCCACAGTCCAAAGATGTGCAGGTTAGCAGGATCGGCCATGCTAAATTGCCTATAGTGTCCAGGGATGTGCAGGCTGGATGGGAAATACAGCGGTTGTAAGAGGTGGCTATGGGTGGGGTGCTCTTTGGAGGACGGGTTTGGACTCATTGGGCCGAATGGCCTGCTTCCACACTGTAGTGGTTCTATGTCTCTATGATATGGATGGTGAGTGAAGTGAGTAGTCCAGAAAATATCAGCCACTAAGATGCCCTGGAAAGCCAGGATGGAGTCGGGATGGGATAGAGACAACTGAAACTGGCATAGGCAGTGGCTGGCAGTGATCTGCAAATGTGGATCTGTGAAGAGTAAGCTTGCACACATTGAACTAGCGTATAGCAATAAATAACAAAATGAAAAGGTGCATTTCTGGAGGCAGTCAGCTCTATTGTCCAACTTCTGTCTCAGGCACAAGCCTCGACACCAATACAAGAGTCTTTACCAGTCGGGCAAGTGCCACAGTTAACGTGGATGGTGTTTTGACAGCCATTTTAACAGCTGCAGCATAATTCTCGTTTCCCTCCCCCTCCTTTCACTCATGCACGACTTTACAATTATAAGAAAAAGAAAGCCCTCGGCTGTACTGGATTCATTCGAATTAAACAATCTCACCCATTACATCACTCATTCCTTTTTCAACTAATGTTATCATGGTATAAATAGAATATTACTATCTATCATGTCATAACATGCTGAACCGTAAAGAAAAATATGAAGTGCTTCACACGATCAGTCACTTCTAAAATGCAGTAACTGCTTCTACTTGGGTGAACACTGCATTACCAGTCACTGAAATGTAATTTTTTTTATTATTAACAACATACTGACTGAAAAATAATAGTAGATTTACTTCAGTAAGTCCAGGGCACATAGACTTGTCTTCAATATTCCTCAAGCACTAATGCACACTGACCTCAAAAGGAAATTGGAACTGACTGGCCTTTTCAAAAATTTGGAACACGTAAACTAAAACTATCTAAATCATCTACACATTTTCTTATTAATAGACAATTACAGATTTTAGCTGGATGAAGTCTGACTGGTAACAGTTCAAAGACTTGCTGGAGAACACTGATAAACTATTTCACTGACAAGGTTATTAAGGATTTGAAGTCAGAGAAAGATTTAGCATCCACTGAAAGGTTTCAAATAGATTTCTAGAGCTTAACACTCAAGCTGTTATGTCTACTTTCGTCAAGATAAGGTGTAAATTACATGTATTACCCAGTCTGCTAAGCCCATTTTCCCATTAAAATTAATGAAAATAAAAATAAATTGGCTCATTCCAAGGAAGCTACTCATGCACTGACACGTAAGTAATACACTGTCAGATATCATTCACAGTTGGGCTATCACTTTGGTGTAGTCCTGTTCTGTGGCTGAAACAAGGTAGACTCTTCAGAGATTGCCAAGGATAGACAAGCACGTACTTCTTAAGATTAGGGGAGATACAGAGGGGAATAATTAGAATGCAGATTGCCCTGTCAAGAAATAAGATCTCTTAAAACACAAGTGACAAATTTTCAAGGTTGCTGTGAGCAATCTTACTAACAAACAGGATACATTGGGGAATAATTTCTTCTACCTGCAATATATAATAAATACTTTATTAAGAGGGTACTGATTTCACTCAATCTCTTTAAATTCTCCATTGATGCTTTTAATTTTTCAGATGGATTTCCATCTGTGATTTTTCTGATTTTTCTCAGATTGCTAGAACCTGCCTCCATTTCAGAATTTCCTCAGAGTCTAATTGAGTTATATCATTTTCATCATTGACCCGCAGGTAGGTATGGGTATAATTCTTTATGCACACCATATCATATAAATTCCTGTTTGTACAATTTTAACATGGATTTTACATAGAAGGTCTATGATATTGCCAAAAGCCATGCAAACCCCAATCATCCAGAGGATATTGGATACTATTGACCACCACTATATTGTTGAACTGATAGTTGGAGGGCAACCTCAGGAGCAGGTCACAGAGGGCAGCTGCCTGTGGCCAGGAGTCTGGTGGTACGCCGCTCACTCAGAACCTGTCACTGTGCAATGGCTCGAGTGAATTGGAGTCAGATAATGATGTGCAATCCTGGAGTGGCTTGTGTGCTGTGAATCTAAGGGGTGTATCCTGTATAGGGAAGCCTAACCCTACCCAGGAAAAGAAAGCAGGGAGGATGTGCCAAGTGGTGGAAAATGAAGCAATAATTGACACCAATCATATGACTCCCAGAGACCCGATTGACCTGGATACCAAATCTTGCATCCAGTACAGATAAGAGGTTGAGAAGATCTTGTTTCGTAAATGTTGATAACATCCCAACCCTTACCATTTGCCCAGATCAGTAATGCGAAAAGAGAACTCTGCCACTGATGTAGATGCTGACATTCTACCCATACTGGTGGAATTGAACCGCTAATCATGGAACTGCTCAATACGAGATCATTGTGTTTAGGCTGGTGGGTTTCAAGCAGGAAAGGGTGCAACAGGACCTCCCGCAGAGAAAGGGAGGCTGGGAAAGGGAGCAGACAGACGAAGGATTCCTGGGTCCAATGGAACCCACAGAGCTTCATTCCATGTACATAGTATAAATAAAACCTTGCTTATTCTTAATTTCCTTTCATGTGTGTATTTGCCTGATGCTAGTGCATTAAAAAATCTCTACCTTTGGACCTTTTGGCCTTTTGTGTGTTGCAATATGGGCAGCACGGTGGCACAGTGGTTAGCACTGCTGCCTCACAGCGCCAGAGACCTGGGTTCAATTCCTGCCACAGGCAGCTATGTGTGTGGCGTTTGCACATTCTCCCTGTGTCTGCGTGGGTTTCCTTTGGGTGCTCAGGTTTCCTCCCACAGTCCAAAAATGTGCAGGTTAGGTGAATTGGCCATGCTAAATTGCCTGTAGTGTGAGGTGTAGGGGAATGGGTCTGGGTGGGTTGCTTTTTGGAGGGTCGGTGTGGACTTGTTCGGCTGAAGGGCCTGTTTCCACACTGTAAGTAATCTAACCTAATCATAAAATATAACAACTGATAGCTTTCGGGGTTCATCTTACAATTTTGACCTCTTTCGAATTGTCCAGTTATCTAAGGCAGTCATCTTTTATTCTGCAGTATGTACAACCCATATATTACTACAATTTTGCTTGTCAAGCTAAACTAGGCTGGCAACCAACACAAGCTCCCCGCACCACATCCCCAGTGCCACCCACCCAGTACAATATGAAATAGGAAGGAGAAGTTGAACTTGAAGGAACAGATTCTGGATAAAGGTTAAAATAACATATTTCATGAGTTTGAACAACAATTTTCTCTATTGTTCTACAAGTCCCTACCATAGTGGATTACCATCTGCATGCAAAAGCTGGAAAGATGACTGAATATAAAGAAATGTATTTTGGGGAGTTTTTGTATTTGTCAGGGTACATTTATGAGTATTTTATGCAGATTTGTGCATTTTTCTCATCTGTACAAAGTCCCCTGAATCATAATTAAAAAAACAAATACTCTTCTGAGATCTGAATTCCTGATTACAGTAATACGCAGGACACTTCCTTGAATCTGCTCAGGCTTGGTCACAAGAATAGCAAGTGTGAGAAATGAAAATGGCACGTTAATGCAGTGAAAGTATTGATGGGTCAGATTCATAGCAGCTTAAAATTAATGTTATATCTGAGCTTTCATATGCAATTTATGTCTCGAGCGGTATAACCCTTTTTGTGAAACCTGTAGTACGTTGCGACTAAATGGTGCTGCCATCTGATTCACTTTGAAAGAGATTCCAGGAAGGAGGGTGGAGACGCAGTGTGTAAGTCTCAGTACAGTGGCTATGGCACTATGACACACAACAAGCTGATCCTGTGATTTTGCTAACCTGAATCCCATGTCTATACAGGTTCCGAGATTGTTTAACTTCAGTAGACGTGTGAAGCCAGGTGAAACAGACTGTGATCACTGGGTGCTGCAGCTTCCTCCTGGCAGTCAAGAAATGTTACAATGGCAGTGAGAGCAAACATCTGCTGCATTTTGCACAATATGTCTGTGCCTCAGTATGTGAAAAAGTCCTCTGAGTTTTGGAGGAAATTGAAATTGCATTGTGTGCCAGGAGTGTCATTCCAGCAGTTTTAGCATTAACTAACACATCTCAAAAGAAGCAACAACAACACATTGTATTCATATAATGCCTTTAATGTAGTAAGATCTTCCAGGGTGCTTCAAAGCAGTATTATCAATCAAAATTTGTCACATCAGCCGAAGGAGATATTGACCTATTTAGCGGGTTTTGAGAAGATTTGTAGCTCAGGTTGGAGTTCTGGATATAACTTTGCTCACTGAACCGGAAGGTTTATTTTCAGATGTTTCGTCGCCATACCAGGTAAGATCTTCAGTGAGCCTCTGGTGAAGCTTTACTGGAGGCTCACTGGCGATGTTACCTAGTATGGTGATGAAATGTCTGAAAACGGAGCTTGTAGCACTGCGAGCAAACTTACATCCAATCTTGACCTAATTGCCACACTATTAATCCAGCGACCAAGATAATGTTCTGGGGTCCTACTCGAACCCCACTATGGCAGATGTTGAAGTTTGAATTCAAAAGAAAAATCTGTAAATTAAACCATGAAACCATTGTTGATTGTCGGGGGGCCTATATGTGACTCCAGATCCAGGCTTACTCTCAACCAATCTCTGGGCAATTAGGAGTGGATAATAAATGTTGGCAGAGCTGACAACACTCACATCCTATGAAGCAATTAAAAACAAAAATACTAGGACACATGACCAATAGCTGGGTCAAAGAGGTTAGGAGTAAAGAGAGGTTCTGGGAGAGATTTCTAGGGATTAAGGCCTTGCCAGCTGAAGGCAACCCTACTGTTATTGAATAGTTCAAATCGTTGATGCACAGACATTATTGACAGTATATGGTTTGGAGTAGTTAGGTCATGGGAGACAGAGAGCACCATAGTCCAACATCCTTCATGGAAACAACTCTGTATTTAGTCTGAGTTATTTTAAGTTCACTCACGGTATGTTAGATGTTGCTGACAGGGCCAGCATTTATTGGCCATTCCTGGTTGCCCTTAAGAAGATGTGCTTGCTTCTTAAGTAGCTGCAATCCATGTCCACACAATGACATCAGAGAGGAAGTTCCAGAATTTTGACCCAGTAAGACTGGAGAAACGGTAATAGATTTCCATGACAGGGTAGACAGAGGCTTGGAGAGCAACTTGCAAGAGGTAGTTTTCCTGTGTATCTGCCACCTTTGTCCTTCCAGGTGGCAGGATTCACGGATGTGGACTGTGCTATCTAAGGCGCTTGAATTTTAGCCAAAATTTGAATTTACTCAACCTGGGTGTTTAATGATTACATTGAAAAATGGAAAAAGTGAAGTATTTGTAAAATATTGAATTCTGACAACCCCTGTCCTCACTCACCCACACCAGCACTTCAATCTCAAAAATCGCATACAAAATTATTAAAGTGTGATAACCCATTTATACAGTAAAGGAATTTGGAGGGTGAGACACTCTCTGGGTGCATATTAATTCAGTCATTTTCTGCAACATTAGAATAATGAATTGAAAGTAGGTGGGGGCCTCCCCAACCTATTTCCTGTCAAAAGAAAATTCTTCTAATAATCTGTCCTTCAGCGTTGATCAAGTGCTTGTGGTTAACTTTGTTGAAAACCTACCAAAAAGTAGAGTAAGCATTTTAGAAATTTCCCAGATATACTTAGCTCTGGAGGCTGATTTTAGAGGTTTGTCTTGTTGAGGTGGTGCCTTTCCTGTCAGGTGTGGATATATGAAAATAAGGCAGGCACCCTGCCAGAAGTGTGAATGTGGAAAGTTTCTTTGTATTTTGCTTTTACAATAAATATAAGCTGAGAGCTGGATGAGTAAACTGTTTACTTTTGGCACTGAGTTTGACATTTTCTTGCACTTGAAGCGCTCTGTCCAACCATAAGAATGCCAAATGAAATAAATTTGAACAGTTCCGTCTACTCCTAATGGTGTGAGTCCACAGTAGTAAGGCCCTAAATTGACATGGTCACTGAAGGCCACAGACATGCTTGGTATGAAAGCAGCAATAATACCATCAGACTGTGAACCCACTTCCATTTCTTCCCTTTCTTTTAGCTTTACTTGTTATATTCTCTGTCCCCTTCCCCCACCTCTCCAATGGGACTATCTGTCCTTTCCTGTTTGGCAGTTAGACTCGCCAGTGTTCTGCTGTTGTCGCATTCTGAACACTTAATCTGCTCTGTCAGCAGCCTCCAAACCCCAGCACTCCACCTCTCCGCATTCCCCCCCCCGAGCCCTGACTATTGCATTAATTCTATCCCCTGCCCCCTCCACACTTCATGTCAACTCTGATGTGGAGTCACCTAGACTCAAACATTAGCTTTCTCTCTCTCTCCACGGACGCTGTCTGACCCATTGTGATTTCCAGCCCTTTTTTGATTTCAGTGACAGCAGCAATAACCAGTCAGGGGTTAGTCCTCTAAGTTACCTAGTCTTACTGGGACATTGCAAAGACAACTTTTGGCTGGACTTTTCCGAACACGGTAATAATTATTTGAGGTCACTGGGAGGTTAACACAAAGAGGATGATTCTAACTTAACTCACACCTCAAGAAAAGGAGGAGGTGAGGTGCATTTCTGGTTCTGTGTCCTTTCTCATCTCCCTCTCCAATGAGCTTCTGTGAAGTTATATTGGTTGGGATGTAAATGCTGCATCTAATCTCATGTATTCCAGCCTGCAAATTGGATGAAAAATTATCCTCAAAATATTTTCCCTCTGTCAGCATCATTTCTGTTAACGAGTACATGAAGCATGTGTGGAAAAGTAAACTCAATAGTTCTCACGGCTGTTAATTAATAAGTAGGAAAGTAAGTTGTGAGTAGGAAAGTAAGTAAGTAAGGAGGCATCAAAGGAATACAGAGAGTGGGCAAGGTTTTGGCAAATGGAGCACAATGTGAGAAAGTGAGATTGTCCACGTTGGAAAGAATAAAAAAAAAGCAAATCATCTTCATGTTGGATGAAGTTGAGACGCACTGTGTTCGAGGTGTACTGGTGCATTAATCGCAAAAGATTAGTATGCATATACAACAAATAATTAGATTCAGATTTAGATTTAGGCTTTATTGTCACATGCAGTCAAGTATGGGGTACAGTGAGAAGAGTACAATGTTGCCACACATCGTGCCATCTTCGGTACAAAGTACCCAGGTACAAAATCTTGGTGAAAGAAGTAGAAAAATAAAGAAATAAGTTGAAGAGTTCAACCGTATAGTTTTCTTAGTATAAAAGTAGAAAAATAATGAAATAAGGTTAAAATGTCAAGCATTTCAGCCCTCCTTTAAGCCATGGGTCTGCAAACGCCCCCAATTGTGGCTCAGTGGTTAGCACTGCTGCCTCGCAGCGCCAGGGACCCAGGTTCAATTCCAGCCTCGAACAACTGTCTGTGTGGAGTTTGCACATTCTCCACGTGTCTGTGTGGGTTTCCTCCGGGTGCTCTGGTTTCCTCCCACATTCCAAAGATTGCGCATAGTGATATGTGCATTAGTAGGGAGCAGGTGAATAGATCTGGGTGGGTTACTCTTCAGAGGGTCGGTGTGGACTTGTTGGGTCGAATAGCCTGTTTCGTCACTGTAGGGAATCTAATCTAATCTGAAAACTGGGCTTTCCCCAATAGGTCTTGCTGTCCCCGTGCGAGTCATGCTTTCACCCACACTGGGCTAAAACCTGCCTGTGCTCGCCAGCTGCCTTCATCACCAATCACTGCTGACTTCCACCCCAGCGGCCGCTCACAAGGCTATGGCCCTGACCACCACTGCCACCATCTTTCGTCACCGCTGCCTCATCACTGACCGTCACTGCCGTGATTAGGGCTCATGTTGGGCCTCAGCTGCTGCCACACTCCGTTGCTGTGTTAGCTGCCTGGTTGCAGAGTCCCACTCCAGATATCGATGAAGCCGCAATGCTGCCAACCCTGATAGGTTGTGGACTGTTACTATTAATTGAAAATGAAATTAAATACAACTGTAACAAAGTTATGATTCAGTTATACATGACACCAATGTGATCACAACTGGACTTAGAGTCATAGAGTAGTAGACATGTACAGCCCTTCGATCCAACTAGTCCATGCCGACCAGATATCCTAAATTAATCAAGCTCCATTTGCCAGCATTTAGTCCATATCCCTCTAAACCCTTACTATTCAAATATCCATTCAGATGCATTTTAAATGTTGTAATTGTACTAGTCTCCACCACTTCCTCTGGCAGCTCATTCCATACACTTACCACTCTCTGTATGAAAAATTTGCCCCTTAGGTCTCTTTTATATCTTTCCCCTCTCATCCTAAACCTGTGCCCTCCAGTTCTGGACTCCCCCACCCTATTCATGTCTCTCATGATTTTATAAACCTCTATAAGGTCACCCCTCAGCCTCCGATGCTCTAGGGAAAGCAGCCCCAACCTATTCAGCCTCTCCCTATAGCTCAAATCCTTTAACCCCTGCAACATGGTTGTAAGTCTTTACAGAACCCTTTCACATTTCACAACATCTTTCCAATAGGAAGGAGACCAGAATTGCATGCAATATTCCGAAAGTGGCTTAACCAATGTCCTGCACAGCCACAACATGACCTCCCAACTCCTATAGTCAACACTCTGACCATAAAGGAAAGCATAACTAAATGCCTTCTTCACTATCCTTCTTCATTATTCTATCTACCTTCGACTTTACTTTCAAGGAATTATGAACCTGTACTCCAAGGTCTCTTTGTTCAGCAACACTCCCTCGGACCTCACCATTAAGTGTATAAGTCCTACTGTGATTTGCTTTCTCAAAATGCAGCACCTCGCATTTATCTAAATTAAACTCCATCTGCCGCTCCTCAGCCCATTGGCCCATCTGATCAAGATCCTGTTTTATTCTGGGGTAACCTTCTTTACTGTTCACTACACCTCCAATTTTGATGTCATCTGCAAACTTACTAACTATACCTCTTATGTTCACATCCAAATCGTTTATATAAATGACAAAAAGTAGTGGACCCAGCACCGATCCTTGTGGCACTCCACTGGTCACAGGCCTCCAGTCTGAAAAACACCCCCCCACCACCACCACCCTCTGTCTTCTACCTTTGAGCCATTTCTATATCCAAATGGCTAGTTCACCCTGTATTCCGTGAGATCTAACCTTGCTAACCAGTCTCCAATGGGGAACCTTGTCGAACGCCTTACTGGAGTCCATATAGATCACGTTCACCACTCTGCCGTCATCAATCCTCTTTGTTACTTCTTCAAAAAACTCAATCAAGTGTGTGAGACATGATTCCCACACATAAAGCTGTGCTGACTACCCTTAATCAGTCATTGCTTTTCCAAATACATGTAAATCCTGACCCTCAGGATTCCCTCCAACAACTTGCTTACCACTGACATCAGGCTCACTGGTTTATAGTTCCGTGGTATGTCCTTACCAACCTTCTTAAACAGTGGCACCACGTCAGCCAACTTCAAGTCTTCCAGCACCTCACCTGTGACTATCGAAAATGCAAATATCTCAGTAAGGAGCCCAGCAATCATTTCCCTCACTTCCCACAGAGTTCTAAGGTACACCTGATCAGGTTCTTGGGATCTATCCACTTTTATGCATTTCAAGACATCCAGCACCTCCTCTTCTGTAATATGGACATTTTTCAAGATGTCACCATCTATTTCCACACATTCTATATCTTCCATGATCTTTTCTTCAGTAAACACTGATGCAGAATACTCGTTTAGTATCTCCCCCATCTCCTGTGGCTCCACACATAGTCTGCTTTGCTGATCTTTAAGGGGCCCTATTCTCTCCCTAGTTATCCTTTGGACTTCAATGTACAGCATTGTTCGCCTGCATTGGAAACATTTCAGAAACTTTTTATGAGACTATTACCTGGAATGAGTGCTGTTGTATTACTGCTCAGATCTCAAAAAGACACGATACAGTTCAGACAGTTAAATGAGGCATTGGTCTGGGTGAGATTCTCTTTGGAGGGTTAGTGTGGACTTGTTGGGCCAAATGGCCTGTTTCCACACTGTAGGGATTCTATAATAATAATAAAAAGCAGGATGGAGGGGCTAGTGGCCTATTCTTGATCTTACATTTGTAACTTTATCAGATTTGTGTAAAGAATTAAAATTAATGTAAATGCTGCCAGAGGAAGTGGTGGAGTCTGGTACAATTACAACATTTAAAAGGCATTGAGATGGATATATGAATCAGAAGGGTTTAGAGGGATATGGGCCAAGTGTTGGCAAATGGGACTAGCTTAATTTGTGATATCTGGTCAGCATGGACGAGTTGGACTGAAGTGTCTGTTTCCGTGCTGTACATCTCTATGATTCTATTTCTGCAAAGTATCAACCAATAAAAATCAAATGCTAAGCCAAAAAAGTGGATTGTTTTTAACTGTCAAAAGTAACCTGGTAATATTGTAAACATGAATGTGATAATCCTTCAAGTTTTACATGTTAAAATGGTGAAGAAAATGCATGGAGTAAAAAATAGGTAACATTATGTTCACACTTTTTCTCTCTTATGTCACCTGTTCATGGGCCAAACAACAGGTCAGCAGCACAATCTCACATGAAAATAGTATTGTTTGCCTATGAGTTCATTTCACCATCGGCTGAATTGTTGCATGTTGTATGCCATCTCACTACTCTAATGAAGGTTGATGCCACCATTCGGTTTAAGCATAGGAAAGGCAGGACCTGCTTGGTCTACTGCAGTGGACAAAAATACTTCCTGGTCTAACTAGAAGACTCTCTTGTAGTTAAAAAGATTTAGTTTACAGTGAGATCACAGTGGGTCAGGAAGCATCCATGGAGAGAGAGCAAGCTAATGTTTCTAATCTAGATGACTCTTCATCAGAATTGACATGAAGTATGGAAAAGGCAGCATTTATGCTATAGTGTGGAGGGTGTGTAGAAGGTGGAGTGTTGGGGAAGAAAGGATGTTGATAGTTCAGATAAAGTAATCAGAATGTGAGAATGGCAGAACAATAGTGTGTCTGACTGCGAGGCTGGAGAGCAACAGGCAGTCGTACTGGAGTGGGGGGGAAGGGAACGAGGACATGGAGACAGAATGTAGCAAGTAAAGGTAAAAGAAAGGGAAGGAATGGAAGTGGGTTCACGATTTGAAGGTGTTGAACTGAATGTTAAGTCCAGTATGTTGTAAAGATTTTTGCAATAATTGTTGATCGTTCCACAATCACCAACACTGAGACTAGCTTTCAATTCCAGATTTAAATATTTGAAGGTAATTTCACCAACCACCACGATGAGATTTGAACCCATGACCAGAGTTTGTACATTCTCCCTGTGTCTGCGTGGGTTTCCTTCAGGTGGTCCAGTTTCCTCCTACAATCCAAAGGTGTGTGGGTCAGGTCAATTGATCATGCTAAATTGCCCATTGTGTTCTTCGAGGTGAATATAGGGTTGGGGAATGGGGCTGAGTGGGTTACTCTTTGGAGGTTCAGTGTAGGCATTTTGGACCAAATGGTCTGTTTCCATACTGTAGGAAATCGAATAGAACCCCTACAGTATGGAAACAGGTCATTGACCCCACAAGTCCACACCAACCCTCTGAAGAGTACCCCAGCAGGCCCATTCCCCTACCTTATATTTCCCCTGACTAATGCACCTAACCTACAGATCCCTGAACAATATGGGCAATTCACCTAACTTGCACATCTTTGGATTGTGGGAGGAAACCCATGCAGACACAGAGAGAATGTGCAAACTCCACACAGATGGTTGTCCAAGGCTGGAATTGAACCCGGGCCCCGGGCACCGTGAAGCAGCAGTGCTAACCACTATGCCATCATGCCATCTTCATAGACTTATTTCCCTATCATCCTCCAAGCTAGCAAACAGCTTTAGAACTTGAATTTCTTCTGATTCTGACATATTTTATGGGCCATAACCTTTCAGCACAGCTCTGGTCACCATGCTTTCACTCTCCTGTGGCCTATACTCTGGCATTCTCACCCTGAAACCCTCCACCTCTGCTCCACTCTCTCCTGCTCTAACACCATCTAGAAGCCAATATCTTTACCAACCTTCTTAACAGCTTCTTAGCCTGACAACGATTTTCTGATTATACCTATGAAGTGCCATTATATGTTCTTCTACAGTGAAGGTGCTTTTTAAGTGCAAGTTGTTGAAGTGAGGTAACAGAAAGTGATGTGTTGTTCACTATTTATAAGATAAATGAGTACGGCAAACTGTCAGCAAACTGAAACAAAGGAAAACCGATACAAATTAGTATACTTAGAACTGGTAACAAGGAACTACCACATGCCAGATGGTTGAACGGGTGGACTTTTGTGGAAAAGCTAATACGGAATAATGGGCATCTTCTATATTTACTTTGTGCTTTCCATTTCAATCTCAGAGCTTCCATCTCAAAATGCTGACTTGCTGATAGAATTTATAATATCATTTGTACCCCCATGAGTTTTATGGTTTGTAATCACTCACTGGCATTCATTATTCACTAACTAATAAGACACACTGACTAAATGTGCTATGTGCCAGAAATTGGTTATTGATTTTCATTTTATAAAGTTGTAATGATATCACGGTTTTTAATCTGGACGTCATCAGGTCAAATACACAAAGCTCAAGGAATAGCAAAAAATCCATATGATTAGCTTAGTGTCAGCATAGAATCATAATGCACCATAAGAGGCCCTTTGGCCTGTTGTGTGTTGCTGACTCTTTGAAAGAGCTTCGGTGTTATTTCCACTCTCCCTGGTCTTTCTCCAAGGCTTTGCAATTTTTTCCTTTGTATTATATCATATGTAGCTGAAGGAAGATATTGGCATCTATGTAGGTTTAAATTCTATAGACTAAAAATATGATAAAGCCTGATAAACCGATCTGTCAGAGATGGGATCACAATGTACACAAATTGCTCCTTCTTGCTCATTTCGATGACAGTGATATAGACCCAGCACGAAACGCACTGCTGAATGGCTTCAGCTTTGTATGAGACTAGCATTATTCAAAATTCGATGGCGTATTTTAAAGGCAGCTTGCATCTTCAGAGGGGTGTATGTTGACTGTAGCAATTCATTCAGGTAGCTGGGGAATGCATTAGCAGAAGGATTCAAGCTGACTAAGGCAATCCAGAGAGAGTGCTGGGTTCTTGGATTAAGTACTGGGGAAGTTGCAAGAAGGAGAAAGATCATCTTTCTGCAGTGAGCGATGAGGGCCTCAGACAGACACAGAATGGAAGCACATAGCCATGGAGGTCAATGCTCGAATTCTGGTGTCAAGGACCTGAATCTAGCACTGGATAAGGTGGAATGACCACATATAAGCAGTCAAAATCAGTGAAGGCATCTTCAAATTATATATTCCTGTGAAAGAGGCTAAGGGCTGAAGTATGAGAGATGGGTCGGATCTGGCTGAGGGCCTTGTCAATCATGGTGCTGGGGAAATCTCGGTTGAGGAATAAGGTGGACATTTCCGAGACTCCTTTGTCGAAGTTGGCAGCATCAGAACCAATGTGTCAGACATGGAAGAATGGGCAAAATGAAATAGCGTCTTTATTGGAAGCAGGGTGCAAGGATGTATAGTTAAGGTAACTATGGGAGTCAGTGTGTTTGTAATGTATATTGGCCAACCTATCCCCAGAAATGGAATCAGAGATGTCGAGGAAGACATGCGAGGAATCAGAGATGGAGCAGATGAAGATGGGAGTGGGGTGAAATTGGAAGCAAAATCGACAAACTTTTCCAATTCCAGGCGAGATAGGGAAGCAGCACCAATGATGTCATTGATATTCTGGAGAAAGAGTTGTGTGGGCTGGGGGGCCAGAGTAGGACTGGAACAAGAAATGTTCTGCACACCCCAGAAAGAGACAGGCATAAATAGGACCCGTATGGCAACCCATGGCCACACCGTTGACCTGAAGAAAATTAGAGGAGTTAAAAGAGAGGTTGCTGAGGGTGAGGATGAACTCGATTTTGTGGAGGAGGGTAGTGGTGGATGAGGACAGTTCAGGCCTTTATTCCCAGGAGGAAGTGGAGAGCCCTGAGGGCTGAATGGAGGTTTCATCTTTCCATTTTTATTCATCTGATCTAGCTCACACTTACATGCCCATCACTGTGATAAGCTTCATTCCCAATCTCACAGTTACTACTTGCTGCCGACTATTCAGCTAAGGCAATCACATCGTCTGAACTCATTGCAACACACTGACATCTTAATTTTCTTCTTACAGGACAAGGTGACCCATAATAAATGCTAGCATGGGCATCATCTGGCACGGGGGCAGCCCAGTGGAGATGATAATGTTGGATATAATGGGAGTAGCCATCACCAAACAAAGCAGATTCAGAAGTCATCCATGATGTTGGTATGTTCTTGCTTTATGCATCTTTTTAAATCCAACCACCCTTATCCCACAGTCAGGTACAATGCTTAAAGTACAGGCAGTATAACCATGCACCTTCAGCTTTCCACACACACAGTCCCTTTCTTCCCCAAACAGGTATTTATAAGCATCAGAAGCTGCCTTACCAACCCTGGTAATAAAGATGAAAGCCTGGATTAAAGGCAGATCTCTGGAGAAGAAACACCATAACTTTACCAGATATTCACAGTCACCAGCTCAGATAGTGGCATTGCATGTACGGTAGAAAGGCAGGAGACAGTATCTAGTGAGTCCCAAAGTCAAATTCCTAGATGATCCCGGCAGTAGAACCATCAGCATGAGGATGATTGTAGGAACAGTGGTGAGAGCCATCATCCAAATGTTCAGTGGGCACATCTTGTGAACTGACAGCAATGCATGGTTCAGTATGGCTTGAAGATAGGGAGAAGACCTGAGTAGTGCAGAAATGACAAAGATGTTATTGCTCCCGAAATTTCAGGAATTCACCAAAACTGAATATTCAAGGAAACTTTTGATTCTTTTCTGTTCTGATATACCTCCCAATGTGGTGACTGCAGAGATACCTGCATTGTTGATGAGTTCCTGCATAATTGAGAATCTTGATGTCCTTGGTAAAGCCTCATGCCTGCTCCTCCAGCACCTCTCTATTTCAGGAGAAGACAATTAAGTCCCCTACCTCGGCCTAGCTGCTCTCCATTATCCCTTGATTGTTATGATAGAACATGGGAAGAGTGCACTATCATTCTCTAGTCCCACTACTCCACAGGACACAACAGAAAGTTAATTGCTTTACCCAGTTCCCCAAATGACCAATCATAAATGCTCTCTACATTAGACTGCAAAAAACAGATCATTCAACCAGGTTTCTTCAATAAACACAAAATTATTGATTTGCTGTAAAATAAAACTTATTCCAAGAAATGTGGAGTCGCAGGTAGATAGGATAGTGAAAAAGATGTTTGATAAGCTTTCCTTTATTGGTCAGAGCATCATGTATAGGAGTTGGGAGGCCATGTTGCGGCTATACAGGACTTTGGTTTGGCCACTTTTGGAATATTGTGTACAATTCTAGTCTCCCTCCTATCGGAAGGGTGTTGTGAAACTTGAAAGGGTTCAGAAAACATTTACAAGGATGTTGCCAGGGCTGGAGGGTCTGGGCTTTAGGGAGAGGCTGAATAGGTTGGGGCTGTTTTCTCTGGAGCATCAGAGGCTGAGGGCTGACCTTACAGAGGTTTATAAAATCATGGGGGGTATGGATAGGATAAATAGACAAGGTCTTTTCCCTGGGATCAGGGAGTCCAGAACTGGAGGGCATAGGTTTAGGATGAGAGGGGAAAGATATAAAAGGGACCTAAGGGACAGCTATTTCACACAGAGGGTGATGTGTATATGGAATGAGCTGCCAGATGAAGTGGTGGAGGGTGGTACAATTGCAACATTTAAAAGGTATCTGGATGGGTATATGAATAGGAAGGATTTAGAGGGATATGGGCCAAGTGCTGGCAAATGGGATTAAATCAATTTAGGATATCAGTTGGATGAAGGGTCTGTTTCTGTGCTGTATATCTCCATGACTCTATGAGTCTAAGATGCAGAGTACCTAACACACACTGTAATATTAAAACACAAATATTTCTCTGTCTAAATAATCTCAAAAGCACACATACCTAGAAAAGAGGGGGTGTGGGGGGGGAGGAGGGGGGTAAAACTGACTACGTTGTGCACAGATTGATTTTGAGAAAAAAACATTTTCAGCCAATAAATCGTAGTTCTTGAAGACAAATAGGATAAGGTGTGCAATGTTTGGACAGATTTCGGCTTGGCGTTCATGCACAGGGGAATAGGTGTTGCCAATATAGTCAGTCGAATCTTGGTGCGTGCAACTTGCTGAGGGGACAGTGTTGAGAATTCTCTCAGTTGGTCATTAAAAGGACAATTTCTCACAGGATTCACCATGAAGGTGCTAAAGAAATAGGAGGCATGAGCTGAGCAGTTCTTTTACATCAGCAATCCTCCCCATCTGAAAATGAAAATCTAAAGTCACCTTCAAACCGCAATGTCTGTTTGACAGAACTACCATTAAACCCAGTTATAAAAATAGCTTTCCATGAAATAAGTTCAAGAATCCAGAAACTGCAATTGTCTGGAAATGTCTTGTTTGAAAAAAAAGCTCCAATAAGACATTCATTGATAATTTTAAAAAGAAATTCAACGTATCGCCACAATCCTTCAAATTCAAGTCCCTAAAATGATTAGCTGTGGAGGCACCAGAATTCTGAGGCGCTGATGGACAGCAAACTGCAATATGTTGGTGATGTCTCCAGCCCCTATCTGGTATAAACTGCTGGCATAAAGGCTCAAGGTCAAAATGGCTTTGGCAACCACTGGTAATGTCATTATCTCCCTGCTCGCCAACTGTACCTCCTTGGCAAAGTGCACCTCTCCTTCTGCTTCAGTTACGTCAGCATCACAGACTGATAACCAGCTTCTGCCAACAGATGCATGAGCTGGTTGTCCTGTTTTAACTGGAAGTAACCTCAAAACAATGAGTCTTGACATTGACATCAAGTCATGGCGCTGTGCTAATTTCCTTTTGGCAGCTTGTTTCATGGTGGGACATTGTGGGTGAGGTGCAGTCAGGACAAATGCTCACTGAAGACCCTGTGTATCCAAGAACACTTGCTGAGACCCTTCCTCCTCCCCCTGCCTCCATGAGAAAATTGTGAGCTTCAGCCCAATACCATTCTCACCTCCTGACTTCCCACACCACACTCACATCTACGAGGCACAAGTCAGGAGTGTGATGGAATATTTCCCACTTGCATGGTTGTGGAGATCCATTGAATGCTCAAGGAATTTGACATCATCCAAGGCAAAGCAGCCTGCTTGATCAAACCTTCATCATTCTCTCCCTCTAGTACCATGCACAGTGACAGCAGTGTGCCTGATATATGGGATGCAGGAACTCACCCAAGGCTTCTTCCAAACCTAGGACCACTACTTCCACGAATGACAGGGGCAACAGATGCAGGAGAACGTTATAAACTACAAGTTCCTCTCTAACCCTCACACCATCCGGATTTAGAACTACATCACCATTCTTTCACTGACAGTGTGTCAAAATCCTGGAATCAGAATTATGGGGTTCCCTGCAATTCATGAACTCTAGATGTTCAAAAAGACAGTTCTCTACTAGCTTCTCAATAGCAATTAGGACAGTAAATGCTGGCCACATCTTGAGAAAGGACGTAAGAAGAAAAATCACTGTTCTTTCAGCATGGCTGGGTCACGATTCTTTAACAGCCTCCCTAACATAACGTGAGTGCCCTTACCACACACCGATGACAGAAGTTCAAGAACATAGCTCATCACCTTCTCAAATATAGTTAGGAATTGGCAATAAATGTTAGCCCAGCCAGCTACACCCATCTACCCTGAATAAATTAAAATAAATGGCAGACCAGGCAAGAATATTGAGTATGGACTGGTGTCAAGATCTGCCCATTCAGCCCATGTCCAGCTACACAGGAGATAATGTTGATGTCATGCTCCAGAGCATGTCAATCGCTATTGACCATGCCTTGAAAAGCCAGGAGCAGACTCCATGTTGTTATTTGTTTGAATTGGTGAACTACACAGTTAGTGGAGCTGAATTTTGCAGCTGATTTCTATAAGGTGCATTCCAAGCAGTCAATGTACCTTCTAGCTCCACACAAATCCCTTGTTACTTAGGGTAAATTTGCGTGAAATATCGACGTTAGATCTCAAGCAGAGGCTCTCACTCTTAGCCTCAATTCCAACCTTGCTCCCTGCTATCTCTCATTACTCTTCTCCCTTCTCCCACATTAAAACGTAACAGGATCCCTGAATCATTTCTCCAACTCATCAACACCAAGTACCTGCAGTAAGAGCAGAAATTCATGACTGAGCCCATTGACTGCGTTAATGGGAAATAACTGAGTTTTGTGAGAAGCCTGAAGCATGTTAACCACGGTGGGTAACATCTGTCCTACATTACAACTGGATACCCCTCATGGAATGCATCTATACAGAAAATCACAAGACCATCTATAATTCCTTGGTGTGTAGTGATCATTCAGGAACTAATAAAGGCACATGCAGCAATTTTTGTTAATGTTTGAAAGGCAAACAGATTTTATAGAAATTAAAACATGCTCCACAAATCAAACATGATGCTGAAGTACACTCTTACAATTCTGTTAAAGAAAAAAATTGTAAAACGCTACCTCAATAATTTCAGACAATAAATTCACTGTCATATTAACAATAATCAATTTTTATGATTTAATGTGATCATATGTTCACACTATGCCTTCCTTATAATATAAAAGTTGTTATTTAAATATATTAAAAATGTGGTTCTCAATTTTTCATAGCTTGTGGTTCCCAAACATTCACATCAGTTTTCAGTATTCTGAAGTTATTTTTTTAAATTTAAAATGGACAGAAAATCACTCAATATGGCAGGGGGCAGTGCCCGTTCATTCTGCACCAGAAACCCATATTATTACGTGGTCGGAAAACAGTGCCCAGGACTTAGGCCTTTGCATATAGAAACAGAAGGACCAATAGGTGGCGAAGGTGTCCTCTGTAAAATTGGACAGTCCTGATTCCACCTGGCATCAAGCTAGCTTTGCTTGGGATAACCAAGTCTCATTATAGGATCTGCCAACAAAAAAGGGGAGTTGTGTTTTAAAAAAGCCTAGTCTTGAATACGTGAAGAACTCCTCACTAGATCCAAGGATTGCTGAAAGTCACCTCATTTCCCTGCCTTCCTAGGCACCACCCTCTTCCAGGAGAAAGTGAGGACTGCAGATGCTGGAGATCAGAGCTTAAAAATGTGTTGCTGGAAAAGCGCAGCAGGTCAGGCAGCATCCAAGGAGAAGGAGAATTGACGTTTCGGGCATAAGCCCTTCTTCAGGAATGAGGTTCTCAATTCACATTCACATCCTCCCTAACATAACGTGAGTGCCCTTACCACACATCAATGACAGAAGTTCAAGAACATAGCTCATCACCTTCTCAAATATAGTTAGGAATTGGCAATAAATATTAGCCCAGCCAGCTACACCCATCTATCCTGAATGAATTAAAATAAATGGCAGACCAGGCAAGAATATTGATTATGGACATTCACCCTCTTCCATCCAATCACAAATTCCCTTCAGTTCTGAGGAAGTGTCACTTGACCGAAACATGAACTCTGATTTCTCTCCACAGAGGCTGCCAGACCAGCTGGACGTTTCCAGCAATTTCTGTTGTTTTTTCTGATTTACAGTATCACAATTAGAGTCATAGAGATGTACAGCATGGAATCAGACCCTTCGGTCCAACTAGTCCATGTCGACCAGATATCCCAACCCAATCTAGTCCCACCTGCCAGCACCTAGCCCATCTCCCTCCAAACCCTTCTTATTCATATACCTATCCAAATGCCTTTTAAATATTACAATTGTATCAGTCTCCACCACTTCCTCTGGCAGCTCATTCCATACACGTACCATCCTCTGTGTGAAAAAGTTGCCCCTTAGGTCTCTATCCCTAAACCTATGCCCTCTAGTTCTGGACTCCCCGACCCAGGGAAAAGACTTTGTCTATTTATCCTAACCATGCCCCACATAATTTTGTAGACCTCTCAGCCTCCAACGCTCCAGGGAAAACAGCCCGAGCCTGTTCAGCCTCTCCCTACAGCTCAGATCCACCAACCCTGGCAACATCCTTGTAAATCTTTTCTGAACCCTTTCAAGTTTCACATCTTTCCGATAGGAAGGAGACCAGAATTGCACGCAGTATTCCAGCAGTGGTCTCACCAAAATGTTCTGTACAGCCACAACATGACCTTCCAACTCCTATACTTAATACTTTGACCAATAAATTCTTTTGGTTTTTACAAATTTCCTCTGTCTGTGGTCAACCTAAACATCCCTCCCTCTCCCTACCCAATTATTGTCCTCTCCCTCTAACTGACCACTTCCTTTCTGTCGTTCTCACTGTCCACTCCCTATCCACCTGAAAGCCGCCTCGGCCTCTCTGTCAGTGCACTGTCCCCTCACAGCCAATCGTTGCTTCTGTCTCCACATGGTTGATACCCAGATATATGGATCTGATTGAACCTTCCTCCCTCTCTCGATCACTGCTACTTACTCCACCCTATAGTGGCCTGACCACTCCCAATCGCTGCTTGCCATCTTATCATCATGGCCTCAACACTCCTGATCACTGACTTCCTCCTCCTCACCAACTGATATCTGCTTTCTCCTGCTTGTTGCTACTTTCTTGTTCCTCACATCCTTTGCATCCTTCCTCCTCCTAATTGTTCTGTCGTTAATTGTTTCCTACAACTATTTCTGCTTTTTCTAGATTGCTTACTCTTTCCGTTTCCTCATTGCCCTCCTCCACTGCTCACCCCTAACTGAGTGGGGTGGCAGGAATTACAGTGACTCCAAATCAAAGTGTCTTTGCCAGTCTGGTGTAAATTCAAGCTGGCATCTAATGTCAGAAGGGCCTTGGGCCCACATATTCCAATGAAGGGAATGTTCCTTGCATCGACTTTAATAAGTCACTTCTAACCCCTTATATGTTCACCTCTCAGTCCTATATGATGTATCCCAGATTTTGTATTGTCTTTAACTATTAAATGGCAACTGCATTGTGTCATGTAACTAGCCAAAATAGCTGTATCATGCATGGGATCCATTCAGAACCTTTACATCATACCTGTCTCCTTCTGCTCTTCACTAAAAGAGAGCTTTTTAATGTTCTGTATCAATTCAACAACCCTGAAAATGGTTTTGGTGTGAAATTCCTATAGGGCTTCTTTTTCGATGATTTCCACAAATAACTTCAGTCTCTTGTCTGACTTATGATGAAAGCCTTGTGTTTAATATCAAGGTTTGTAATTTTCTTATGATCCCTGTGACCTCTAGAAAAAGGAAAAAGAAAATGAAAGAGGTACGGACGATTCGCGAGTTTGTGTAACCAGAACAGGAAAGTACATGTCCCAGGAGGCTACACTAAGGCTCTGTGATTCACTGGTCAAACCACATTTGAAGTAATGTGTTCAATATTGGTTACCACACCACAAAAAATCAGAGTCATGCTTTCGAAAAGATGCAGTTAAAAAGTAGCAAGACTGACACAAAGGGGAAAGAGGATAAGTTATATGAGGGAAGATTACAGAACCTCAAGAACGGAGGCAGATTAAAGGTCATTTCATCAAAGTCTATAAAATGTCAGTTGGGACGAATAAGATGTATTTATTTCTCTAAATGTTTTCAGGATTGTTTTCTCAATCCTGTTTCCTGCTGTGAGTTACTAACATTTCTGTAAAAACTATTAATTTAGAGGATGACAATAACGTCAGAAGATTGAGAGGTGACTTACAGAGTTTATAGAACAATGAGGGATATAGATAGGGTGAATGGCAGGGGTCTTTTGCCTAGGATGAGGAATTTCAAGATTGGGGGCATATTTTTAAGATGAGAGGAGAAAGATTAAAAAAAAAGACATGCGGCAATTGTTTTTTGAATGCGGAGAGTGTTTCATGTGTGGGATGAACTTCCACAGGAAATGGTAGATTCAGCTACAGTTACGACATTTAAAAGACATTTGGATAAGTACATAAATAAGAAATGTTTGGAGGGATAGGGGCCAGGTGCAGGCAGGTAAGACTAATTTAGGTTGGGATAATGGGCTGGTTCGACCGAAGTCCATGCTGTATGGACTCTACAACTCTTAATTCATTAAACGATAATTTTCCGCTGTCTGACAGTTGGTGATGGTTTTGCATGTGTCACTCAGTATCATCAGTCTTTTACTGCCCTTTTACAGGACCACTGTGGGACGCCAATAAAATGGTAACATTTGTGAAGAAAATTACTTCCATGATCATTGGCCTTAAAACCATCTCCTTTGTCAGCTCATGGCTGCAAGCCTTACGCGGTTCCCTCCACCCCAGACCTGCTTTCCCACCTCGCAAACAATGCCATTACTCTTTTTACAAAAAGAAACATGGCTAAAAGACAGACTGTACATCAGTCACTGTTTTATTTGAAGCAAGGAGGACAGTAAAGGAATGCTTCCTGGGAATTAAAAGCAGTAAGCTCCATAAAAGGGGGGATGCAGGCCACATGGAAGGAAATTGCACAGGCAACCACTGCCAAGCAGCATGACAAGGGGTTCAATGACCTCATAAGAGTGGCCAAGGCAAGTGACAACCATGGCCTCCATCCACACTTTGTAAGAATTATAGAGCTTCAATATTCTTGGTTTTGCTTTGCCGCAAGCCATTCGCAATATGTTTTGTCTCCTCTCTCAAACTAAATGATATGTTTCTCTCCCTCCAAAGCAGCTTTCTCATGAATGGAAGGTCTTCTCTCTCTTCCTCATCCTCAGTTTCTTCTGCTGCCAGGAGCTGAAAGCCTTTCTGAATAAGGGCTCTAAATTAATCTCGGACATAACTATTAGCGATGTGAACATTTGCCAGATCATTTAAAATTGCATGCATTAGGAAGAACAATATATTTTTGGAATATTCAGCAACATGGGGAAGCTTCGGGAAAGGTTGGGGACATAGTTATGCAACTTGTGAGGTGACACAAACCACAGACTTGGTCATTTCTATTAAAGGTATATTCTAGTTACAGGTTGCCATCCTGAAAATGCTCCTGTTATCCTAACTCTCTGTGTTCTATTGGTTAACCAAATCTCTACTCATACTGATATACCACGGCAAAGGTTTTATTATCCAATACCTATTGGACCAGGAGTGCACAAATTGATGAAATATTCTGGGTGCTCCACATAATCAATGTAAAAACACACACTAAGTGATACAAACATAATGCAGGGAGTATAGTCATCATTATTAAGCTTTACTTACGGCATGTATCACTTAAATAATAACGCAACTTTGCCTTAATTAAACTTATTAGCAGAGAGTCTTCTCACTGAACTGACTATTTGGACATCACAGTGGATCATGGCATTTGAGGAGAAATTGACTCGTAATTGAATCTACTGTTGGTATTTCATGTAGCCATTTGATTGAACAAGTATAATTACATTGAGGTAAATGCTTTTTAAAAAGCTATAATTTTTTTTGTTATCCTGTTACAATACAGTAAATGTTGCAGTATTTACGTTTATAAGTTTTGTCGGTTTATCAAGAGTGCCAGTTCATAAGGTACCTGGTAAAACAAAATTTGCTGTGTATCCAAAACCATGGACTCTTATCATCTTTCGTTGCCTTATGTGCAGTTCATTATTGAAAGCATTTTTAAATCCTAATATATTATATCTATTGTTTCCCCTTTATTTATCCTGCTTATTATCTCCTCAAAGAACTCATAGATTTGTCAGGATTGATTTCCCTTTCTGAACTTATACTGACTCTTCTTCATTAGATTGTGAATCTCTGAGTAGTCTGATATTATACTCTTTATAAGAGTCTAAAGCATTTTCCCAATGACAGATGTTGAGCTGATTGGCCTGTAGTTACCTATATTTTTGTCACACCCTCCCCCTTATTAAATAAAATGTGTTATATTGGCAGTATTCCAATCTTCTGGGAGCATGCCAAAATCTAAGAATGCTTGGAAGTTTTACCAGTGCATCCATTAATTCTGTAGCTACTTCCTTTAATATTCTAGAATGTATTCCATTAGGTCCAGGGAACATATTGGCATTTAGTCCCATTAGTTTCTCATTTCAATTCCATATTCTTAACAGACCCTTGGATCTTAATCATTTCAGACCCCTTAGGTCTCTTTAGAGCAATTGCTTTACACAGAGGGTGGTACGTGTATGGAATGAGCTGCCAGAGGAAGTGGTGGAGGCTGGTACAATTGCAACATTTAAGAGGCATTTGGATGGGTATATGAATAGGAAGGTTTTGTAGGGATAGGGGCCGGGTGCTGGCAGGTGGGACTAGATTGGGTTGGGATATCTGGTCGGCATGGACGGGTTGGACCGAAGTGTCTGTTTCCATGCTGTACATCTCTATGACTCTATTTGCCTTTTCTAGCTTTTTCCATTTAATATATCTATGGAAGCTTTTGTAATCTCTTTCAATGTCTTCTGAACTTTGCATTTATACTCTGTACTCTTTCTTTATTAATTTCTTGGTCCTTCTTTGATGAATTCTAAAATTCTTCCAACCCCAGGCTTACAACCTTTTTTTTACATATGTGAGTGCCTCTTCTTTTGATCTATCATAGATCAGGTGAGGTACCAGACACAGGTGAGGTATCGGAATAATGGAGGTTGGCTAACATGGTGCCACTGTTTAAGAAAAAAGTGATAAGGACAAGTCAGGGAACTATAGACCAGTGAGCCTGATGTCGGTGGTAGGCAAGTTGTTGGAGGGAAGCCTGAGGGACAGGATGTGCATGTATTTGGAAAGGCAAGGACTGTTTAGGGATAGTCAACATGACTTTGTGCGTGAGAAATCATTTGATTGAGTTTTTTGGAGAAGTAACAAAGAGGATTGATGAGGACAGAGCAGTAGATGTGATCTAAATGGACTTCAGTAAGGCGTTCGACAAGGTTCCCCATGGGAGACTGGTTAGCAAAGTTAGATCTCACGGAATGCATGGAGAATAACGATTTGGATACAGAACTGGCTCAAAGACAAAAGACAGAGAGTAGTGGTAGAGGGTTGTTTTTCAGACTGGAGGCCTGTGACCAGTGGAGTGCCACAAGGATCGGTGCTGGGTCCACTACTTTTCGTCATTTCGATAAATGATTTGGATGTGAGCATAAAAGGTATAGTTAATAAGTTTGCAGATGAAACTAAAATTGGAGGTGTAGTCGACAGCGAAGAAGGTTATCTCAGATTACAATGGGACCTTAATCAGATGAGCCAATGGGGTGAGAAGTGGCAGATGGAGTTTAATTTAGATAAATGTGAGCTGCTGCATTTTGGAAAAGCAAATCTTAGCAGGACTTACACACTTAATGGTAAGGTCCTAGGGAGTGTTGCTGAACAAATAGACCTTGGAGTGAAGATTCATAGCTCCTTGAAAATGGAGTCATAGGTAGATAGGACAGTGAAGATGGTGTTTGGTATGCTTTCCTTTATTGGTCAGAGTATTGAATACAGGACTTGGGTGGTCATGTTGCAGCTGTACAGGATATTGGAATATTGTGTGCAATTCTAATTTCCTTCCTATTGGAAAGATTTGTGAAACTTGAAAGGGTTCAGAAAAGATTTACAAGTATGTTGTCAGGGTTGGAGGATTTGAGCTATAGGGCGAGATTGAACAGGCTAGGGCTATTTTCCCTGGGCAACTTTCTCAAACAGAGGGTGGTACGTGTATGGAATGAGCTGCCAGGGGATGTGGTGGAGGCTGGTACAATTGCAACATTTAAAAGGCATCTGGATGGGTATATGAATAAGAAGTGTTTGGAGGGACATGGGCCAGGTGCTGGCAGTTGGGACTAGATTGGGTTGAGATATCTGGTCGGCATGGACGGGTTGGACGGAAGGGTCTGCTTCCGTGCTGTGCATCTCTATGACTCAACAAGTCTATGTTCTTAACAGCATTTCTATTTCACAGAAGAGAAGGTCAGGTAACCAGACAGCTGCTTTGCAACACAAAGTGTTGCCAATGTCACGGTTTTGATTCCTGGAGCAGCTGAGGTTACCGTGAAGCTTCTGCCTTCTCAATCCAACCCCTCGCCTGAGCTTGGCAATCGCCATGTTAAACTCACCATCGGTTGTCTCTCTCTAATGAGAGAGCAGCCTTTTGGTCCTCTGGTTCTGTGATGACTTTATTGCATAGAAAAACAGAGTAGAAGTAGGCCATTCATCCCCTCAAGTCTGCTGTGCTGTTCAATATGATCATAGGTCATTATCCAACTCAGTACCCTGTTCCTGCTTTATCCCCATACAGTTTGATCAGTTTAATCTTAAAAACTGCATTCACCTCCTTTTTGAAAACATTCAAGGTTATGGCCTCCACCACTCTCTGTGGCAAAGAATTCCACAGGCTCACCACTCTGTGGGTGAAGAAATGTCACCTCAACACAGTCTGAAATGGCCTACCCCATATCCTTAGACTGATTTTGAGTTTGATTTTGATTTTATTGTCATGTGCAATTTACAATAAAAATTCAATAAAATATCGTGAAAAGCTTTCACGTGTCGCCACAAAACAGCGCCATTTTGATTAAATCAAGAATAAGGAAGACAAAGAAAGATATAGCTTGAAGGGAGCCCATCAGACCTGAGCCAGCTCATCATCGTCAACGAAGCCTGCGTCACCAACTCTCCGCCACTGCTTCACCGCCATCTACTCCAGAGTCAACTGACATCGAAATCACTGATCCTCAGGCGCCATCTTTGCCTCTGGTCCGATACACCTCCATCACTGCCTTGTCGCCTCCTGCGCTGGATCCAACAATTGTGACCCCTCCTTCTGGTCTCCCTGATCCTCAGGGATATCTCTTCTGCATTTGCCCTGTCTACTCTTGTTCGGATTTCAGATATCTATGAAACTCCCCACATTTTTCTAAACTCCAGTGAATATAATCCTAACTAACCCCAGATAGACCTCTGTTGCATTTTTCCATAGCCAGGACATCCTTCCTCAGAAAAGGAGACCAAAACTGCAGTCTCTGTGTTGATGTAAGGAAAGGAACAGTACAAAATAATTGTATTATTTCAACAGTTAAACAGAATTTCAATTAGAAACCACCAATTTTTTTTTAAATTGTGGCATTCATTAACTACATAAAAGCTCTGGAATCTTGTTTTTATGTTTTACCAGAACAAATTGAGTACATCTTCAATAAGAGCTTAATGGTAAAATACCTACCTTTGTGTTGGGAATGATAAGTGCTGCAGAACTGGCGATTGCATTAGATAGGAGATCTTAGTCTAGCAACTAGCTGCAGCCTGTCTAGAATGGTAAAAGGGATGGTTTCCCTTTAAAAGCAGAATTAAGTCATGTTATCATGATTCCTGGCTCTTTATATGTCCCCAGATATCAAAGCCTTGGAAGTGCAGGTGTGCATCTTAATTTTTAATTAGTGGGAAGCAGGGGTTGGAACCCCACTGACACACTGGAGGCAACACACTGTGTGCATGGAGGCACTGGGATCGAATCACTTGAACGCTGATGTAAGGTTATAAATACAGTAGTTGTAAACAGATCCCAGAGAATGTATTAATGACTGCCCACAACAATAGCAGTCACATCCCCACCATTTTCTTTGTGCCTTCTAAAGTAACCATTCTGAAGCAAAATTCCAAAGTAAACTGCAATGAATTCAATCACTAAATGGCAAACATCACTGACTTTCACTTTCTATCAAAGGTCTTTATGACATACAACACCACACAGAGTTTTCGCATTTTAAAGTTAGGCATTGTGGGAAAGAAGAGTGCAGTATTTACTTTCTAAATGTTCGATTCATGATCTGATGTTGTGATGTCTGGTCAGAAAGTGGTATAAAACAAAATGCAGAAGAAGTCTTTGGATATTACAGAGAGGGCTGGTGGCGGGGAAGCATCTATTCAGGAAAGGCATTATCCACTTTGGTGTTGCTGAAATTTAAGCAATATATTGGAGTATTGTGCTCAGTTTTGGTCACCTTGTTATATGAAGGATGTTATTAAACTGGAAAGAGTGCAGGATAAATTTACAAGGATGTTGCCTGGACTCAGTGGTCTGAGTTATAGGGAGAGGTTGGACAAGCCAGGACCTTTCTCTTTCGAGTGTAGGAGATTGAGGGGGGACCTTATAGGTGTATAAGATCATAAGAAGCATGGATAGGGAGAAGGCACTCAGTGTTTTTCCCAGATTGGGGAATAGAGGATGAGAGGGCATCAGTTTAAGATTAGAGGGGAAAGAATAAAAAGGTATCTGAGGGGCAACTTTTTACAGAGAGTGGTACACATATGGAATGAGCTGCTAACAGAAAGAATCTCAGGGAGTCCCTCTCCCACTGCAACTCCCAAGTCATTTCCTCTGCCCTGAAGCTCTTCAACCATGTCCTGAAACAAACTTGCTACCACAGCCACATTTGCTTCCTCAGTGCCTGCCTCCGTAACCAACTCATCCCACACGGACTCCGGACCACCTTTAAACCAGCAGAGTTCGGACCCGAACAGGACAAACAGTACAGACTACAGATTCAAAAACACCAGCAACAGTTCTCCTTCAAGATCCTTTGCTCCATGCTTGCAGCAATGCTCTGGCACCTAACCTCTCTACAGTCAGCCCTGCCTCAACTGAGGGCCACACTCTCTCAGAATTGCAAAGGACCCACTCTGTACTACATCCTCAGGAGAATCCATGCTCTCAACAAACAGTATTTCAATTCCATCTCAAACATCAAAAACTGTAAGTACAAACTTTTATCCACCCACCTCCATAACCAGCGCTCCTCAAACATTCCAAAAGTTTCCCACGGCCTCTGGAACTGCTCAGACGCCATTAGCCATGCGCCACCATCCTTATACATTCAATGGCATTACTAGTGCTGAACCCCTCTCACCCCATCCCACTCCTACTATAAAGATCCTAAGGGTCACCATAGACCAGAAACTGAATTGAACCAACCATATAAATATTGTGGCCACAGGAACAGGTCTCAGGCTACAAATCATATCACACACAACTTATCTCCTGACTCTTATCTGGTCAGAAGTGGATGAAATACTCTCCACTTTACTGGATGAGTGCAACTCCAATAGCACTCAAAATTTATACCAAGTTGGATAAGGCAACTTGCTTGATTGGTGCTGTACCCATCAACATTCACTGCACTATCACTGGCATACTGTAATAGTGTGTATTATCAAAAATGGCAAAACAAAAATTCACTCTCTCCTTAGACAGCACCATGCTTACCTTTTCAATCATGACTCCTTCCCATCCTCCGAGGACCCCATCTCCCAGCTCAAACATATTCCATCCGCTTGGACACCCCATCCTGGTCTGCTATGCTCCCTCTATCTTTTTATCTCCAACTGCCACCATGACATTGACAGCCTCAACCTGTCCACCCCTCTCTCTCACTCCAACCTCTTACCCTTGCACGGCGCAGTCCTCTACTCCCTCTGTTCCAACTCCAACCTTATCATTAAACCAGCGGACAAGGAAGGTGCAGAGCTAGTTTGGCATACTCCACACCGTTGAAGCTGGGCGTCAACTCTGAGACCACCTCCTACTGCTCCCTAAACCACGACTTTGCCTTCCATCACCAAACCATCATCTCCCAGACCATCTTCACCTCAGGGGATCTCCCATCCACAGCCGCTAACCTCATAGTTCCCCAACCCTGCACTGTCTGCTTCTACCTCTTACCCGAAAACCAGAAACCTGACTGTCCTGATTGACCCATCGTCTCTGCCTGCTCCTGCCCCATTGAACCTATCCTCTCATCTCAACACCATCCTGTCCCCCTTGGTCCAGGAACTCTCTGCATACATTCGGGACACCACCTACGCCCTCCACCACCTGCATGCCCAATGCCTCATCTTCACCATGGATATCCAATCCCTCTACACCTCCATCCGCCATGACCAGGGCCTCCAAGCCCTCCATTTTTTCCTCTCCCGACGTCCCCAACAGTACCCTCCTACCGACACTCTCATTCGTTTGGCCAAACTGGTCCTCACCCTTAACAATTTCTCCTTCAGATCCTCCCACTTCCTCCAGACCAAAGGGGTAGCCATGGGCACACGTATGGGCCCCACCTATGCCTGTCTCTTTGTTAGCTACGTAAAACAGTCGATCTTCCGTAATTACACCGGCACCACTCCCCACTTCTTCCTCCGCTACGTTGATGACTGTATTGGTGCCACCTCGTGCTCCCGCGAGGAGGTTGAGCAATTCATCAACTTCACCAACACATTCCACCCTGACCTTAAATTTACCTGGACCATCTCTGACAGCTCTGTCCCCTTCCTGGACCTCTCCATCTCCATTAATGATGATCGACTTGACACTGACATTTTTTACAAACCCACCGACTCCCACAGCTACCTGGATTACACCTCTTCCCACCCTACCTCTTGCAAAAATGCCATCCTGTATTCCCAATTCCTCCGCCTCCGCCGTATCTGCTCCCCAGAGGACCAGTTCCACCAGAGAACACACCAGATGTCCTGCTTCTTTAGAGATTGCAATTTCCCTTCCCACATGGTTAAAGATGCCCTCCAACGCATCTCGTCCACATCCCTCACCTCTGCCCTCAGACCCCACTCCTCCAACCGTAACAAGGACAGAACGCCCCTGGTGTTGACCTTCCACCCTACCAACCTTCGCATAAACCAAATCATCCGCCGACATTTCCGCCACCTCCAAAAAGACCCCACCACCAGGGATATATTTCCCTCCCCACCCCTTTCCGCCTTCCGCAAAGACTGTTCCCTCCATGACTACCTGGTCAGGTCCACGACCCCCTACAACCC
>NC_057712.1:19060329-19113412 GCF_004010195.1 Chiloscyllium plagiosum | reverse complement strand
GTTCCAAACTCCCAGCTCAGCACTGTCCCCATGACTTGTCCTACCTGACTATCTTCTTTTCCACCTATCCACTCCACCCTCCCCCCCGACATATCACCTTCATCCCCTCCCCCACTCACCTATTGTACTCTATGCTATACGAAGATTGGTGGAGTTGTGGATAGTGAGGAGGGCTGTTGTCGGCTGCAAAGAGACTTAGATATGATGCCTCCCCCACTCACCTATTGTACTCCATGCTACTTTCTCCACAGCCCCACCCTCCTCTCGCTTATCTCTCCACCCTTCAGACTCTCTGCCTTTATTCCTGATGAAGGGCTTTTGCCTGAAACGTCGATTTTACTGCTCCTCGGATGCTGCCTGAACTGCTGTGCTCTTCCAGCACCACTCATCCAGAATCTGCTAACAGAAATCATTGAGACGTGTACAACCTCAACATTTAAAAGGCATTTGGACAAGTCCATGGTTAGGAAGGGATTAGAAAGATACGGGCCAAGTGCAGGGAAATGGGGTTCGTATGGGTGGACATTTTCGTTGGCATGGATCAGTTTGGGCCAAAGGGATATCTCCGGGCTGTAGGATTCTTTGACTTTAGTCTTCTATGTTACTTTGTGATTAACAATTACACATTCATTTAGTCCATTTCTTACACATAAATAAATGAAGATCCACCCATGGTTATTAATGCTTGATATTTGTCACTTGATACATAGCATATCAGTGTTCTGAATGATGTTCCGAAGGGCTAACACTGTTTGACCATAGTTGATACATTTTCATGTACCAATTGGAAATGGAAAACACAATGGGAGGTCACTCATTCCGAAGCTAGCCATTATCTTTGGAAGATCACCTCCATTTCACTTGCAGGAGTCTAAGTGATCTGCCTTCAGTCTCCAGCTTTGGTCTTCAGGTCTCTGTGGGTCCTGGCTCACTTCAAATGGGTTCCGGTAGTCCTTAGCCACTTTCTATCAAGTTAAAACTCACACAACACCAGGTTAGAGTCCAACAGGTTTATTTAAAAGTACAAATTTTTCAGAAGTTGCTCCTCCATCAGTTACCTGATGAAGGAGCAGCACTCCAAAAGCTTGTGCTTTCAAATAAACCTGTTAGACTATAACCTAGCATTGCGTGAGTTTTAACTTTGCCCACCCCAGTTCAACGCCGGCACCTCCACATCACTTTCTATCAAGTCAGACACATCTCAAATTCCACCTTCATAGCTCCCTGATATTGGACTGAATTTTACTGCCATACCACCGGTATAATAGTTGAGGGTGAGGCTGCATGTGCTTGGTCAGCTCACCATCCAGCCAGCAAACTACTGTCTGGCTGCTGAGACAGTTTGAGGCTGGACTTCTACCCCATTAGAAAGGAAGCCCCACTTCTTTCAGCAGCCAGGGGGGAGCAGTGACAACAAGGACAGAGGATCTGTGTGGTTTGTGGGAAATATTTCGCGGTGCGAGGATGGGAGGGGTAGGGCCCTGATGAGTACAAAGGCAATTTCCTTGGTACAACCTCCTGGCATCCTGGAAATGGCACCACCCTCCCATGGGTAAAGTCTCGTCCACGGCTGGAAAAGGCTTTAGGTGGCTAGTAGATTATGTGCTTTAACTGGCTCATAGCAAACAGAGCACCCTCCACCTTCTCTGCAAACTAGGAAGTGAACAGGAGATCTTTTTTTCACAGGAGATGTTCTCATGGCTACATGGATGCAGTGAATCTCACCTTGTACCTGAAGGAAACCTGGTGCTTGAATGTTTCCTACATGCTTCTGGTGTACACGGGGAACATGAAATGCTAGTTGGTCTTTATGAGGAGGTCTTCAGTGAATTTCTCATTACAGACTGATGATCCTTCTGTAGCTAAGAAAGATCACAAGCTGACATAGTAAAAGGATGTGGTGACCTTCCCTGTCGCAGGCAATGCATGGTGAAATGCAGAAGTGTGTTGCAATTCCTACTGTAAATAACTACTTCTTTGGAACAACCCTCCACGCCCTTGCTCTCAAGACCATTTTTGAGAACTACCAGCCACCAGAATCTTTGCCGACAATATTCAACAATCATTGATGGGCTGAATGGTTTCTTTTGATGCCATAATGGCACTGTAACTAAAATGTTTGATGTCATCAAAGTCTGAAGGTGCTCCTCAGACTTACTCTTTTCAAATAGAGATCAGTCCCTGTGGGTAGTCCATACTATTGGTGCCACCCAATTGCTAGATAAACTTGTCAGGACTTTGCACGAGACATCCCTTTGAAATGTTTCCTCCCGGTCAGGGAACACTTCAGCAGTCTAGGACGATCAGCCTCCATTCTTAGTGTAAGCATCCTCCCAGATAGCCTTCAAGATACACAACAATGCAGAATCACCGAGCCTCAACCGTGACCTTGGGTTTGTGTCACGATACATGTGATCCCACCATGCTGTCCTGTATCGTAAAATCTTCCTTACTGTCCTGTTTTGACATCATCACTTGTTAAGACCCTTCTGCCTTAATTAATTTGTACAGTTTTGGATTACGTATTACTTTGATTAGACCCTCGGCATGTGACCCTTATATCTATCACATTATTATCAGCCATTTAGTTTGTTTCCAGCACCACATTATTTTTAATTTTGTCTAATTAGCTCTCTGCCTCAATTATAGGATTATAGGTCATTCCTTCACTGACTCTTTTGATAACCTGCAGAGATTTGTTATTCAACCTGTTGAACCTCCACTCACACCATTTGTATGATCTTTTGGTCTCTCTGCCTATAAATTCTAGCCTGTGTGCTCTCTTCACTCCAGCTGACGAAGGAGTAGTGCTCCGAAAGCTTGTGATTTTAAATAAACCTTTTGGACTATAACCTGGTGTTGCTGTGCCTTTGGAAAAGATTGAGCTGGTCACTTTCTGATATCTTCTAAGTGCCTTATTTTTCGGGCTGTTTACTTTAAGGCCTGATATCAAACTGTGTGATTATGTAACCAAAGGGTGCAATAATAAGTGAGCTTGTGATCTGAGTTGGATATTTGTGTTTTTCATACTTGTCTGTAATCTATTGAAGGCAGACTAGAAAATCACTTGAAAAGGTGAGGTCAAATACAAATATTTTCAACTGTTTTTTTCATAACACTTTATACAGAGAACACTATAACAAGATTTCTGATCAGATTCACTGAGTTCAATCAGTTATTTTGCGTAATAATGAAAGTAATAAATATACTCCACTTTTCCAAATCCTGTATCTGTTTGCTTGATTTAAATAAAGTAACTTCCATTTATCTTTCTGCGTTGTTATCTTCTGAATTAGCACAGAGGGGCTAAATTACATGTTTCCCCCAATGGCAGATTAGCGGGGAAGTGTGCAAGTGCCTAAAATGGTACCATTACTGGCACCAACCTGGCTATGCCTGTTATAATTCACCCACTCGTGGCACAGTTGAGATCTTAAGTGGCTAATTAAGGACCATTAAAGGCCTCTTCCATACATAGCCACAAGTTTTTCTACAGCAGGCAGGAGCCCACATCAAGTATGAAACCTGAGAACGAGTGCTTCTATAGCTAATGATCATAGAATCCCTACAGTGTGGAAACAGGCCATCCAACCCAACAAGTCCACACCAACCCACCCTACTCTATTACTCTACGTTTATCCCTAACCTACACATCCTTGAATGCTATGGGCAATTTAGCATGGCCAATTCACCTAACCTGCATGTTTTTGATGGGCATGGGGGATAGAAACACTTGTACTGGGCTGTAGGACTCATTAAAGACCCCCACTCCCCTAATGTACCACCCCCCCACCACCCTCAATTCCCCTCTTCCTTGGCCTGACAACTGCTAGTCCCCACACCTCCTGTTCCCCCACCCGTTGACAGGACCTTTCAGCCTAGTTCCTACAATAGCTACCCCAGCCTTTTACCTTTGTGACCAGCTCAAGTAATGGTCTCTACTGGGGATGTGATGCAGACCCACTGGTGGCCACAACTTCTGGTAACCATTTGATCAACCAACGGTTCTCTGAGGTAGAACGTCCTGATATAACTTGAGCCTTAACCAACTAAACCCAAAAAATGAAAATGGGAATAGCATCCAGAGGGAAGCAAGCTTGCTCCCGAAGTTTATCTGAGGATTCAGATCCAAGATGAGTGTAAAATCCCACCAAAGTTTATTGTCACAAATCTTGTATTTCCATTTAATCCTTTTTGTCTGTTCACAGGTAGAATCCAACACCTAAATTTGTAACCTAATAACATAATGACTATAACGTGCTCACCTATTAATGACAGCTTGATCATTATTTGAGGTTTTTGAGGAAACAATTTCATTTCACAGTCCCATAATATTGTAACCTCTTTCCATCTTGGGTTTTCTGACATTAGAATGAACAATTGGTTTTCAGAAAATGTAAATCTCTGCCTCATCTTATCTGTAAAATATGCTCACAAAAGTCACAATGAATGGCCGGGCCGTTTTCGCTGTAATACACAATTCTGCAAAGTATCTGTAATTCTGTAAATTAAGTTATAAAAATATTTGTTACTTTACAACAAGAATGGTGCTCTTTAAATAGGCACATAATTTGCACATATTCATGTGTAAAGATGCTCGCAGCTCTACGGAACAGAAACTCAATGTGCTTATAATAAATTATGAAATAGATCAGTGAAGATGCTGTGCTGTTAATTTCTAGGCTAACTTGTCACTGCAGATCACACTAAAAATCAATTCATATTAAAGCTTGAATATTCCATTTCATTCAAATGTACATCACTTAGGTCTGGGTAGACTTTTACTGCCTGGGCTGCATTTAATGTAACCACTTGGATGGTATCCTGCTTAAATCAATGGGCTATTCCGGATAGAGTCATTAATAGTAATTGACTTTTCAGCTCTGTTTCTGGAGACTGCATAATTTATGAAAACCTCTCTCTGTGTAGTCTTAAATAATAGATTGTGGTTTGTGAGAGGGCAGCTCCTAGTACACCACCAATTTGAAGTAACAGGGCCTTCAGAGTTTCCACTTTCTTTCATTGCTTTTTTTTTTCATTTCGCTGCTCAAGCACTGACACATTTTATTGGGTTTCATTTTAATCAAAAATTATTTTTATAAAAGAAACACCTATGACATCCCACGCCTGAAGTTAATGAAGGAATGCTTAGACACTCTGATGAATTATTAATTGCTGACCATGCCTTCTGGATGTATCTGGCACAGATAATGTAATTATAGCAAGGGATACATAGAAAAATGTTGCCAGACTGCAGTTTTTTGTTTGTACAAAAATGTACTGTGTAAGATCATCAAATTGTCAATGCTCCATCCAGATTACACACTGGATAGTTTGGAGACAAGAAAAAGACTCATTTTTGGTATTGAATTTATGAGGGTTTATCTTGTTCATTTTCATGTGAATAAAACAAAGAAATTAATCAGATCCATGCAGTTGTTTTTGATGAGCAGGTGCTGATTTAAAGGTATTCTATTAAGTGTTGTATTTGCACAAGTTGACAGGGCGCCACATTAGAATGCAGACTAATTGACATCTATCTACTTATCTGTCTGCCTCTCTATCTGTCTGTGCGTCTGTATTTATTAAAGCATTTCCCAAATTGGGAAGGCATGATCTAAAACACAGCAGTTGGAGGGTGTTCGGAAGGACAGGTTGGTTGTAAAGGAGGTTTGTTTATTCATTCACAGGAAGCGAGGTCACTGCTTAAGCCTGGATTTATTGCCCATCCCCAATTGCCCTTGAGAAAGTGGTGGTGAGCTGTTGTCTTGAACAGTTATAATCGACATGGTGTAGATATTGTCATAGACAATCACTCACTAACAAGTGTGATTGTCTACCAAGGAAATTCTGAGTCACTGGTCACGGGAACTGTGAGTCTTTACTTGGTTGATGGGTCTAATCCCAGAGCCACATCTTCCCTCCTTCCTCTTTCCAATGGGTGTTCTCAAAGAATTGTACCCCTTTATACAGGAGGTTCCTCCAAGTTGGTTTCTTCTATATAAGTGTACACCCTCATGCACACAATGTTGTTAGGCAGACATATCCAAGATTTTGACCCATCAAAAGTAAAGCAACAGTGAAGTTATTCCAAGTCAGAGTAGTGAGAGGCTTGGAAGAGAACGTGCAGCTGTTGTGTTCCCCTGGGTCTGTTGGCCTTGTCCCTCTAGGTGGTAGAGGTGATGAATTTGGAAGGTGCAGTTGAAGGAATCTTGATGAGTTACTGCAGTACATATTGCTGATGGTAAACATTGCTGCCATATGTATCAGTGGTAGAGGGAGGGAATGTGCATGATAGTGCATGAGATACCAATTGAGTGAGTTATTTGTCCTGAATTTGGGTTTCTTGAGTGCAGTTGGAGCTATGCTCATCTCGATAAGTTGACAGTATTTCATTATATTTCTAATTGGGGTTATGCAGAGGGTGAAGAGACTTTGGAGGCAGGCAATGAGTTGCTCACAACAGACTCTGATCTGTTCTTGTAACCATTTTGCTGATGTAGCTGGTCCAGTTCAGTTTCTGTCAATGGTGAACCTCAGGAAGTTGATAATGGGAGAGTCAGTGATGGTAATACCACTGAATAGCAAGTGGAGATAGTTAGATTGTCCACAGCTGGAGAAGGTCATTGACTGGCACTTGTGTGATGTTAATGTTCTCTGACCCTTATCAGCTCAAGTCAGATGTAGTCCTGGTCTTCCTGCATATGGACATGGACTGCTTCAGTATCTAGGCAGTGGCAAATTGGACTAAACATTTTGCAATCAACAGCGAACACCCCCACTTTTCACCTTATGGCAGAGAGAAGAGCATGGATGGAGAAGCTGAAGAGACCTGGGACACTACCCTGAGGAACCTCTACAGAGATATCCTGGAGGAATAGATTTTAAGTAAAGTGATAGCTATCATATTTAAGCAAATGTTCAAGAGAAAGGCTCTTCGGAATGTAACATGCAAAGTTATAACCATGTGCATAAATTTGTGATTTTGGTATATCCACATGATCAAGGTTATCTTGACTCTAATAAGGTAACACACACGTTAATGTTCATCATTGTATTTACATTTCACAATTACAAACAGAACCAATAGGTTCAGGATTATTCAATGGCTGGATACATTTCAGATGTAGACTCAGAATGACAGGATTTATAGTCAATAATGATAGAAAGCAAAGACGCACCCATTTGTCTACTCTTCAGTCAATGAAAGAACAGTTTGTACATTATTAAATCCATTAGGACTTAAGTCCAAAATGTTTCTGGAGATTTTTGTTTTACTGGCCGACATAGATAGCCTGAGAAATGATCACTGTTGATAAGATATAAACAAAAGAACTGCGGGTGCTATAAATCAGAAGCAAAAACAGAAATTGCTGGAAAAACTCAGCAGGTCTGGCAGCACCTGTGGAGAGATAACAGAGTTAACGTTTTGGTTCCAGTGACCCTTCCTCAGAACACTGGACCTGAAACGTTAGCTCTGATTTCTTTTCACTGTTGTTAAAATGTTGTGGACCAATTTGTTTCAGCCATACAGCTGAGTTGTGCAGGAGGACCCCTCAGAAGAGATTGAATAATACATTAGCAATCCCAGTCATAGGATTTAATCGTGAATTTCATTGAATCTACAGACTTACTGTCAATGGCTTCCCACTGAAAATCCCATTAGTACTGCCTAAAGACAAACTTGGTAAGTTTTATTGAAATTGAAAGGGACACTACCAATTAATTGCAGTTGGTTTTGGACATGTGTGATTTTATGACTAAAGATTTGCAAATTTAAAAAAATCTAGAGAAACACAATAGTGAGAATGTTTACATTCACGTGTAAAAGCATTCCTGGATCACTGCTAATGCCTTGTGTCTTGAGTACACGCTGGTGACCTTTCTGAAGGAGTGGGTGACACAGCAAAGGCACTATGGGCTGTCACTCACTCACACCTTTGTGGCTGCAGGTAAATCTGAAGAAAAGGTGGCCAAGCTATGTGAGGAACATGCTGGGGAAGCGTATTTATCACAAATCCTCACCTTCCATTTAAAGCAGTTGATTTTAAAGTTTACATTGAAATTACAGCACTGCACCAGTCCCTTTGTAGATTCAATACATTGTTTATAGTCTACAGATGCCTGGCTTCACCCCTCTTGATCTCATCAGTATATCTCTCTGTTCCTTGATCTCTTGTTTACTTATGTAACTTCCCATTAAATTCAGCTCCGCAAATCAGCTCCTCCCCCTTCTCCACCGGGAAATGAGTTCCACATCCGAAGCATTTCAAGTCATCCCTCACTGTGAAAATCAGTTCAAGGTGTAGAAATTACTTAGCTCGAAAATGTTAAAGGTGCTGAGGTTAGTTCCCAACTGATGAAGTGGCTACTTGAGGAACAGTGATATTTTGTCATCGTAAAAGATAAACGGGGCTCTTTCCCCTAGTTAGTGGATAAATTTCCCACTGAAACAGCGTTTAGTCAATATTGCTTTTAGTATATTTTTAACAATAAAAGTCTTAAAATTTGAAATCCCATCCAATACTTTTAGTCATTCATTAGAAATTCAAATTTTAATTTCTGAACAACGTCTCTGGTCCGAGTACACTAATTTGATAAAATAGTAAATAATACATACGTTTTAAATTTTGTTCAACATTTCAGCATTTATGTCCATTGCATGTGAATGTCCCAATTTTTATCATGCTTCTTGTGCCATGATTAAAAAGGTCAATTTTAATCAAAGATTTTAGTTTAATTCTTTAATCTTTCAAGTGAAATGGCTTCACAGGCTGGCTTGGCATTTATTGCCCAACCCTAATCACTGCTGTCTTGAACTTCTGCAGTCCTCCAGGTGTAGGTCCAGTTAGTTGTTTCACAAATGAATGTGGAAAACCTATTGAACAGTGACCTGGTCAGGGGTCCTGCCTATCACATGCTGCATCTGATGTTAGTCATGGACATCGTCCTGGCGTTGTAGCTTCTTAGCACACTGTCTGTGCAAATACTTTAAACTGATTGGTTAATCAGCTTACTTGATGTCTTCACAGTTGCTGGACTCTACAGATTCAGTACACAGAGGAACCTCGATTATCCAAATAAGATGGGCAGGTGCTATTTCGTTCGGATAATTGATTATTCGGTTAATTGTTTCAATGCCTTTCCTCTGGAGCGTGGAGTTTTCTGAAGTTTCCTTTTTCCTCACTCTGCCTGCCTTGCTCCCTCTCTCTGTCTCAAGGTTTGTTACTGAGCAGAGACACACTTGTGTGTAAGGGACCTGCAGCATTGCTGAAGCCCCCCCACCACCACTCACCTCCACCCCATTCCCCACCCACCACCCAAGTCAGTTCAATGGTATTGACAGAGTGATCACTTGCTATGTCTGCTCCCCAGTTCAGGAGACTAGGCAGCAGCACACCCCGTGCAAACCACTGCCCCACCCCCAGGTGCACCCCTGCTCCCCCCGCGCACTCCCACCCACAGTGCGTTCCCCACCCCTGTCCCCAGAATGGAGATGGCAGCCAGATTGGAACCAACAGACAGACTGCCTTTGAGGGGTGAGTCTCAAAATAACAAACACACATTTTTTACTGCAACTTTTTGACAGGTTCCACTTTTGCCCTGGACAGGACAATGTTAGAGAGATTATAGTGCCTGGGCTCCCATCGATGTGCAGGACTGTTCTCGGCAACATTTCAGTAAGCTGAGTTCACTTTTAATCATTGTACACAAAAGACGCAATCAGTGTTGGAAACACCTCTTGGATGTAATGTTTCTATTGGGACCTTGAGATCTTCTTCGGATAATCCCAAATTCGGATAATTGATATTCGAATAATCGAGGTTCCTCTGTCAATGGTGCTTGCATGAAAGTTGATTCAGGACAATCGATGCTTGAACCTCATGGCTATGTTTTTGTGTTGCTTCTTACTACTGATCCCAAAGTCTGGGTTAAAATCTGAGATCCCACGATTCATAGATTTACAGCTCATCAAGTCTGCACCATCATAACTACCACTAGAAATGCACTAATCTCAATTACCTGCATTTGTCCCATATCCTTGAATGTTATGATAATTGAAATACTCATCTTAATATCTTTTAAAGGTTATAAGGTTTCCAACGTCCACTACCTTCCCAGGCAGTGCATTCCAGAGTCTCACCATCCACTGTGTGAAAGCTTTTTCCCCTCTAAATCTCCTGCCCCTTGCCCTAAAACGATACCCCCTTGTGAATTTCCACAACCACCTGAAAGCTAATACTTCCAAATAAACCTGTTAGACTATGACCTGGTGTTGTGTGATTTTTAACTTTGTACAGCCTCTTGTGAAGGTTAATGGCTTCGGCGAATTGCTAATTTTGAAAGTGTAGCAAGAAGACCTTTGTCCATTGAATCAGATCTAAAAGAAAATGAGAACTGCAGTTGCTGGAGAGTCAGAGTTGAACAGTGTGGTGCTAGAAAAGCACAACAGGTTAGGCAGGATCCGAGGAGCAGGAGAGTTGATGTTTTGGGCAAAAGCCCTTCATCAGGAATGTCCAATGCCAAACAAAACCTGCCCAAAGCCTGACTCCTACCAGTTGCAAGCACCCCCTGTGACTTGCAGTATACCCTCCACTGTTTCACGATTCTCGCTTCTTCAAGCCTCACCCTCCTGAGCCTTCTTTGTTACTATTAATGTAACTGATTAACCCAATGAGTCCCTCATAATCAAAGTGCTGATCCCTTTTCCTGCCCCTGCACTCTCCCCAAATCCAGACCAGAGTCACTCAGAGTTTCCTTGGCCTTCCTTTGGAGATTGTACAACTTCTCTGCTCTATTCCCACCCTATTACATTTATTTGATCCTATAAATATAACCACACTCATACCCAGCCAGTACAACCAGACAAATCACCAGACTTGAGCCACCTGCAACCTCAATGCTAAGATGGACATGTTCTACCACACCCTGAAGCCACATGCACTTATGATCCTCCCCCTGATTGACTGAGGCTTATGCCCCATGCCTCATTTGTAAGACATCCCTAACTGTCACACCTGCAAGACCAGGATTGATCTTTCCTTGACTTCCAGGATGACCATGGCTTACGCCTTGTCTGACAGGTTACTAATCTCCTGGATCTGAATTGGACCAATTACTTGGAAATCTATTATCAACCTAAATGCACCCCAGCCCGTGGACTGACTGTGGTGAGACTCTCTGACTGACCAGAGTCCAGCCTCACTCCACTGACCATGCCTCCATTCTCCTATTTAGGCATCACCCCACTCTTCAGCCACCGGCTATGTACTTGCTGAAGATGCTGCAGTTACGTGCACTATATCTCTGGTGTTGATGCAGCACCATGCCCTTCACTACATCGACCTACCTTTTTACATTGAAAATACAAACTGCTGCCTTGACTTTGTCATGAAGTTACCACCTGAAGTACAAGCTGCTTCATTGCCGTTCTCCTGTTTGGTTCTGTGATTGCCTAGAGGCACATCCTGACCTCATCCTTTGGACACACCTATTGTAGTTGTACAATTTACCACAAAAGAAAAGACAATGAACATTTACAATATTTTGGTAGAAGGCGAACGGGCAAAGAATTTAACCAGGATTGCAGCTGAAGAACAGGTCACTAGATATTCACCTGGTCTGAGCAGATGAGTATCTGAAGCATTTCGTCTTTAAATTGGGTGGGAGTTCTTTGAGAAGCCTGTGCTAATACCAGTGAGGTGCATGATTAATGAGACGCAATACAGGACATGAGGTTCTCAACGCTTAATGCCAAGGGGCATACCTCACCTTCTGAGAATGCTGACTTAAATGGTAACTTTTATTTTGATTGTGAAAGTTCTGGTTTTGCACTCTCACCCAATTAAGTTCTATCATCCACCATTCTCAGTTCCTTTGGGAGCAGAAAATTCCGCTTACAGACTGTACCAAAAACTGGAACCATGCTGAGAACTAAATCTTGATTTTGCATCATCAAAAGAATGCCATAAAGTAAAGACATCACGGAGGAAAGATGGTTAAGAGAACAATGGTTTCATTCGAGATAATTAAAATAACTAATGATGATTGATTGGTACCCAATACTTGTAAACACGGTGAAGAGCTTCACAAGAACATTGGTCAACTAGATACAATATGCATGGCTTATGACAGGCTAAGAAACATACTCTAAACTGTTTGTATAACACATTTCTTTCTTATTATTATAACTCAATCTATTGGTGTTACTTCAGTCACAGTTTATTTTTACTAGTATTTCCTCTTTGTCTTGTGGGCAGTTACTTTGCAGTTTACAATTAGGAAGCATTCCATCTAACAAAGAGGTTAAAGAAAGGCCATTTCACTTTTCCCAGCCAAATAAAGGTCAATTGTTTGACTCATCTGTCATGCTTAATCAGCTGGTGAAAAGTCGACTCAGTTACAGCTTGCAACACTTCTATTTCAGGCATAAATCTTCTACAGTATCACTTCATAATGTGTTACTTCCTGATAACTTTTTTCCCTTAATGGCATTGTACTCAAGGATACATATCTGAAACTAGAAGAGTGCATACTTAGTGAGTTTTTATTCTGGTTTTGCAATGATGCTGTTCGGGAAATTTTATCGATGCACTTTACGAGCTACTCTTCACTTCTGTTTCCTGACAAGATTCAAGCAAACTTGGTTAAATCCATGCCAATGATCAGTGTTAATTAATTTTAATTAAGTCTGAAAGAATTTTTTCATTCTGATATTTTTCATACAGTGGTATACATTTAGAGATAGGAGAGATTGCTCACATAGGATCATAGAATCCTTACAGTGTGAAACAGGCCATTTGACCCATCAAGTCCACACCAACCCCCTGAAGAGCATCTTACCCATACCCCCACCCCATCCCTGTAACCCCTGCACTTCCCATGGCCAGTCTACTTAGCCTGCACATATTTGGACACTATGGGCAATTTAGAATGGCTAATCCACCTACCCTGCACATCTTTGGACTGTGGGAGGAAACCAGAGCACCCGGAGGAAACCTACGCAGACACGAGGAGAATGTGCAAACTCCACACAGACAGTCGCCTGAGGCTGGAATTGAACCTGCATTCCTGGCACTGTAGGGCAGCAGTGCTAACCACTGAGCTACTGTGTTATATGTGAGAAGATCAATTAATTTGCAAAATATGTTGGGCTGGGGGAAAGTAAACTGTGTGCGACGATGTAAAACAAGGATTTGATAGTGCAAACAAGAAGATAGTTGAATCTTCTGGAGCTTTACCTGATTGTCTTTGTGAATCATGGAGCAGCTGTGCAGGGATTAATGTAACAATTTCATAAGTTCTAAGAACAAAGAAAATTTACAGCCCAGGAACAGGCCCTTCAGCCCTCCAAGCCTGAGCTGATCCAAATCCATTGTTTAAACCTGTCGCCCAATTCCGAAGCATCTGCATCCCTCTGCTCCGCACCTACTCATGCACCTGTCCAGATGCATCTTAAATGAATCTACCGTGCCTGCCTCTACCACCTCTGCTGGCAATGCATTCCAGACACCTACCAAGCTCTGTGTAAAGTACTTGCCACGTGTATCCCCTTTAAACTTTTCACCTCTCACCTTGAAAGCATGACCTCTCAATATTGAGAAAATCATGGATAAAAATGCTTTCAGCACAAAATACCTCCCCCAGCCATTGGGAATTTCAACGAGAATCCCAACAAGAGGTTCAACCAAGAAGAATACAAGAATGAATGCATAAAAGGGGTGTGTTCATTTTGGCTCACTGGTAGCACTGTTTTCAGCCATCTCAATCCTGGGTTTCTGATGCAAACCTTAATGAACATTGGATGTACGCTCCCCCCCCCCCCCCCCCCCCCCCCCCCCCCCCCCCCCCCCCCCCCGCTCCACCCACACACCTCCCCTACAGACTCACTCTATTTCCCAACTGGAGATGCTGGAAATCTGAGCCAGTAAATGTTGGAAATGCACAGAATCTGTGGAAAGAGAAATAGAACTAGCATTTCTGAACAACAAATTTTCACCATAAAGCTTATCAACCCATTTCCTATTTGCCTTATGTGCTCCGTTCATTTCTGGCTGGGTTTGTCCAGAACACTGCCAAGTACCCTGCTTTGTTGAGGGGTGGGGGAGTTGCTCATTTGGAGCTCTGCAGCATATTTGTCCAGGGAGGCCAAACCAGGCACCAAGGTTCAATAGGCCACACCATCCACTCTGTACCCTATTGTACTGACTTCATAGTGCTTATATAGTCGTGAGCAAACACTAGCAACTGATCACCTTCCATTTCTCCTTTCCACAGGGCATGAAGCATCCATTAAGGATCAAGTCACTCCCTTGGATATTTGGCCCATATTACAATCACATCAAACTCCAGGGAATTTGCAAAGAAGATTTAGAAACATGGTCTCAGGAATGAGAGACATCAACTATGTCCTTAAAACAGAACTGATAAAGAAGAGTTTTAAGATTGGTGTTCAAAATCATCAAAGGTTTTGATAAGGATACAGAGAAACTGTTTCCACTGGCAGAAGAAGTCACTAGAGGACACAGATTTAAAGTATTTGAGAAAAGAACAAGAGGTATCAATTGGAAAATTATTTTAAAGCATTATTACACAATGGCCCACTGCAGCAGCGATGCTGGGCACATTGTACCTGTGTCTGAGAATCCTCCCGACCTAACAGGACCTCTCACTGGCAGCTGTGAAAGCAATGTGCAGCACAGCAAATCGAAGTGGTTCATTGGAGAGGAGCAATTTCAGGATAAAGACCCTTCCTTTAATGGCATGAATTGGTGTAATCTGCCAGGTCAGTTTAAGAGCCCATGTTTCGAGTGAGGGTTAGTGAGTAAGTAATTGAGTGAGTGAATGGGTGAGTGGATGAGTGGGTATGGTCAATGGGTAGATGAGTGGGTGATGTGGGGGCATCTTCCCAGATAACTCCTGGTACTTACTTTGACCAGTAAGTGGTGCTGGGTAGAAACATGGGAACAGGAATGGTCCATTCAGCCCATCCATTCTGTCCTACAATTGCATACAATCATGACTGATCAATTCCTTTTACATACTCTATCTCTATTATCCTTTACACCATTCGTCATTAAACCTCAATGTTGAACATAAACAGAGACTGAGCTTCCACACTCATAGGGTCATAGAGATAGACAGCACAGAAACAGACCCTTCAGTCCAGCTCGTCTATGCCGGCCAGACATCCCAACCTAATCTAGTCCCATTTGCCAGCACTTGGCCCATATTCCTCTAAACCCTTCCTATTCATATACCAATCCAGATGCCTTTCAAATGTTGTAATTGTACCAGCCTCTACCACTTCCTCTGGCAGCTCATTCCAAACACACAGCAACCTCTGCGTGAAAACGTTGCTCCTTAGATCTCTTTTAAATTTTTCCTCTCTCACCCTAAACCTATGCCCTCTAGTTCTGGGCTCCCCCATCCCAGGGAAATGACCTGGTCTTTTTATCCTATCCATGCCCCTCTTGATTTTATAAATCTCTATAAGGTCACCGCTCAGCCTCCAACACTCCAGGGAAAACAGCTCCAGCCTATTCAGCACCTCCCTATTGCTCAAATCCTCCAACCCTGGCAACAGCCTTATGAATCTTTTCTGAACCCTTTCATGTTTCACAACATTCTTCTGAAAGGAGGGAGACCAGAATTGGTCTAACCAGAAGTGATCTAACCAATGTCCTGTACAGCCGCAACATGACCTCAAAACTCCTATACTCAATGCACTGACCAATAAAGGAAAGCATACCAAACACCTTCTTCACTATCCTATCTACCTACGACTCCATTTTCAAGGAACTATGAACCTGCACTCCAAGTTCTCTTTGTTCAGCAACACTCCCTCAGACCTTACTATTAAGTGTACAGTCCTGCTCTGAGTTGCCTTTCCAAAATGCAGCACTGCACATTTATCTAAATTAAACTCCATCTGCCACTCCTCAGCCCATTGGCCCATCTGATCAAGATCCCGTTGTACTCTGAGGTAACCTTCTTCACTGTCCACTACACCTCCAGTTTTGTTGTCATCTGCAAATTTACTAACAATACCCCCTATGTTCACATCAAATCATTTATATAAATGACAAAAAAACAGCAGACCCAGTACCGATCCTTGTGGCACTCCACTGGTCACAGGCCTCCAGTCTGAAAAACAACCTTCCACCACCACCCTCTGTTTTCTACCTTCAAACCAGTTCAGTAACCAAATGGCTAGTTCTCCCTGTATTCCATGAGATTTAACCTTGCGAAACAATCTCCCATGGGGAACCTTGTCGAATGCCTTACTGAAGTCCATATAGATCACATCCACTGCTCTACCCTCATCAATATCTTCTTCTAAAAAACTCAATCAAGCTCGTGAAACATAATTTCCCACGCACAAAGTCATGTTGACTATCCTTAATCAGTCCTTGCCTCTCCAAATACATATAAAACCTGTCCCTCCAATAACTTACCCACCACTAATGTCAGGCTTGCTGGTCTGTGGTTCCCTGGCTTTTCCTTATCACCTTTTTTAAATAATGGCACCACGTTAGCAAACTTCCAGACTTCCGGCATCTCACCTGTGACTACCAATGATACAGAATTCCAAATGTTCACCACCCTCTAAATAAAAAAAATTCTCTTTTCTCAGTCCTAAATGGTATCCCCCTTACTTTTATATTGTGCCCCCTAGTTCTAGATTCCCAACCAGGGGAAACATCTTTCTTACATCTACCTTGTCTATCCCTTTAGGTATTTTGGAAGTTTCAAACTGATCATCTCTCATTCTTTAAAACTCTAGAGAATATTGACTCAGTTTGACCAATCTCTCTTCATAGCACCATCCCACCATCCTGGGAACAAGTTTGGTGAACCTTTGTTGGCACTCCCTGTCTGACCAGTAGTATCTTTTCTGAGAGAAGGAGGCTAGATTTGTACACAGAACCCTGGGTTCTAATCAAGTTCCTGTACAAATGAGGCAAGACTTCAATACTCCTGTATTCAAATGCCCTTACAATAAAAGCCAACATTCCACTAGCCTTCCTATTAGCTTGCTTATTGACAAGGTGCTTAAAGTCTCTTTGCACATCTACATTTTCCACCTTCCACCATTTAAGAATACTCTGCACACCTGTTTGTTGTATCAAAGTAGATAACTTTGCTTATTTTTTGCACATTATATTCCATCTGCTATTTTCCTATCTAATCAATAAGCCCGTCTAAATCACCCTGAAAACATTTTATATCTTCCTCACAACACTCATTCTTGCTTAGCTTTTTAAATTATAAATCTGTAAATTTGGAAATATAATGTTTGGTCCCCATGTCCAAATCATTGCTGTATATTTTGAACAGTTGAGGCCTGAGTGCTGATCCTTATGGTCGCCCATGAGTCACAGTCAATGTGAGAATGGCCCATTTATTCCTGATTTGGAGGTGCCGGTGTTGGACTGGGGTGTACACAGTTAAAAATCACACAACACCAGGTTATAGTCCAACAGGTTTAATTGGAAGCACACTAGCTTTCGGAGCGACGCTCCTTCATCAGGTGATTGTCTCCTGTTGAAGGAGCGGTGCTCCGAAAGCTAGTGTGCTTGCAATTAAACCTGTTGGACTATAACCTGGTGTTGTGTGATTTTTAACTATTTATTCCTACTCTCTATTTTCTGCCTGCTATCCAGTTATTAATCCGTGCCAATACATTACCTTCTATCCAAACTGCTTTCATTTTGCTAAACAACCTCCTGTCAGGGATTTTATCAGACGTTTTCTGAAAGAAAGCAATATACTACACCTAAAGACTCCACTTGGTCAATTTTGTTAGTAACACTTCCAAACAATCCTACAAGCTTGTCAAACAACGATTTTCCCTTCACAAATCCATGCTAATTCTGGCCAATCAGATCATGTTCATCTAAATGTTAATTTACCTTTATGATAAATTCAAGCATTTCTCTACAGTTTAAGGTGAGACAGGAAAGGCTTAAAAGGGACCTAAAGGGTAATTTGTACATGGAGATGGTGATGCGTGTATGGAATGAGCTGCGAGAGGAAGTGGTGGAGGCTGGTACAATTACAATATTTAAAAGACACCTGGATGGTATATAACAGGAATAGGAAGGGTTTAGAGGGATATAGCTGAAAATGTGTTGCTGGAAAAGCGCAGCAGGTCAGGCAGCATCCAGGGAACAGGAGAATCGACGTTTCGGGCAAAAGACACACTTTCAGCTCTGATCTCCAGCATCTGCAGATCTCACTTTCTTCTTTAGAGGGATATAGGCCAAGTACTGGCAAATGGGACTAGATTAATTTAGAATATCTGGTTGGCTTGGACGAGTTGGACAAAGGGCCTGTTTCTGTGCTGTACATCTCTACGACTGTATGTAAGGTCGATAGTTCCTGGTGTTTTTCTCTTGTTCTGATTTTAAACAGCAGGGTGACATTTACAAGCAGTCAATCCATAGGAGTCATCCCAGAATCTATAGAATTTTGGAAGATGATTGACAATCTCTATAGCCATATTCTTCAACACTCTGGGATGTAGACTATCAAGTCCTGGAGACTTGTCAACTTTCAGTTTCATTAATTGTTCCAGTGCAACATTCTTACTAGTTTCCTTCAACTCTTTGTTCTGCCAAGTCACTTGTGTTATGAAGGGGAGGTCGACACTCCTCTGATAATTAAAACTGAGAAGCTTGCCTCACCTCGTAATCTGATAAAGAAGTGAAACAAGTATGACCGAGCTCTCACCCCCCACTCTATTATATATGAGTGGTTAAGTGAAATGAAATCCTTTTAAAACTGAGCAATCCCTCTCTAACTACCTATCCCTGAACAAAACAAGATTCTAATAGGATGCTGTTTGAATAAATACAAGTTCCAGCAGCAAAATTAAAATGTAGACTCGCAAAGTTCACATAGATTGCGTCTTCCGAAATGCTCCTCACCCTCTCTGCTGATTTTCTTTCCAAAAAGCCCTTGCTCTGTACAAAATGTCTTCTCCGACATTCATATTGATGTAATTAGGATTATTTACATTGTGCTTTCCCTAACACATAGATGACTGAGAGACAATTTTTCTCTTGAGAGCTGAGACTCTTAACTCTGGTGAATGGCAGTTAGATCTCCCCAAATTTTCAAAATGCCCACATCTCTTATATCCTTGATGACTTGCTAATTTCTTCACAATCAGACTGGTTCTCAGTAATCAAACCCATCAGGTTTAAATGTGATAGGTTTTCAATATGTCAGGGCTTGGTATTAAGTCGATTGGCTAGATTTGAAAAGACTTGTTTTCTTGGTAAAAATGCTGCTTGGCTGTTTGATACAAAATGTTTCACTTTGGGTTCTGTTTGTGCACCTATACTTTAAACTGCTGTTCAGTTATCCATTTTAACTCTAAGCACCAAAAAAAATCTTTTAAAGGGGCCATGCAATGCATTCCCCCCCATTCGTTTTTTTACACAAACTTTTGCTTTCTACCTGCCACTTCATGAGTACCCTACACAACTTGAGTGACGGTTGTTTGAGGTAATTTGCTTGGATTCCTCTTTATCTTGGGGCCTATCTAGTGATTAGTGGTAGAGAATACACTGTGAGGTATCTACAGAAGAGGCACTGCCCATAGATACAAAAGCATTTATTGTATGATGAGAATGTTTGATCAGGCATAAGCACTAGGACCTTCGGGAGCTGGTGCAGGTACACTTGCTCCCACTGAAAGCTAGTGGACCACTGCTTGCCTCCACTCACAGACTGACTGTAATGTCAATAGAATGGGTGGATCCAATGTTACGTTAATATTAACCCTTCGGAGCCAATACCTGATGCAACAGTGGATTCATGAGTAATCAGGTGATTGGAGGAACAGTCAGGTTGTCTCAGGTGAAGGGGTAGTTGAGTTGGTTGGGAGGGTGCATGAGGCAGTTACATTTTATTGGGAGGTGTCGGGTTGGGTCAGGGGATAGGGTCAAGTGGTGGTCAGTTCAGCTCGGGAGGGTAGTCAGTTCCCGTTTGGGTATATATGATTTGCAGTATAGCTCAATGGTCAGGATGTTAGTTGGGTTTTTTGGGGCGGGATCTCTAGGTTTGGTAACTGCACATTGAAAATTACCTGGATTAAGTTAGCAAGGTTGACTACCAGGTTTAAAACAGACAAAAAAATTATTCACAAAATTACACAATGAAACACGAAGAACAGAAAGAAGAACTCCTACAGAACTCAGTTTAAGAAAACTAGACTTAAGTATCTTGTTCCGAATATACACAACAATCCCAGTGAGCAAACCCCCTTTAAAACACAGTACAAAAAAGGGTCAGATTCTTACAGGTTGAAGTTAGAAGGGCAGAAGAGAGTCCAGTACTCCCAACCAGTTCTGGACTGAACTAAACTGCTCAGTTCAGCTCGAGAGCTGACCACTCCCTTTTCATTCTACAGGTCACTTCTAAAACATGACCACTTTGGCCTGAAGTCTCACCTGTTTACATTTAAACAAAAAGGCCTCTCAAAATCCTTTTCATTTCTATACATAAACAGACTGATTGGAGCCCCTCCTGGTTTATTATTCCTCTGAAAAAAATCAAGGACATAGTATCCTTGAGCCAACGAACAGCTTTTAGGAAAAATAAAGGACTAGCTTTGTGACATTACTGACTGACAGGGGATATCACAGAGTGAGAGAGCATCAATTCTAAAATGGTTGGAACTGTGATTAGCGTGGATCTCACAGCCGTTCCTGAGATTTCAGGCTTATTTCTAGATTTCTTTCTAGATTTCTTAAAGTTATTACATTTTAGTAGTACCAGACTTTTATTTTGATTCATTTTTAGTTCTTTTCAACTCAGAATTGAAAAAAAAAGCCAAAAAATAAAAAAAATCCATGTGCGATTTTTTTTCAAACAGAGTTTTGTTAATAGACAGTTTTTGATTCTTCAGAAAGTGAGTTAAGTTTAACTTAGGACATAGAATAGAATAGACTATCCTTTATTGTTACTTGTACCCCAGTTCAGATGTAAAGGAATACAGTGAAAAGTTATTACAATGGCTGCCTTTTACTGGCACCAAATTAGGTACAAGTATCTAGGTACGAATCGTTCAGAGTGCACAAAAAGAGAATTAAAATGAAAGCAGTAGCATTACATTCTAAGATTGGTGAGAATGTTGACTGACCACAGTGAAATTCTTCAGAAATCTGAGCTCATTCGGTTCACTTTCTGAAAGCAATTGCATATGAAGAACCCGTATAATCCCTGTTCCAGGTGAAAGACCAAGATTGAGACCTGGACCTTCCTCCCCCCCCCCCCAAAGAAAGGGAAGATCAGTGGATCCAGTAATGTTATCTGCAAAATTACAAAAAGGTCTGTACAAAATAGCACAAAAACAAAAAACAACACATTAAGCAACCATTGAGTTTAATAACTGAGGTTTCCAGGTGCAGAATTCAGAAGGAAGACCGGTTTATTTCACTTGAACACCAGCTCCATTCGGTTCCTGGATACTTGTGGCTCGAGTCACCATTATTCTCCTTTGGTGAAGAGTTGACCTTCATTGTCAGGTGTATGATGCCAAGTGTTTGTTCCTGTGCAAAAGACAATGATTCATCTCTTCCTCTCTCCAGCAATACAAGCTGAAGCTACCCACTACTTTGTTAACTCAGACATGCCCAGATTATAGCGAGTGAATCATATTCTGCATTGTGTTGTTCACAGTGCACGGACAGCATCCTCCCTCCTTGTGGGGGAGATTGCAAGGCCATTGTCTGAAAGTTCAGGTAATGACATTAAAAAATGAGACAAGAAAAATGTGACCTTGAACTAACAACAGCGTGTCCTTGCGTCACTGACATTGACAATACTGTACAGCTGTTCACCAAGAAATTATAGTTGGAATGATTCCATCATTTTTCAATGGAGCAAGGGATGGAGAGTTATCCCAGTGTGAATATATATTTCAACAACCCTAGCTCTGAATACATTTTGTCTGTTCCTGATAAAGTGGAGAATGAGAAAAAAAAATGTTAAGTCTGCAAAGTTGGCATTATTATACAATAAAATCCATCGTATGCACATGAGAAAAACATAACATTAATCCTGACTGTTCCCGGAGAAGATCGATCTAAAATTCAATACCCGCTGTGAGTTTTAGACTCAGCAGTGCATAGACTGATGACACAGACAGCTTAATAAGAGACAGAGAGCTTTCAAACCCCACCAAGTGCAAAGGTTGGTTAATATTAAAGCAGTCTATGCCTCTGGGATTATCGGTTTCAGCAAATGACTATCTGGCATCAGTCATTCCTTTCAATGCTTACCTGTTGAAAATCTATGAAGGACAACAATATCTTGAATGCTGCTGACTTGATTACTCCCATAAAACTGAAGCTAAAGCAGTATTCTTGCACAAAAGTGATTTTGGACTGTCTTCTGACATGTCACAGTCACCGACGTTCATCCCCCCCACTTCACAGTTGGACTGACTGTAGTTTTTATCATCTGTTACATTGCAGAGATTGAATTTAGGCTGGCGCTTTGTGCACTCTTGATGTCTGCTTGCAGATCCATCCTCGGGGGGTGCCCTCCTTGTGGTAAATCACATGGTGTCCCTCCAGCCCTGTACATTGACTCTCCAGATTTCCCTGCATTCCATGAATGAATGTTTTGGAGTTTACAGATTTAAATTTGCTGTGGTTACCGTTCACCACAATAATTCCAAGAAGCTCCTTTGCATTAATGACGCTTTGCTGCTTTCAAACTAAACTGGGCATAAAACAAATGGTGCCACTCTCATGCATTTGTAGGTCATCTCTGCTCTGGCATCCAGTGCCTCCCAGTTCCCTATGGTCCCAGTGCATGGAGCCCCCCCCACCCCCAATCACCATTGCATGTTGTCTGGACTGGTCTCCACAATTGCCCTCCACTAGGCATGATTCGGCCTGAATGCTCAACACTGCTTCCTACTATCTGACCTGAGTGCTGACTTGACTCAGACCATCGTCAATAGACAGTTTTCCATTCATTAAAGGAAAAGAAATGTAATAAATCTTATCTTCATCCGAAGAAATGTTTCAGTCAGATGCTGAGGTCAAGAGAAAATAGTTAACAATCTATTTTAATAAAATGAAAACAATCTTTCTAATCTTTATATAAACCTCTTTGTATTTCAACTGATGTGCCACCCACCAAATAACACAGCAAAACTGAATCTATTGGTTAGCAGACGATCCAAGCCCCAGTGACCCAGGCAGGCTCTGCTGATAAGTATCAAAGTGCTAGCACCATGTGATCCAAGCTTTAAGGCATCTATTCACCCCACTGTTAAGAAGCTAAATCAGGCTGGGCACAGGGTTTGAGTTTGGACTAGTGCTTTGTGCATATCTGATGCCTGTTTGTTCAACACTACATTACACTCTCTGACAAGAGTGCTGACTAAGTTAACATCATCCTTTATGAAGACATTGTGCCACATATAATTATACCTTAAAGAAAAAAAAAGTAACAAAGAACTCTTGTCTTGATGAATGCTCGCTTGTACTTTCTCCTTTCGTAATAATAAACTTTCGTCCTTGCACCTTATTTGATGTGGTGCCAGGTCAGACATTCCTATGAGACCTTCGCATAACCCTCACAGAGGCACCACAGAATGACACCAGTTACACTGATCTCTTCATTTGCTCGGGATAGAGCGTTTTGAGCTGCTGGCACCAGGCAACAACAAAAACTAAAGAGTCTAGCTCCTCATGTGGGTTCATTTGGATTGCCACTAACAATACCCTCCACAATAATCCAGACTGAGTTCAAGGTTTAGTTGAGGGAGTAGCTAATTTGTATGGGTCATGTAGCCACTAGCAGCTCCTTCCACTGGATTTGAACCTCTGCTGCTCACTGATTCATCATGTTGAGGTGTTGCCCATTGACCTCACCTCCACCCTGACCAGCCTATCTGTATAAAAATTGATTCTGGTTTACGATTCCTGGCTGGGATCCCACAGGTGAACTTGCCACACATTTCCTGCAGAAGCTGGCTTAGCCTTCATCAAGTTGCCAAGCAGCAATTTCCAAATAAGCTCCAGATGCTGAGCCTCCGGACCTGGGGTGGATCTGCTGCTTGTCCACCATTTACATTTTACACTATAGAGTTTCTTTTCCTTAGAAATTACTGATCTCCTGAAATGAATTGGAACTTGATACCAGTTTCCTTTTCATGATTTGGAGATGCTGGTGTTGGACTGGGGTGTACAAAGTTAAAAATCACACAACACAATCACCTGGTGAAGGAGCGTCGCTCCGAAAGCTAGTGTGCTTCCAATTAAACCTGTTGGACTATAACCAGGTGTTGTGTGATTTTTAACTGAGTTTCCTTTTCAGTTTTCTTGGGAAGTGTTTCACCTGCACTCCTGGCTCGAGACTGGGTGGACCTCCACAGAATTTCAGGGACAAAGTATCATGACTTCAGTGGCAAATTGACTATCTCTTAAAATGTAGAAAAAAGCAACAGATTACAAACGTAATTATTTGAACAAAATATTTCTAAGAGATGTGATAAAGCGCTGTATAAATGCAAGGCTTTCTTTCAAATTTGTTTGTACTGTGAAGAATTAAATTCACAACTGGGTCTAAAATAGCTTCATAACAAACTGTTGAGTTTATTTCCTTTTGAGCAATTTGATGGTATTTATGTATATTGAGCTGCAAAGGTGCCTGCGAGTCCATTTGTGATGTCATTATGCCAGAGATGATATGTGGCTTTTTACCAAAAAAACAGCTTCGCCAAACATCTTTTTTAACGAAGTGAGTGGCTCTTTAGCACAGAGTCACAGGCATTCTAGGTTAATCATTTAACACTCTTTAATAAAGTCATGGAGATTTGAAAGTTCTTTCTTTTTAAAATGTCTCCTGGGGGTTTTAATTTACAGTCAGCTGATTGAGCCTCACAAGAGAAATTTTGCAATTCTTATAGCTACAGGGATTCCTGAGTCGACAAACATAAAGTCTGATCTCCACAGGTGCTGAGTGTGTTTCTATGCTAAGAAAGCAAGAGGTAATATTCTGCAGGAACACTCACTGGTTATAAACAAGGGAGCTGTAATGAGTATGGCTGCCAGCAATGAAATATCCAACCTCAGTTCCAGTATCATAGGTTAGCACAGAAGCTGCTGTAATTTCAGTTTCATCATTTATAGAATTGTTCCGACCACAAGCTCAGTTTTGGGCTCTTGGATCTCTGCGAACAATATGGGGTAGGCTTTCGACAGTTTTAGAGACATATGATCATCACAGCATCAAAGGAATCCATTCAGTCCATTGGGGTTCATGCTAGCTCTCTGATAAATAATCTATCCAGTCCCATTCTTCTGTTCAATCCCATTGCCGTACAGTTTTATTTCTCCCAAGTGTCCATCCAGTTTCCTTTGGAAAGCATTCATTGTTCCTCCTGCATCACATTCAAAACCAGGCCATCACCACTTGTGTAAAAGGTTCTTCGTCACATTCCTCAAACTGTACTTTTGCCCAAAACTCTAACCCTGTATCCCCAAGTCTTTGTATCATCAGCAAATTTAAACAATTTTGTCTACCTATCTCAAACTGTCATAATCTTGAACACCTCTCTCAAATCTCCCTTTCAATTGGCTCTGCTCCAATGCCAATTCTTTCAACCAAACCTTGGAGCTAAAGTGCCTCGTCTCTGAAAGCATTCTGATTAACCACACACTGGCATATCACAAGGATATTCACATTCTTCATAAAGTGTGATGAGCAGCACTGGACCCAGTTCTGTGATTGTAGTCTAATCAAAGCTTTATAAATGTTTAGCATAACACCACTGCTTTTATACTCAAAGCTTCGAATTATGAAGCCAAAGATCTCAAGTGGTTTTCTAACTACTCTCTTAATATCGAAGATGGAGAACGGGAAAAAATCATGGCTGCAAGAGCTGTTCCTTTTTTTGAGGTATTTTCAGCTTTGGAGCTGATTTCCTCAAATTCTAGGAGCAGTAATTGTTGTTCTGTAAGTTGTTCCATTGCTTTCGAACTTTAGGAAAAAAAGATCAAAACAACGACACTTTAAAAAAGGAGGAAGGGAGACAAAGACAGTGACCATATGTTGGGAAGTGAATCAAATGGAGAAAGGAACATCAGAGTTCGTCTAAGAAAAGTAAACCAGCAGCAAGCTCCACAGCTGACCTTGGAGAAACCTGGGTGGAGAGATCACAGCAGGGGAGCAGCTAACCGGCTTGTGAATATACAATAGTGAGTAGAGTGGTTTTTGATTCTATTGAAATCTGTCTCTTGATTAAACTTTAAAAACTTAAAGCCTAGGTACCACATTAGCCTGGAGCAGTATATTTAGAGCAGTAAGACTGCGCTATTTTCTGGGTCTGTAGATTGTTAAGGTGAAGAGATGGTCTTTAGTAGAGTAATGTGCTCTTCCCGTCCGATATGAGGGATTAGGGGGAGTTTCCATGTTATTGATGATTATGTCTGCAGGAAGTGCGCTTGATTGCGAATCCTATCGGATCACATGGATCGGTTGGAGTGGCAGTTAGAGGCAATGAGGAATTTACAGGAGCTAGCAGGTGTGATGGATGGAAGTTACAGGAAGAGAGAAACATTGCAGATACAGTCAGGTCGATGGGTTACTTCCAGGAAAGGTAGAAGAGGGAGGCAGGTAGTGCAGGAGTCTCCTGTGGCTATCTCCACCTCAAACAAGTATGTTGTTTTGGAAAATGTAGGGGGTGATGGACTCTCAGGGGAGTGTTGCACTAACAGCCAGGTTTCTGGTACTGAGACTGGCTCTAATGTAACGAGGGGCATTCCACAAACGATCGATTGTGATAGGGGACTAGTCAGAGACACAGACAGTCGGTTCTGCGGCCGACAGTGAGAATCAGAATAGTGTGCTGCCCACCTCGTGCCAGGATGAAGGATATCTCGGAGACAATACAGAATATTCGCAAAGGGGAGAGGACCAGCAGGAGATTGTTGTACACATTGGAACTAATGATATAGGAAGAGATAAGGACGAGATTCTGAGGAGAGAAAATAGGAAATAGGATTTTGAAAGATTGCTATCTTTTTGACTAAGAACAATTGAGGAATGATTGGGGTTATGTGACCAGTCCTGAATTCTGCTGATGGCATGCCGTGATAGCTTCTTTCCTAAAGATTACATGTGTGGTAGGGAGGTGATGGAGGTAGGTATTTTTAATGGGAAGAAGGTGCAAGGTCTATAGACAATAACAAAAATGATAATAATGCTCTGACTCCAAGTTCCAGGAACATGGAGAATGTTAGGTTGCAACTGGTGATAGTTTAAATTGGCTATTTAATTCTGAGATGGAATTTATTTGGGGGCTAAAGAATAAATAATCAGTGTTTCTACTTGAGTACAAAGTCCACATGATTCATGTTGTCATGGAAATAGGCTTTAAGAGAGGATTGGCACATAGGGAGCCATTGTAGCAATGGATTAGAAGATTCTTCTAAGAGATTCATTCACAGTTCAGTCTCTCCAGATCTGAGAGAGAGGGAACAAAGAGAAGGGTAAAATCTCCACTGTTTACTGCACAGGTAGGGGCCCATGCTCAGATTGGAAAGAGCGAATTCATGAGGATTTGAAAATGAGGCTTGATCCCATTGAGGGGATCCCTAGGAAAGTCTTCACTGTGAAGGACAGCTCTGAGGTTAAAGATCACCAGGCTGGGAAAGGAAAAGAATGGAGTAAAACCTTCAGGACATAAGATTCATTTTAGGCTGTTTGTAGGAAGTTGAGTGTCTAAAGAACAAATGTATAGTGTAAGTGTGAAGTGGGAAATTTTTGTCAGTTTATGTGTTAAAAGAGGAAGGTTCTGATCAGCAATTTAAACTATACTGTGTCTTATGAAAAGTGGTGATTTGTTTAGGTTGCTCTTAATTTGGAGGGCCGAAGGGCCTATTCCTGGGCTGTAAATTTTCTTTGTCCTAAAGTTTTCTCTTCAGTAAAAGTTGTAAAACTTCAAATCTTGCATGTGGCCCTTGAAGATAGTCACTGGGAACCTGACTTTCATTTGAAAAATTATTGGATTCTTTAGAAAACACAACATAACATCCCCACATTCAATTCCATCATTAGCCAAGCTAATTATTCGGAAGGGACGGTCTTAAATAGTTAGATTGGATTTCTAATTTCCATGGTTCTTAGCCACACTTGCTGCAATACATAGAGACAACCATTGATGTTTTGCAAGGTTTGTAATCTATTTCCCAACCCTGTCAATATTAGCATTCATAACTGTCATGATTGATTTTTACTCTTATCAGAGGTTTAACAAGCTTTATTAACCATAAATGTTTACAAGGGAAAGGTAGGGATGGTTGTGATAGAGAACATCTTCGAGAACCCAGAGACTCAGGTTCCATCCATGTGACTTGACACACACATGCTCAGTAGCTTTTCTTACAGGCTGCATTTATTCTTGTGTGAGATGTGGGCGTTGCTGGTAAGACTAACACTGTTGCCAATCCTTAACTGATTTGCTCTCTGAGTCATCTCTGAGGACAATTAAAAGCCAACCACGTCGGGACTCACATGTACGTCAGACCAGGCAGGGACTGCAGATGGGTTTTTATGATGAGTTTTTAGTTATTGCATCAATGGTTACACATTAGAGTAACTTCTTAATTCCAGATTGCTATTGAATTCAAATTTCACCATCTGTCCTGGTGGGATTCAAGGCCGAGGATCAGCCTGGGTTCTGGATTACTAGTCCAATGACATTACTCCACAATAACTGTGGTGCCTCCTCTCAACATTGCTACTGAATCCCATTTAATTGTGTACAAGCAGAGACATGAGGACAAATCATTGTGAAGGCTGGAGTGACATCAAAGCTCTGCAGTTGCTCAGCTGAGCAGCTTACCACATACTGTTACAGACGGCAGTGCTTTGTTGGAGAATGAGAGCAGTATTTACTGACTGTGGACTAGTGTGATTCTGATGCTTTAATTCTACTTAATTTAACTGCAGGTGGAGGACTGGGGGAGGAAAGAACAACAGAGAGAAAGGAAGTCCAATCACTAAATGGGATGGATCCTACCATCATGGTATCAATGTCTCACTACATATTCACTGTGATTTGGTTCATAAACTTGAAAATTTTTCACAGAGCCTGTGCCAAGGTAAATTGTGGGAAATAAATTGTGTGTCTGGCCTGATCACGACAGAAACACACATGGAAACTGTCAACATCTCATGCTGACATTCAAAATCTCCCTCTGTACCACTTGTGTGGCAGAACTTGTTAATGGGAATCATTTTCTGCTTCTGGCAGTTCTCGCTGTCAAGTTACAAAGTCTCCAAATTCGCCTGTGTATATGCTTTGAGTTTCAGTGATATCACTGGCTCTCAGAGTGACTAATCAGGATATCATAGGGTGTTTATCAGACATTTTTAGAACAGAATAGAATGAAATAGAATAGAAAAGAAATTTATTGTCATGTGGCATTTTTACTTGAAAAATGCAGACATTTGTAAGTCTCCTCTGCATCATTTAGAGAAGTCACATATAGAAATAAAAAATATATAAAATGAAATTCTTCACATTTCAGTTAACGGCCCCTGGGCTCATAGGAAGCTGATTTAGGAACGATGGAATACCGTGAAGGGACAGCCAGGACAAGACCACCATTCCTAGACAAGACTGCCTGCCAGGCTGCTGGAATACCTGGCGCTGAAGACAAAGAGCTCTTCTATACCAGGAGACTGCCACACTGGGAGACCCCTACACTGGGAGACCCCCACACCCAGAGACCACCACACCAGGAGACTGCCACTCTGGGAGACCCCCACACTGGGAGACCCCCACAGCCAGAGACCACCACACCAGGAGACCCCCACACCAGGAGACTGCCACACTGGGAGACCCCCACAACAAGGGACTGCAACACTGGGAGACTGCCACACTGGGAGACTTCCACTCCAGGAGACTGCCACACGGGGAGACCCCCACGCCAGGAGACTGCCACACTTGGAGACCCCCACACCCAGAGACCACCAAACTGGGAGACCCTCACGCCAGGAGACTGCCACACTGGGAGACCCCACGCCCGGAGACTGCCACACTGGGAGACCCTCACGCCAGGAGACTGCCACACTGGGAGACCCCACGCCCGGAGACCCCCACACCAGGAGACTGCCACACTGGGAGACCCCCACGCCAGGAGACTGCCACATGGGGAGAACCCCACACCAGGAGACTGCCACACTGGGAGACCCCCACACCAGGAGACTGCCACACTGGGAGATCCCCACACCCGGGGACCACCACACCCGGAGACCCCTCACGCCAGGAGACCTCCACACCCAGAGACTCCCACACCAAGAGACTCCCACACTGGGAGACCCCCATACTGGGAGGCCCCCACACCAGGAGACCCCCACACCCAGAGACCACCACACCCGGAGACCCTCACACCAGGAGACCTCCACACCAGGAGACCACCACACCAGGAGACCTCCACACCCAGAGACCACCACACCCGGAGACCACCACACCAGGAGACCCCCACACCCAGAGACCACCACACCAGGAGACTGCCACACCAGGAGACCCCTACACCCAGAGACCACTATACTGGGAGACCTCCACACTGGGAGACTCCCACACAGGGAAACCTCCACACTGGGAGACCCCCACACCAGGAGGCCTCCACACTAGGATTACATGACATTACATTTTTTTACATTACATTACAGTGTGGAAACAGGCCCTTCGGCCCAACAAGTCCACACCGAACCGCCGAAGCGCAACCCACCCATACCTCTTACCTAACACTACGGGCAATTTAGCATGGCCAATTCACCTTACCTGCACATCTTTGGACTGTGGGAGGAAACCGGAGCACCCGGAGGAAACCCACGCAGACACGGGGAGAACGTGCAAACTCCACACAGACAGTCGCCTGAGGCGGGAATTGAACCCGGGTCTCTGGCGCTGTGAGGCAGCAGTGCTAACCACTGTGCCACCGTGCCGCCCACTAGGAGGCCTCCACACCGGGAGATCTCCACACTGGGCAAAGACCACTTTCTCCTTCAGGCACCCAGTCCTAGCTGCGGACATGGAGCCCTGGCCTAGCTTGCGAGTCTGGGCTGGGGGTGTTAGCCTGCAAGACCCTGGGCTAAGGTGGAGACATGTTCGTCTTTTCCCGCCATCACTGCCACTGGAGATTTAAAAGAAAACAAAGTGAAAAGAAAGAGAAAGATCCAAAGTAAAAAGAAGAACAAAAAAAGAGAAAGAGAGCTGATGGGAGTGGATGATCCCTGGGCTCATCCCCCCCCCTACTCCACCACCATCAAGAGACATCTGTGAATAGAAAACACCAGGCTCTCCCAGGGAATGTCAAAGTACTGCTCATGGCTTTCATGTGGAAGGTTTACAAGGGGATCTTACTGACCTCATGTGGCAATTGTTTACAACGTCTTGACCTCACACTTTTATGCACTCCTCGTTCTAAAACACAAAACTAGGATAGGATGTGAGAAATCCCATATTTTATTCTGACTCCAAGGTCAAAGTGAGGGTGGAATGGAAACCCACTGACAGTCTTCCTCCCATCTAAAGGATGTCTGAATAGAGTGTTCTTAAACATATGATGACATAAGGGGATGACATTAAATCACAGATAACAGCGTATTGTGACGGGCCCTTCTGCCATCTAGAGTGCTGTACTAAATCCTGGGCTGGATTTCATGGGCCCCTGCCAACTTCGTTTCAGTGGAGAGAACTTCCTGCCCACCCTTGGACTCAACTCCCATAATACAGTAGGTGGGCAGGTGGTAGCCTGGCCACTCTCTTTAAGTAAATAATTAAATGCCAATTATGCTTGTTAACAAGACCGGAATAATAAATGGTGGGCGGCACGGTGGCACAGTGGTTAGCACTGCTGCCTCGCAGCGCCAGAGACCCGGGTTCAATTCCCGCCTCAGGCGACTGACTGTGTGGAGTTTGCACATTCTCCCCGTGTCTGCGTGGGTTTCCTCCGGGTGCTCCGGTTTCCTCCCACAGTCCAAAGATGTGCAGGTCAGGTGAATTGGCCATGTTAAATTGTCCGTAGTGTTAGGTAAGGGGTAAATGTAGGGGTATGGGTGGTTTGCGCTTCGGCGGGTCGGTGTGGACTTGTTGGGCCGAAGGGCCTGTTTCCACACTGTAAAGTAATCTAATCTAATACATTGCCCATGAGTATGGTTGACTCAGGAGTGAGGGTGAGCAGCTTGGAGTCTTTATGGGACAATTTTGAAAAGGTGGGCGGCAGTAATGGATTACTAACTAAGGGTGAAGTACCATTTGCCAATCAGGTAAACTCTCAAAGATACTATCACAGAACCCTTCCTACCCAGCGTGAAAACCATACCCTCTCTAAGATGGTCAACCTCATCCTGCCTAACATCCATTACAAGCCTAACTTTGAGATCTATTGATGGAATGGGTGGAGTTTCAGCAATATCCAGTTGAGCTGTTGGTGCAGAGTGGGATAAGTCTCACTCTCTGCGTCATTAGTCCACTCGCAGCACATTATAAGCTGCAGGGTAGGATTTTCTCAGTTCATCAGCTGCCCACTGGCTTTCCTTCTTGAGGTTTGTTATGAACCTGACCAAACTCCGTTCAAATATATCAAGGAGATAGCCTAGACCTGAACTTTTATCTAATTTAAAGGCAAGTGTAAGGTGCTGTGTTCCAGATGTAATTCGATTGTTTACAGTAAACAAAGCACACTTTATTCTCACCACCCATTAAAATGCAAACGAAAGAAAGAAGGATTGACATAATTTTAACTCTATTGTAGAACTTAAAGAATAATAGATTATTTAACTACTAAACAGCCACTGTTCCAGTGTAATATCATCCCATAAACACACACTTGGGAAAGGCAGATTCAGATTGTCTCACATGCAATTTTAGCAGCAATGAGAGAACGAAGCTCTTAGCTGTGGCAAAAAGAGAGAGGGATGTAGCAGTTTCCACAACCAGCTTCCAACCCTCAACAACTGCTGAAGGTCCCTGGTCCTGTAGAAGCCTGACTCTACCCAGGCTGCTTCTATTGTTCCAACTTTTAAAAAAAACCCAAGGCTTCACAAGCTGTTTACTTTACTGGCTTGGAACAGACCACTCAAAACCTCTGTCTCAACGTCTGTCTCCAACCTCTCTTCATAAAAAACACCAGGACAAAATGTACCTCTTATCGTCACAAACTGAACCATTGGTCAACCCCTCTCTCTCAATTCTTCCTGTCATTTTAATTTAAAATACAAAATAATAATGGACTCCACATTGGGTAAATTACACTAAAAAGTCTCAAAGTAACTTAACTTCTGATGAGGCAGCATAGCCCCACACAATCGCAGAAATGTATACTTCCTTAAATACCTCATGTGCAAACATTGTAATTTTGCAAACTTAGTTTTCTCCTCTACAATAACATATCTGATGAAGTGTTGTGAATGGCTGCAGCTAGAATTATGACAAGCTGATATCTCACTGCCCTCTCAATGTAACGATTTCCAACCATCTGTTATTATTGAGGCCAAACTGATTCAGTTTCTATGGAAAAGCAACTGGTGTGCAAAAAGTAAGACAGAGTACTTACAAAAAAGTTCTGAATATCAAACAAGTAAAAAAAAACTTAAATCAATTAGCTTTGAGTAATGATGCTACACCTGTCTGTCTTTATCTGAGGCTGTTGTACAGTCGTATGTATTCTTTAATACAGCTTTCTTGCAGTTACTTGACAGCCTTGTAGATTGGTAACACGGGAAAATGCTGCTTTCGGGCAGCATCAGGAATGGCCATAACCATAAGACCATAAGACGTAGGAGTGGAGGTAAGGCCATTCAGCCCATTGAGTCCACTCTGCCATTCAATCATGGCTGATTGGCATTTCATCGCCACTTACCCACAGTCTCCCCTTATCCCTTAATTCCTTGCAAATTAAAAATTTACCAATCTCTGCCTTGAAGACAATGAATTTCACAGGCCCACCACTCTCTGGCTGAAGAAATGTCTCCTTATTTCCATTCTAAATTGACACTCTAATTCTAAGTCTGTGTCCACGGGTCCTAGTATCCCCACCTGTCGAAAACAATTTCCCAATGTCTACCCTTTCTAAGCCATGCATTATCTTGTAAGTTTCTATTAGATCTCCCCTCAACCATCTAAACTCTAATGAATACAATCCCAGGATCCTCAGCTGTTCATTGTATGTTAGGCCTACCATACCACATCCGTGTGAATCTCCGCCAGACACGCTCCAGTGCCAGTACGCCCTTCCTGAGGTGTGGGGCCCAAAACTGGTCACGGTATTCTAAATGGGGCCTAACCAGAACTTTATAAAGTCTCAGTAGCACTTTGCTGCTTTTACATTCCAGCCCACTTGAAATAAATAACGACTGCCCCCTCCACTCCTCGGATTTTAAATACCACCATTTGCTGTATTCATTTGTGCAGAAAGGATGATCATTTTGGTAAGGCACAGGGAGGCAACTAAGTTTTGTCAGCACTTTCAGAAGAGGAAAAGTTGGAATATTAGAAATACAGAACTAATAAAGTAGAAATCATCTCAATCATGCCTGGTGAGCAATAAAGAATAAAGTTCTGGGAATCTGCAGAAAGACTTGCATTGGAAGGAAGATAACTCATCCACCTAAAAGGTCAGATTGTAGTCCATTTTCACAAAGCTGATCTAACTTTTCAGTAACCCATTCATTATGTATCTGACTCAAACTGTATAGTTGTAGGAACTATCGTCTTCAAGGCTAGTGAATTTCTGGCTGTGGCGATGCTCCTGATATAAAGTGGTTCAGAGTAACATTGCAGCAAAAAGCCATCCTAGGTGAGGAATGCACCATCATGTACTGAGGCTTATGGACTGCCTTTGTTGTACATCAGGACAATTTAAAAAGCTTCTTAAACTCTGTTTCTCACTCCAAAGATGCTGTCACACCTGCTGAGTATTTTCAGCACTTTCTGTATTTTTATTTTAGGAAGGCACAGCTGTCAGTTACAATATGTGCTCCATATACGACAACATCTCAGGACTTATGCCTGGTATAAAATAAAGAGAATTGCTTTGACATAGCTTTGTAGAGCATGAACATGGTATAACATTTCAGTCTCTTTCTCAGGAACTAATTGATAATATTTGTTTAAAGGAGCTCACCCTTTTTCAGAACAGAGATTCTGTTCTGCTCCCACACTGGCAAGACAGCAGAAAGGCCAGTTCAAAGTCTGTCAAGTGCTAGCTGCCTGTTAATAATCCTTGCCAACACTGAGTTGCTGATTCACTTGGAGGATTGCATCTCTTTTTCTGTGATAAATCATTACACAGGATGTTTCTGTTCACTGAAGCTCAAGGTCTAATGTTCTCACTCCTGGCTATTGCTGGCTGCCACTTGCAAAAGCAGACAGTTCCCCGGTTGGCCGAATATATCTCATCTTCTTGACATGTTATCCAGGTCTGGCTCCTCTCAGAGTGAGCTCTGCATGTTTGCAGGAAAGTATTGAAGAGGAATTGGCAAATATATTCCACTTAAAGCAAGTTGGCACCACTGTACTGTGCAACTTCAATCACTAAAACCTTTGTATTTGATATACATACATAGGAATCAGCTTTCATAGGTTGCTACAAGTGACTCATGGAACTGCTCAAATTTAGCTCAAAAAGTATCATTTCAAACTGCAGTATAATATGAGCCATAAACAACGTTTATTATACATAACCTGTGACTCCACAGGCCTTGCTGGGATATAACACAGACATTATACAATTTCTGACCACACTTTCATAATTTCCCAGCTGCAACAGAAATATTTGGCCTACAAGAATAAGATTTTTCACAGTGTGAGGTCTGAGCTGATGAAGCAGACATTGTGGTAATAACTGATGAGTGCATTTTACCATTGAAGACTAGAATTGAGTAGCGGTCTTTCACTCTGTAAGGTCTTTCACTACTGTGTGGAAATAGAACATAGAACATTACAGCACAGTACAGGCCCTTCAGTCCTCGATGTTGCGCCGACCTGTGGAACCAATCTGAGGCCCATCTATCCTACACTATTCCATTTTCATCCATATGTTTATCCAATGACCATTTAAATGCCCTTAAAGTTGGCAAGTCTACTACTGTTGCAGGCAGGCCATTCCACGCTCCTACTACTCTCTGAGTAAAGAAACTGCCTCTGACATCTGTCCTATATCTATCACCCCTCAATTTAAAGCTATGTCCCCTCGTGCTAGCATATCACCATCTGAGGAAAAAGGTTGTCCACCCGATCTAACCCTTTGGTTATTTTATGTGTCTCAATTAAGTCACCTCTTAACCTTCTCCACTCCAACAAAAACATCCTCAAGTCCCTCAGCCTTTCCTCATAAGACGTTCCCTCCATACCAGGGAACATCCTAGTAAATCTCCTCTGAACCCTTTCCAAAACTTCCACATCCTTGTATAATGCGGTGATCAGAACTGTACGCAATACTCCAAGTGCGGCTGCACTAGAGTTTTGTACAGATGCACCATGACCTCATGGCTCCAAAACTCAATCCCTCTACCAATAAAAGCTAACGCACCGTATTCCTTCTTCACAACCCTATCAACTTAGCTGGCAACTTTCAGGGATCAATGTACATGAACAGAGATCTCTCTGTTCATCCTCATCCACACTACCAAGAATCTTACCATTAGCCCAGTACTCTGCATTCCTGTTAATCCTTGCATAGTGAATCACCTCACACTTTGACATTAAACTCCATTTGCCACCTTTCAGCCCATCTCTGCAGCCTATATATGACCCTTTGAAACCTGCAACATTCCTCAGTACTGCCCACAACTCCATCAACCTTTGTGTTATTCACAAATTTATTAACCCATCCTTCTATGCCCTCTTAAACGGTCATTTATAAAAGTGACAAACAGCAGTGGCCCCAAAACAGATCCTTGCGGTACACCACTAGTAACTGAACTCCAGGAAGAACATTTCCCATCAACCACCACCCTCTGTCTTCTTTCAGCTAGTCAATTTCTGATCCAAACAGCAAAATCACCCACAATCCCATGCCTCTGTATTTTGTGCATAACTTACCATGGGGAATCTTATCAAATGCCTTACTGAAATCCATATACACCACATCAATCACTTTACCCTCATCTTCTCATCTTCTCAAAGAACTCAATAAGGTTTGTGAGGCATGACCTATCCTTCACAAAACCCTGTTGATTATCCTTAATCAACTTATTCCTTTACAGATGATTGTAAATCCTATCTTTAATAACCTTTTCCAACACTTTATCCACAACCGAAGTAAGGCTCATTGGTCTATAATTATAGGGTTGTCTCTCCTCCCCTTCTTGAACAAGGGAACAACATTTGCTATTTTCCAGTCTTCTCATACTATTTCTGTAGAAAATGGTGACATAAAGGTCAAAGTCAAAGGCTCTGCAGTCTCCTCCCTGGCTTCTTAGAGAATCCGAGGATAAATCCCATCCGCACCAGAGGACTTAACTATTTTCACACTTTCCAGAATTGCTAACACCTCCTTGTGAAACTCAATCCCATCTAGTTTAGTAGGCTGTATCTCAGTATTCTCCTCGACGAAATACTGACAAAAAATATTCATTTAGCACCTCCCCTATCTCCTCTGACTCCACGCACAACTTCTCCTTACTATTCTTGATTGGCCCTAATCTTATTCTCGTCATTCGTTTATTTCTGATATATGTATTGAAAGTTTTAGGGTTTTCCTTGATCCTATCCACCAATGACTTCTCGTTTGCCCTCCTGGCTCTTCTTTGCTCTCTCTTTAGGTCTTTCCTGGCTAACTTGTAACTCTCAAATACCCTGAGTCTTCACGTCTCATCCTAACATAAGCCTGATTCTTCCTCTTGACAAGAGCTTCAACTTCTTTAGTAAACCACGGCTCCCTCGCTCAACAACTTCCTCCTTGTCTGACAGGTACATACTTCTCAAGGATATGCAATTGCTGTTCCTTGAACAAGCTCCACATTTCAATTGTGCCCATCCCCTGCAGTTTCCTTCCCCAACCTATGCATCCTAAATCTTGCCTAATTGCATCATAATTGCCTTTCCCCCAGCTATAAATCCTGCCCTGCGGTATATACCTATTCCTTGCTATTGCTAAAGTACATAGCCGAATTGTGATCACTGTCACCAAAGTGCTCACCTACCTCCAAATCTAACACCTGGCCTGGTTCATTACTCAGCACCAAATCCAGTGTGGCCTCGCACCTGGTTGCTTTGATGACAAACTGTGTCAGGAAACCCTCCTGCACACATTGGACAAAAACTGACCCATCTGAAGTACTTGAACTGTAGTATTTCCAGCCAATATTTGGAAAGTTAAAGTCCCCTATACCAACTACCCTGTCACTCTTGTTCCTATTGAGAATCATCTTTGCTTTCCTTTCCTTTACATCTCTGGAACTATTTAGAGGCCTATAGAAAACTCCCAACAGGGTGACCTCTCCTTTCCTGCTTCTAACCTCAGCCCAAACTACCTCGGTAGACGAGTTCCCAAACATCCTTACTGCTACTGTAATACTGTCCTTGACAAACAACGCCGCACCTCCCCCTCTTTTACCATCTCCTCTGTTCTTACTGAAACATCTAAATCCCAGAACCTGCAACAACCATGCCTGTACCTGCTCTACCCATATCTCTGAAATGGCCACAATATCGAAGTCCCAGGTACCAACCCATGCTGCAAGTTCACCCACCTTATTCTGGATGCTCCTGGCATTGAAGTAAAGGTCCCATCTACCCCAGAAAGAGCTCCAATTATCAAGGAATCCAAAACTTTCCCTCCTGCACCATCTCTGTAGCCACATGTTTAACTCTTCTCTCCCCCATTCCTCACCTCGTTATTACGTGGCACGGGCAACAAACCAGAGATAACAACTCTATTTGTTGTAGCTCAAAGCTTCCACCCTAGCTTCCTGAATTTCTGCCTTAAACCCACATCTCTTTTCCTACCTATGTCATTGGTGTCCATGTGAACCATGACTTGGGGCTGCTCCCCCTCAAGGATCCTGAAAACATGATCAGAGACATCACGAACCCTGGCGCCTGGGAGGCAACACACCAACTGTGAGTTTCTCTCGTTCCCACAGAATCTCCTATCTATCCCCCAACAATGGCGTCGCCAATGACTAATGCTCAGCTCCTCTTCCCCATTCCCTTCTGAGCAGCAGGGACAGACTCTGTGCCAGAGACCTGTGCCCCATTGCTTACCCCTGGCAAGTCCACCCTCAACAGTATCCAAAACGGTATACTTGTTGTTGAGAGGGATGGCTACAGGGGATCCCTGCACTGCTTGCTGGTTCCCTTTCCGTCCTCTGACGGTAACCCATCTACTTTCTTCTTGTACCTGAGGTGTGACTACCTCCTGTAACTCCTCTCAATAACCCCCTCCACCTCCTGAATGATCCGAAGTTCATCCAGCTCCAGCTCCAGCTCCAGTTCCCTAGCATGGTTTTGAGGAGGTGGAATTGGGTGCACTTCCTGCAGATGCAGTCACATTAATGGTGATCCTTACCTCCCACATTCTGCAGGAGGAACATTCAACTGCTCTAACCTCCATTCCCACTATTCTAAATTCCCAATGAGTTTACTGAAAACTAAAACAAAACTAGTCACCTACCAATCCGGCACACAGAGCCTTTTTTTTGGTTAGAGGTGGAGGATGGCTGGGAGACACTACCTAAGTAGTATTTTAGGTAATGCAACCACCCAAATATATAACCTCACACCCAGCAGTCCCGTGTCCGCTCCTGCTCTGCATGCATTCCGTCTATACATGAGTCAGGCTTTACCTTCCTGTCAGGCCCCTGGTCCTCACTTTGCTTGTCCCACTCCAACTGCCACCATAAAAATGAAGACCGCTGAACACACGAGGTAAGTTTTTATACTTTAATTTTACCTTCCAGTCAGGCCCCTGGTTCTCACTGTCACTCCTCAATAAAAGAACTGGTTTATCTTCTGGAAAGCATTAATATTAAAAAGGAATGTCAATTTGCTGAACTTTAATACTTAAATCCGCCCAAGCATGAATGCCCATATTTTGACCTTTAAGCAATGTATATCTCACTGAGGGGATTGCACTATTGGTATGCTTTCATATTGAGTGCCATTTCATAAGCTGTGTGCTTTTATAAACTTCTGAGGAAACCAAGCATGCTTCTACAAGGCAGTTATAAACAGCATAGCAATAATCACAGGGAAAACTCTCCGCTGATTGGAGCCAAACTTGGCATATAGGAAGATGTGATTATTAGAGGTCAGTCATCTCAGTCCCAGGACATCCCTCCTCAGGTTATTGTCTGAACTCCAACCATCTTCAGTTGTTTCATCATTGAAGTTCCATCCATCGTAAGGTCAGAAGTGAAGGTGTTCACTGATAATTGCACAACATTGAGCACCATTTGCTGGAGCAGTCTATGTTAAAATGTAGCAAGATCTGGATGATATTCACTCTTTGGCTGACACGTGGCAAATAATATTTGTGTACACAAGAGCCAGGCAATGACTGTCTCCAGCAAGAGAGAATTGAACCACCATCCCTTGAAATTCAACAACATTACAGGGATATGATAGTGATATGGTAAAGCTACTTGACTAGTAACCAAAACTGCAACCTGGGAACATAGTTTGGATCCCACTATGGTACCATTGTGAATTTTGAATTTGGTAAAAAATCTGGAATAACAACCAGCTGATTCTCACAGAACCCTTCTGGAATCCATTCGATCCTGTTACTGTATTTTCCTGATAGCCTACCTCAATTCATCTGGCATCCTATTTACCGACCTGGTACCTTACCCTCCTAGCACCCTAACCTCTCGCATAGCTCATGTACTTACCTTTTCACAGGAGCTATCAAAGTGACAGGTTGCTATGTTAGACCTTTGAATCACACAATACGGCAACTAACTGCTGTGAAACGATTATCCTTCCCCCAATTGTCCTGGACTAGAATGGCCTTTCCAAAGGCAAGTACATAATGATGTCTCCACAGATCTGAAGGGGTGCGGATCAGAAACTCCTGTGAGAAATGTGGAGATCTTTCTTACCATAAAAAAAAGGAAGTGCAGAGTGTCAATCTGCCTCTGATTATGATTTGGAGATGCCGGTGTTGGACTGCGATGTACAAAGTTTCACTTGAGAATGCAACTTTTAAAAAGGTTTTGCAATTTACATTTGAAAGAACTGAAACCAACATGGTCATTCGACAGATGAGAGACTCAACAAACAATCCAGGTCTTTTTCCATATATAATTTCAATTACATCACACTGTAAACTTTGCTATAAATTCTGTCTTATGATCTTATACTCCACAACCACCTGATGAAGGAGCAGTGCTCTGAAAGCTAGTGTGCTTCCAATTAAATCCAGGTCTTTTTCCATATATAATTTCAATTACATCACACAGTAAACTTTGCTATAAATTCTGTCTTGTGATCTTATACTCCACAACCACCTGATGAAGGAGCAGTGCTCTGAAAGCTAGTGTGCTTCCAATTAAACCCGTTGGACTATAACCTGGTGTTGTGTGATTTTTAACTTTGTCTGTGATTGCTACTGATGAAAAGAATCATCCCTGTATCTGTGAAAACAGGGCTATGGTTAGGAAATTTGGTGACATTATTAAAACTGGAAAGGTGGGAAATCTTTCATTAAAACAATAACCAGTAAAGAATGGGAATCCTCCCTTAACACTGTGAGAAAGTTGGAAATTCTTTGTCAAAGCCATGAAAAGTGGGATGTATCCTGTAAAATTACGATACAAAATTGGGAATTTCAAATTAGTATAAAACCTGCATTAAAGCCACAAAAAGGCAGGAGTCTGCTATTTTAGTTGAAAAACATGGGAAAACCATCCAGAGTGGCACAAAGTATAGCAGAACAAGTAGCACCACAAAATAAATTTTTTTTAAGGAATCAAAATGTCTGAGCATATTTGGAAGCTGTAGCATCAGAAACAGTATTGCCAGGAAGAGCTGAGCCAAATAGATCAGAAAATCGGATGTCCTGGAGAAAACAATTACTCGATCTTTTAAACCAGATAGAAAGCCAGAAGCAGAACGAGTAAATACAATTCTGTACACAACTAGTGCAGTGCTATGAAGTTTTTTGTTATTGTCAATAAGTAAAATAAGCAAAAAACATTGCAAAGATATTAAAAGCCCTTGACAATTACTTCTCAGAACAAATAAAACTCTAAAAAAAAAAATTAACAGGAAAATACAGCATCTAGGGGAATCCATTGATGACTTAATTAATGATCTCTACAGACTAGAGATGTATTAAGAATTCATAAGAGACTGAATGGTGGAGGCATTACTGAAGAAACTCTGTCAGGTTTATTATAATTCAAAGAAGGCATATATCTAGAAAAAAAAATTCTGATGGTGAATAAAGATCTGCAAACAACACAATTATGCCTAAGCTGAAAAGCTCAAACTAGGCACAGGAAATTGTCAGAATCTGTTCAATTCTTAAGGTATAGAATCACAAAAGGCACACATATAAGCAATGCAGTGGGTAGGACAGACACTGGACATTCGAAATCCTTGCCAGCACTGTGGGGTAAAGAAACCTCAAAGGCACAACTGATGCCCAGATTTTAAAACTGAATATTTATATTTTAAAATAATAAGTTGCTTTAAAGAAAAACCAAAGTAGGACACAACCACAGAAAAGCAACAGACCAATGAACTAAAACACACAAAGAGTTGCAAGAGGTAAAACAATATCCAGTATAAGATAAAGCCAATATTTTTCGAGGGGAATTAAGTAACCCAAATGTAGCAGCTTGGCAAGCTCATCTGTGTGTCAATGGACAATACACTCCGAGCAAGGGTCATAATATTTTTAGACAATACACCTTGGTTGAAAGAACACTCTCCACAGCTAACAGCAGTGTAACTATACGGAAAGCTAGGACTGCAGTGGTTTGGCTGAAATGCTTCTCACTGCTATTGAAACTGAAAAAAAATTCAAAATCCCAAAGCCAGCAAGGAAACATATGTAAAGAGAGAAAAAGTGTACCTCATGTGAGATAATTTCAGCCTAAAACAAAGAACTGCAAATGCTGGAAATCTGAAAAAAAAATGTAGAAATTGCAGGAGAAACTCAACAGGTCTGGCAGCAACTAAGGAGAGAAAGCAGAATTAGCATTTCAGGGGTAATAGTGAGCCAGGGAGAAAGAAAAGCTGATAGTAAGGGCCATTAGTGGGTGAAAGTGGGTATGCTGTGCTGAAAGCAGCCCATGTAATGATATGGAATGCAGGAGTGTGTGAAGGACATGGAAGATGATTTTTCAGGACCTAAATTTATAGAACTCAATATCCAGCCCTGAAGGCTGCAGCTCCCCCAAGCAGAAAGTGAGCTACTGTTCTTTCAGCTTGTACTGAAGCTCGCTGGATGACTGCAGCAGGTCTTTTGGTGAGGGAACACAGTGGTGTGTTGAAGTGGCAGGCAACTGGAAACTCAGGGTCAGAACTTGTGGACAGAACATAGGTGCTCCACAAAGCAATCACCCAGTCTGTGTTTCATCTCCCCATTACAGAGGAGACCACATTGTGAGCAGCGAATACAGTAAACTAGATTGAGTGAAGCGCAAATAAATTGCACAAGTGCCTCCCTTTGCACCCCACCCCCTCCTGTTTACTTCCTCCGTCTTCACAATCCAAGGCTCCAAGCGTAACTTCCAGGTGAATCAGCAATTTCATTCTGCAGATTATGCCAGACCTGATGGGTTTCTCCAGCAATTTCTGGGTGTTTTTGAGATTATTGAAACATGTGCAACTGCATTGAGTCAGATCACACCACAACACAGTAAATAACTGGTTATCACCAACTCAAATTGCTCATTAGATGCTGAGATGAATCAGGAGGGATAAGTTCATGTGAAATATATGACATTCCTACCTTCCAAGGAAGAATCCTCAATAACTGTAATGAATATTACATCAAGCAAGAAGGTGTATTCAAGAAGCACAATTGAAGAAGTGAACAAGTTGATTTTACCAACAGTTCAAATGCCGAGGGGAAGCAAGAAAGTCCAAATAATTCAATAAGCTGAAGTAACAGCTCCACATACTGAGCAACAGATCTAGAAGGGGATTGAGAACATAAATGCACTGAAAAAGATTTCAAATCCATGGAAGCTACCAAAGTATTCATCAATGTCAAGAATTTCGGAGACTTCAAAGAAAGCATTGCCTGTTCTGGCAGAGGTGATAGAAGACACACCTGGCAGTGTTTGTGCAAGGTGTGAGCAGTGGGTGAGATTCCACCCTGTACTAAGTGTGGGAGGCTGAGGCGAAGCTATGAATGTTGAGTAGGAATCTCAATGCATGGAAGTTACTGATGCATTAACTATGGGATTTGTGGTAAATTGCAGAGCTTGCCACGCCGGTGGCTAAGTCAGTCGGATATGACTTTTGACGGAGCATTCACTGATCTTGGCCACTTATGTGAGGTCATTAAACTTCTTGCAACACCTCATCCAGTTTCTTGAGACTGGACTGCTGGCAATGACAGCCACAGCTAACTGCACCCTTTACCTTCTAGGTCTATGTATATCAGGGGTGATCCCGACACTCTGTGGATATAGGAGGTGGATCCTGAATTTTAACTCCTCCACTATGGTCTCCCAAGCAGCTCCCAGAATGGATAAAGCTCGTTCCCTCCCATTTCCCCATAGGGATAACCCAATTTTTTAAAAACTTGTAAATGAACATACAGTCAACATGACTTACAGCACAGAAAGAAGTTGGCCTGTTGTGTCTGTGTTATTCATCAAGTCCCTACCAATTATGGCCTGACTTTTCTGACTTGGCCCATAGCCTTGCATGCCATGGTATTTTAATTGATCATCTAAATAGTTTTAAATGCTGTGATAATTCCCAACTCTGCCGCCCTTTCGGGCTGTGAGTTCCAGATACCCACCACCCTCTGGGAGAAAGACAATCTTCCTTAAATCTTCCATAAACATTCTGCCCTTTACATGAAATCTGTGTCCCTGGTTATTGACCTCCCTCCTCAAAGAAAAGGTTTCTTCCTATTTATCCTCTTTACACTCCTCGCAATCAGGTTCCCCTTCATTGAGGTATACATAATATTATTGGTTATACTGGAACTCAGTTTTGAGGTATACCAGATGGGATGGACCAATACATGTCGTTTGGAAATGCTACTGATTTTTTGCCATTTCTTACTGCTTTGCCAACTCAGTTCAATTCCTGCCTGACTGCCCAGGCTGCTGCTGCCAGAATCCCCTTTACGAGGTGCTGGTTAACTTTAAGTCGTACAATAAAAAAATGATGATTCTAGGTTCAATCCCGCTGATGCATACAGCCAATAAGCAGTGCTGGATCCATACGGCAACCACTCCAAGGAGCGGTTGGCGTTCTGCCTGCGTTGTATTGAATGTGCACGGGTTAATCATGCATTGCCATCTCTCTGCCTGTTCTTGAGAACTGTCCAATTTAGCCCCCTGTATTTGAAAGTTAATGTAAGGGCTGTAGAGCATTTCCACAGCAAGCAAACAATTTAACAGGAATGTCATCTCTCTGGTTTATTGGCAAGGCATTGTGCTTTAGGGCTGTTCTCTCGATTACTATATTTGTCAATTTTTCATGGACAATATTCCACATAAAAAATGCAGAGGAAGGCATTTTATCAAATGCTATTTAATAAGATCCATCTGTATGTTACAGGAGGAGAAACAAACCTTCCGATCTCTACATTATTCATTTAAATCTAGTCTGGGTATGTTCACAACATTTTTGTTGCATTGAATTTTAAATATATATTCTACTCTCCCATTAACAGCAGCTTGCTCATTTAAAGGTGCTACAGTCGAGGCCACAGGAACCATTTAATGGCAGGAGGTATGCTTGTGTAAAACACTGCAGCTGCCATGCTCACCTTCACTGATCTGCTCTGTACCATCAGTATGAAACTTCCCAAAAAAGTGCCCTGAACTTACTGGGCTCAGACACAGTGCAGAATATTGCTCCCCTAAATAACTAAATTTGAACTTCAGTAAAGTGCAGTGAAGAGGGGTACTTTGGCTGAATCTTACATTTTTTTGGACAAGTGTGAATTGCAACAAAGTTTTTAAGAGTGTTTTTGATTTGCCAGGCTGAGCAATGTTTTATGCCTTTTCTTACCAAACCCGTCTCGATCTATCCCCTGCCCCTTTCATATCCCTCTCACCCGATTCTATCCCAATCTTACAACACACCGTACACAGTGGATATCTGCCAAATACCAGTATCCCTTGTGCCCACTCCAAAGTTAAAAGGCCGCTGTGCACCCAGATGTCCACTGGCGTTCTGAAACTGCACAGTGGTGGACGCACCGAGAAGATGCCGGAGAAGGTGATTCTCCAACAAGGACCTGGAGATCCTGGTGGGTGAGCAAGAGTGCCTTTTCTCCAGAGGAGCTGCAGAGGAGGCTTTGACACCAGACCCTAGCAGTAAGGTTCAAAGTCAGTGCTATCTCTATGTGAACGGCAGGTCCTGTTGACATCTTTTTTTCCCTCATCCTGTAGCATTCTTTCCCTGGATTCTGTGTCCAGTAGGCTGGGTGGAATGAAGTTGTCAGTGATGTTTGGGGCAGGGAGCTGTACAGTAAACAGGGAGCCAATGCTTTCAATGGCGAGGGAGCCCACAGGTCTGTGCCCTGTACAACATATAGGTTTATGCGTGCTGTTGTTTCCTTTTAAAGGGCCTCACATCATTGGTACTGCAGCACCCTCCCTTCAAAAATGAGACACTTGCTCTGCCCACTCCAGGTGCGGGCCCAGCCATTTTCTATCTTATGGCGTACTATTCATTTCCGGGAAGGCAATGGTGAGATCACCTCAGTGTATGGTAAGACCCTGAATATCCAAATCCCCTTCCTGATAGCTCTTCCTGTGAATTCAATAAGTTTCGTACTTCCCCATGACTCACACAACCCATCTACACCCATCTGCCTCAACCCCTGGCACATAGGGTGACCATGCCAAGTGTGATTGTTCACCGCTCCTTCTTCGACACCCCGGTGTTCCTGAATATGGACAAATGCCCCTCCCACTTTACCTTGCTCCCAGCTGGGTTTTCCCACATTAACTTCCCACCCTATTCCAAACAAAGTTGCCTCTCCCACACTTTACCCAGCCGACAGCTGCGAACCCGCTGAATGGGTTCTTGAGTCTCCTTCCCATGGCAAAAGCAGCCCCATGTCTCACTTCCCCCAAACTTTCCTCCCAGTTTCTATGAGACCCCCAAATGGCCCAGCCCCTTGGGTGACCTAATGGGACAGTCCGGGACAAGTAGTGCCCAGACCCCTGACTGCTGCCTATACTATTAGTCCTATAACCCCCTCCAAACCTCAGACTGGCCACTGTGATACCACATGACTTACTGTGACCTTTCCCCTGACTGCAGAGATATGGACCCTCCCTCCCACCGATTGACAAAACCCCGGCCAGATGCCCGACTGGCAGCTGATCCCCGGACATGGTCCTGGAGATTTCCCATGACGTACTCTGCCAAGACCCCCTGTCTGTCAGGTACCTCCATGGACTTTGGTGAGGAACAGTCCCCTCAGATTTTGAGACATGGCTGCTTGCTTGGTGTATGTGCAGTATGTTTGCCATATTAGGTACGGCACCGTGTTGCAGCTATGAGATTGACATAGCACACTGCTGTACAACAAGATGTCCCCCTTGCCTTGACTGAAGATGGCTGACATGCAAGGCAAGCTGCCCGGTCATGTGACTGTTAATTGACAAGGCAGGACCAAGCATGGATGGTGGGAGCATGCAGGTGGGCAGTAAGTTAGCAAATGCTAAGAAAGCAACTCAGCAGCCCTGATGCAATCAGGGAGCCGGCTCTCTGTGCAAAGTATCCTGTCCTTTTGGTGCTATTGGAATATGTGCCTTGCGACGCAGCCCTCTGATTCCTGAATATTTTGCAAGTGGATCATAAAGGTGGCATGGCGATCCCGAGAGTTGCCATGTTTGTCTGTGAAGAAAGTGAGGACTGCAGATCCTGGAGATCAGTGTGGTGCTGGAAAAGCACAGCAGGTCAGGCAGCATCTGAGGAGCAGGAGAATTGATGTTTCAGTCATAAGCCCTTTATCAGGAATGAGGCTCCTTGCAGAGAGAGGGGGAGAACTTCTTCAAGGCAGGCATCCTTGTCCGTGGCTGAGAGCTGCATGTGGCTGGTCCCCATGGATTATGCCTTGAGATGTCATTTGGTGCTGAGCAACATAGATAGAATATAGAACATTATAGCGCAGTACAGGCCCTTCGGCCCTCGATGTTGCGCCGCCCTGTCATACTAATCTGAAGCCCATCCCACATTGATGGGCTCCTCACAGCCAAAGGAGAACTGCTCAGATACCTGCTCAGACTTCTGTATCGAGGATTCACGATGTCCAGCTTGTTGCGCACTTTCAGTTAGATAGGAAACCAAATATTAATATTTATGAGGCCAGCTGCAAATTTATTAAGCCGTTTCACAAATTCCCTTATTTGGCCAAGGCCTGGTGAGAAACCCACTTCAGCAAAAGCATAAATGACGCAGCGAGGCGTTCAACGTGCTGTGATAGGTCTTGCTGGGCTTGTCACCTGATTGTATCACAGGCCATGTGATATCCCAGTCCACTCATTAAGATTTTGTCTATTGAAACTAACAGTAAAGCTTTGAACAGTGAATTTTGAAAATTCCCAAGAGTTCTAAGCAGAGGACAAAAAGAAGTGTGTGCTGCCCCCTAGAAGTAACGTTTACAATTCTCACTCTCTATGGAAGAGTGAGCGTGTTAGCTAAACAACTACCATCAAAGCCTTGGTTACAGACAGCTTATTGTTTCTGCTTTGCCAATATCAGCTTATTGTCACTTACACCCTGTTACCTCAACTGCTGCTTCTCGGTTATTAAGTCAGCCAGTAGCCACTGCATTCTTTTCAGAAGTGTTGAAATGCAGCAATGGAGTTTGCCTGATTTACCGGCTGGTTTCCTTGTACCTCTGAATTGCCTCTGAGGCCACCTGGATTTAATAGGGTAGTTGTGAAGTTGCCAGCTCTCAGATTGTTTAAAGTGACAAGTAAGGGCTGATTGTTTTGACAATAAAACTTTCAGAATATGGAATCCATAACTAATGTCATAGCTATCAAATTGTTGCCTTGTCCTGTCCAGACAGATTGCTTCTTACAAGAGGTGTTTGCTGGAATATACATTGCAATCTGAGAAAAAGCTTGATTCGAAATGTCGATTTCTTGCTCACGTATTTAGCTATTCTTTAAGAAAAGAAGGCATCAGAAACTCTAGTCATATGTAGCGTCTCATGATATCTCAGATTACTTTTCTAAAGGATTTTCTGTTTTAGACTCATGCTTTCTTTCACAGCAGTTAACTGTAGATAAGAAAACTTGGCTCATGGCTGACCAGTGCCAGATGCTATGACTAATTTGGTAATATGCAGGGTACACAATGACATTTACTGTATGCCTCAGTCCAACTGATATGAAACATACAGCTTAGCCTAGCCTTCTGGTATTTGTGATGTGAGAGCTACACAGATCAGACCCATTCTGATTTCGACAGGCATACCTCCTGTCATGTATGAATGCAACACCCACTGAGTATGAGCACTCAAAAACACTGCGATGCAACAATCATCAGTTTTTTTCATTATTGTTTGACTATTCAGGGTTATTATGTGTTATATAGTTGATAATATTTCTTGTGCTTCTTTGCATCCCCGCATTATGTTTACCCTGCTTTCTGGAATCATTCAGTATAGGGAGGGTATTTGGCCCATCAAATCTGCTCCTTCTTTGAAAGTTCTACCTAATTAGTCTAAATTTCAGCAAATTCTAACCTTTGGAATTTCTAGTTCATACGCTTATACATTATTGCGTTCATGTGAAAATCGGTCTGTGTGTTCCATTCTGTGACTCCAGTTCAGAAAGCCGGGGAAAGGAAACAAGGAAAAATTAAACTAAATAATGAAAGGAACATTAGGAAGGCAAATTCATTCTTTATATCATGAAGAGGTTTTACTCTTGCATTGTTTTCATGGCCATTGTACTTTTACTATTCTCTGCTCTCTGTCCCCAGGTAAAAACACCAAGATGATGCCATCCTGATAAATGGACTTGCCAGGGCAGTCAAGCAGGCAGCTTCTGGTGAAGGGGAATGATCATTGCTGAGGACATGGGCTGTGCTTTAATAGGGCTGACCCTTGTCACTGGGAGTTATCTGTGGACTACAGGATCTCCAGCTAGGACACCCTTCCGCTCACCCTGCCGAAAAGCAGCTTTAGGACCTCAATTGACCTGGATCTTCCCTACCTTTGAGTTAATCATAAAGTGGGGGACATGTACAGGTGATCCTTTCTGTTTCTACAACCATCCCAGTGCACCCCAGACCGCAATATACTACACACTCTACGGAATGGATGAAAGTCCATGCATTGTGCACACAAATGTGTATGTTAAAGTCAGAAATCATCAGGCACACCTTCAGCACTGACCCCAGCAGTGATTCTTTGGTTCACTGAACTGGCTGAGACACCTCTGCAGAATGAAGGCACTTTGACAGCAGCCATGACATTGGGCAATGGCCTGGGTGACGTGCTGCCTATGTTCAGACACTGGGTGATGCACTGTCTATGTTCAGACACTGGGGGTAGTGCTGCCTATGTTCAGACACTGGTGGTAGTGCTGCCTATGTTCAGACACTGGGTGACGTGCTGCCTATGTTCAAACATTGGGTGACGTGCTGTCTACGTCCAGACCCTGAGTACTTCCTGCCTATGTTCAGAAACTGGGTGACGTGCTGCCTATGATCAGACACTGGGTGATGTGCTGCCTAAGTTCAGACATTGGGTGATGTGCTGCCTATATCCAGACACTGGGTACTTGCTGCCTATGTTCAGACACTGGGAGACGTGCTGCCTATATTCTGAAACTGGGTGATGTGCTGCCTATATTCAGACACTGGGTGATGTGCTGCCTATGTTCAGACACTGGGTGATGTGCTGCCTATGTTCAGACACTGGGTGACGTGCTGCGTATGTTTAGACACTGTGTGATGTGCTGCCTTTCTTCAGACACTGGGTGACGTGCCACCTATGTTCAGACACTGAGTACGTGCTGCCTATGTTCAGTCACAGGGTGATGTGCTGCCTATGTTCAGACACTGGGTAACGTGCTGCCTATATTCAGACACTGGGTGATGTGCTGCTTGTGATCAGACACTGGGTGAAGTGCTGCTTATGTTCAAACACTGGGTATGTGCAGTCTATATTTTTATTTCCTGTTCAAAAAAGGGAATAGGGATAACCCCGGGAATTACAGGCCAGTTAGTCTTACTTCGGTGGTAGGCAAAGTAATGGAAAGGGTACTGAGGGATAGGATTTATGAGTATCTGGAAAGACACTGCTTGATTAGGGATAGCCAGCACGGATTTGTGAAGGGTAGGTCTTGCCTTACAAGTCTTATTGAATTCTTTGAGGAGGTGACCAAGCATGTGGATGATGGTAGAGCAGTGGATGTAGTATACATGGATTTTCGTAAGGCATTTGATAAGGTTCCCCATGGTAGGCTTATGCGGAAAGTCAGGAGGCATAGGATAGAGGGAAATTTGGCCAGTTGGATAGAAAACTGGCTAACCGGTCGAAGTTAGAGAGTGGTGGTAGATGGTAAATATTCAGCCTGGAGCCCAGTTACAAGTGGAGTTCCGCAGGAATCAGTTTTGGGTCCTCTGCTGTTTGTAATTTTTATTAATGACTTGGATGAGGGAGTCGAAGGGTGGGTCAGTAAATTTGCAGATGATACGAAGATTGGTGGAGTTGTGGATAGTGAGGAGGGCTGTTGTCGGCTGCAAAGGGACTTAAATATGATGCAAAGCTGGGCTGAGGAGTGGCAGATGGAGTTCAACCCTGTCAAGTGTGAGGTTGTCCATTTTGGAAAGACAAATAAGAATGCGGAATACAGGGTGACCAGTAGGGTTCTTAGTGAAGTGGAGGAACAGAGGGATCTTGGGGTCTATGTTCATAAATCTTTGAAAGTTGCCACTCAGGTGGATAGAGCTTGTAAGAAGGCCTATGGTGTATTGCGTTCATTAGCACAGGGATTGAATTCAAGAGTCGTGAAGTGATGTTGCAACTGTACAGGACTTTGGTTAGGCCACATTTGGAGTACTGTGTGCAGTTCTGGTCGCCTCACTTTAGGAAAGATGTGGAAACTTTGGAGAGGGTGCGGAGAAGATTTACCAGGATGTTGCCTGGAATGGAGAATAGGTCGTACGAGGATAGGTTGAGAGTGCTAGGGCTTTTCTTGTTGGAACGGCGAAGGATGAGGGGTGACATGATAGAGGTTTATAAGATGATCAGAGGAATAGATAGAGTAGACAGTCAGAAACATTTTCCCCGGGTACAACAGAGTGTTACAAGGGGACATAAATTTAAGGTGAAGGGTGGAAGGTATAGGGGAGATGTCAGGGGTGGGTTCTTTACCCAGAGAGTGGTGGGGGCATGGAATGCGCTGGCTGTGGGAGTGGTAGAGTCAGAATCTTTGGTGACCTTTAAGCGGCAATTGGATAAGATGGGTGCTTAAGCTAGGACAAATGTTCGGCACAACATCGTGGGCTGAAGGGCCTGTTCTGTGCTGTATTGTTCTATGTTCTATGTTCTAGACACTGGGTGACGTGCTGGCTATGTCCAGACATGAGGTGACGTGCTGCCTATATTCAGACACTTGGTGACCTGCTGCCGATGTTCAGACTCTGGGTGATGTGCTGCCTATGTTCAGTTACTGGGTGATGTGCTGCCTATATTCAGACAGTGGGTGACGTGCTGCCTATGTTCAGACACTGGATGACGTGCTGCCTATGTTCAGACACTGGGTGATGTGCTGCCAATGTTCTGTAACTGGGTGACGTGCTGCCTATATTCAGACACTGGGTGATGTGCAGCCTATGTTCAGACACTGGGTACGTGCTGCCTATGATCAGATACTGGGTACGTGCAGTCTATATTCAGACACTGGGTGA